>NW_017306620.1:1078321-1094703 GCF_000935625.1 Nanorana parkeri | reverse complement strand
GGTTGCATTGACTGAGGTTGTGGGGGCTAGTAGGCTCTCTGGAATCTCTGAGCAGGTTAAGGGGAGTCACTTTTAGGAGTCTTTGGGCAGTGGATATGCCACCTTTTCTAGCTTTCCACCCTTATTGTACAGACCTGTCATCAGCATGAGCGTCCACCAGAAAGTGAAGCCTCTTCCTCTCTCTCAGGCGATCTAGCTGCCACTGATTTGCAGGATCTATGCTGACCCCAAACCATCAAAAGTGCTGGTGTACCATAGGGAAGTGTCTTGGATGCCTTGTTGATGGTCTGGTTCTGCTGAATATGAGTCACGTGCAGTGCTCCCATTAGTATCGGACACTGGGTATTCTGGTCCTAGCAGTAACAGAGGAAGCTATAGCAGGAAAGACTGACAGGGAAGGGTCGGACTTGTGGCCCCTTTACACAGAGCTTCTCAGATCTTGGGTAAGATGACAGTGTTTCTTTAAAGTAGGTGACGTCAGACAACAAATCAGCCCAGATGTGGTTTTAGAAAGTCTGTTAATGTGCATACTATTATTTCTTCCAGCCTTAAACATAGAGAAAAAAAACAATTCATAGGACTTCTATTTAGAAACCAAAGCACCTCTGCTAGATATCTTCATAAGAGTTTTTTTTATACTGGAGCTGTCTTTTAAGTAGGTAAAATCAGCTCCAAGAACAATCCCGGCATTACAGCTCAGTGGATTCCATACTAATTTATAGCCCTCTACAGAGGGGTCCATCCGTTCATGTATAGATTAACAAGGCTGGAGGAAATGCACCATCTCACAGGAAAAGAATAAAGAATGGAGCTGGAGACATTCTGAAATGTCACATGTGAGATTTATAGAGACACTGTGGTAGGAAGGGGGACAATGTGCAGACTTCAGTGAGACCAGCTCAATTCTTCCTGACCTACTTCAGCCTCTGTAAGGTGAATCAGCATTTCCATGCACCTACAGTTTATTATAATAGTAAAGAAAGACATTGCCTGCATGATGCTAAGATCACATAAACAGATTCGATACTTTCCAAAGGTAAAATCAGATATCATTGGTTCCGCTAACTGTCCATGTAATAAGTGATGTAACAAAGCAATGGACAGAAAGCCAAACGACTCTGGTCCTATTTCGACTCAGTGCAGGTGAGGCTGTCATTGCCTGTACACGTCATACAACCACAAGGCACTGCACAACACGTGTGACAGGTGCATTCACAAACACAATCAAAACTTTTCCTTTCCGGAGTCCACGCCGTTCATTTTAGAAACCTCTTCACTGCCAAAAGGGAAAAAACAGACACCTTTCCAGGGGTGTATTCATTGTACCATGGGCCCCGGGCTGTTTTCAATTCAGGAGCCCCCTCCAGTTTAATTGGATCAAGCATAAGTGTCAGTAAACGCAGATATTTGTGTTTTCCTTCTGGCAAAATGTTTATCATATTTGTTAAGGAATAGAAAAAAGTGTTTACATTCAAATTTTTGTTTTATGCAGTGGTATACTTTTTGTAAACTAATGCATAATATGTAAACAATGCCATCAAGTACATATTGTGTATAGTTGCTTGATAAGCTAAACAGTGATGTCAAAGTGATTCTGCTGGTGTAAACCTAGTTCCCCTGAGTTTGCCCAAACCTGCATAAAACTGTGACTCCTACCAGAGGCATAACTAGAACCTTCAGGGCCCCGATGCAAGAAACCATCAAGGCCCCCCAACCGCCATGGCACCGCATGGTTAACAGGAAGGCTGCCAAGGTCCCCAGCAAGAGCGGGACCTTATGCAGCCGCTTGTTTAAAATTTTAGTGCCGGTGTTCTGTCAAGAACGCTGACCCAGTATCTGCGCTTACGTACAGACGGGTTTACCGAGGAAACCGGCATTTATTTACAAAGTATTTGCTTGTAATTGTTAAATGTGACCGTCAATAATATGCCGTCCATGGCAGGAAATACTTACCTTCCTTCTCCAGCAGGGCCCTCTTCCTCGTCTCCACGGGCAGAGGGCCGGGCTAAGAGGGTCGGGTCCTCACACAGCAGAATGTGCTGCCCGGCGGTGCCTGCAGCACATTTTGCGGGACCAGTGACAGCCTCTCCATCCCAGCCACACAGCCGCCAATACTGTATATGCTGCGGGTGGCTGTGCGGCAAGGAAGGTGCGGCACGATCTTGGGGGGGGCCTCTTCTTCCTCGCTGCCCCCCCCAAGTGGCGGAACGCCAGGGCCCGGTCGCAATTGCGACCCTGGTAGTTCCTCCAGTGACTCTGCAGATACACGTCACAAAGGGCAGTGAATGCCCCTGCCGCAACTGATTGGGTCAAATGGAGGGGTGTCAGTCACAGTTTTGTGCGGGCTTGGGTGAAAAGCAGATGAGCTGGGTTTGCATCAAGCCCTCAGACATCACAAATTGCCAGCAGCAAAATCATGCAGGTGGGAGGACCACTTACCCTAATGGCATCGCTTCCTTGCTGATGAGGTAGAGACATCTCTCTGGTAGGGCCAGTGAGGGAGTGACAAAAAGGTGAGCGGCTTATTAGTGATCCTAGCACTTTTGCGTTGTCCCTAGCGGAAGGATCACTCAGCTGACATCAGCTTGAACATTAAGTTCATCTACGTGTTCTTGCAACCCACAGGAGCACAATATTGCATGCACTTATGCACTGCAGTGCTATCATTTGTTAAAAATCCACCCAATGCACTAAGTTAACACATATGGGTTGCAACATTTTGCAAAGCACCATAGCACTTAGTAGCAGCAAAAAACTGTGTGACATGTCCAATATTCGGTGCGTTGGAAGCCCATTGATTGCAGTGGGCTGCCTCTTAATCAAATGTGGCATAGCGTGCAAGAGACAAATGTAAATGGGCCCTTATTGAGACTAATACAAGGGCTGCCACTGCTGATAAACGTCTACAAAAAAGTCTAAAGACATGCAAAGCTCATGTGACTTACAACAAAAAGCAACAAACTGCAAAACGTTTCTTTTTTTTTTAAACTAACACCCCTTGCCCTCCCCCCCAGTCTAGGGACCCTGTTCAGCTGCCCATTCCGCTCCTATGATAATCCCCTACTGCACCCTTCCCTAAAAGGGTTCAATGGAAATGCACTTTACATTTCTTATATAGTTTGAGTCATCCTGCTAAGTGCAGTTGCCAGTACAACATCCCAAACATCTCATCTCTGTAATATCACAGCAAAGAAATAGCTGGAACAGGAGGAGTGTACATGAGTCAGTACCTCTTGGAGTCAGCACTGGCTGTAAGTGACAAAGCAAGACAGATCACACTTAAAAGTAAATCAGTTTGATGATCAGCATAGTTGGCTGAAACAGCCCTTAGAAAGGAATAAGTTTAGCTTCATTAACTACAGTCTATGCATGCGCTATAACAGGGGATGCGGGTCTCTTACCTGTGTCCAGGTGAGCAGGTGCAACGCAGGCTGAGCTGTGCACATCCGAAGTGACTCAGGCTCTGCACTCAGCCTCACCCGCACTGGAGTAAACGGAGCTGGAGCCTGCAGCCAGGCAAAACCCGGATACTGGATCACAGCAGACTCTATGGAAATAGGAAGTAAATGGACGTCTCTGATTCAGCGAAAGGCTCTACAACTCATGACAAAAGCCAGATCTGTTGTAAGCATGGGGGGGCATATGGCTCTGTGTCTGATTATAAACAGTATATCTGAGTACACGGTGTGGATGTATTATTTTGGTAGTTCTAATTATCATTATTATACAGGATTTATATGGCATCAGCAGTTTGTGCTGCACTTTACAAAGCAAAGGGACACAGTACAGTACAGATACGATGCAATGCAGGAGGGTTAGGAGGGCTCTGCTCCTGGGATCTTACAATCTAAAGGAAAGAGTATTCCCTATTCTCCCTATCACCTTCCAATAGTAGTTGTGTGATGACCTGTTAGGTTGTCTAAACAATAATATTAAAAAAACACAGTGTTCCATCTGAAACTACTAATTATCCCTCCATTGTGAAATATCACAAACAATACTCAGTATTATAAATTGTAACTCTGGATTTACACTGCTCCTCCTGCACACTTGGTAACGCACACATGTAAGGGGGTGAATGGGCCCATAGAGGTTATTTTTGTGTTTTTCACACTAAACTGCAGATGTGGACTGGAAAGAATGGGATCTCTACTTGAGTTTTGCTGCATCAAAACAGATGTAAAAGGCTGGAGGGAAACCAGCTAATTACAAAAATAATAACTTAAAGTGCTCCACCCAAAACTAATATTAACTTAATTTCTTCAAAAGTTTTCCTCTTTACCAAAAGTATTTATGGGTCATGGTGAATTTTAGGCACTAAAATATCATTAGACTGTAGCCTCGGTACATGCGAGTGCTCATCTAACAGATTCAACATCAGCATGTTCTAATGGAATACAGTGATGAGACATCTGATGTTGCCAATATGCAGTATATTGTACATCAAAAGGGATCTTTTAAACAATGAATAGCATGCTTGTTGTCTTTAAAAAAAAACTAGAGGTATTTCATTTCACTATGGGTCTGCTCACACCAGCAATATTCACTATCGCATAGCCAATAGTGTGCACTGTTAGGGAAGTGATGCAATGTGCTGATTTCAGCGCATCGCACTGTTCACCTTTATTTCCCTGAACTGTATTGAACTTTTCCCCAAAACTTTTTTGCGGTGTACTATATTGCAACACGTTGCCTTGTCTATGTATTAGGACTGCCCTGCATTTGGTGTGAATGGGTCCTAAGGGCTGAAGATGAAAATCAATGTATTTCCCTAAGTCTATCCCACTCACTATCAGCCTGCCTGGGGCATTTCACTTTATGCATATAATATTTGACCTTATACTTATGTATATTGAAAATATAATATATAACAGGTTACCTACATACAGTGGCGTAACAATCGCCATAGCGACCTAGGCGGGCCCGGCCAGGGCGTCCATCTGATGCTGTGTGGGCCGCCTAGGTCGCTATGGCATGTAAGGGTGCTGGCTGTCACTGACACAGCTCAGCAGCGGCGTTTCGGAAGAAGAGGCAAGCGTTCGCAGTGAAGGAGGAGGCGGGGCCCGCCTAAGAGCAACCCCGCCTCCTCTTACATCACTGGCCAGCAACCTAAGAGCAGGTGGGGCCAGTGATGTAAGAGGAGACGGGGCCAGTCAATAGAAGAGGAGGTGAGGATGGAAGAGGAGGCGGGGATGGAAGAAGAGGCGAGGCCCGGTGACCACGGAGGCGGACAGCGCTGACAGGTAAGAAGTGTGCAGCCCATCTGAGACCCTGCAGAGCCCACTATAGAAAGTCTATGGTGGGCTCTGCAGGGTCACTCTCAGTGGGCTGTTTGGTATATCAGGTGGGCTCTGCAAGTGGCATAACTAGCAATCGCGGGGCCCCATACAAAATTTTGCTATGGGGCCCTGTGATTTCTAGTTACGCCCCTGCCTACATATTAAAGGGGGTAAAACTTCTTCCTTTAGATTGCACAGATGTGTCTTTCTCCTACCCTACCCTCTATACAATCTTTGAAATCCAAGGTCAACTCAACCCTGCTATGGGCAAATTGACCTTTCAACAAAGGACGTTCCCTCAAACATTTGAGAAACTGTGGAATGCTTGGTTATCCTCTCCTGACCTGGCACCTCCTTCTACAAAGTATATTATCCTGAAGGGATATGAGGTATTAACATGTCTGACAGTTGGTTACCTACAGACTTTTGACAGTAGAACCCCCGCCCCCCTTGTCAGCACAGGGCTCTCTGCGCAATAAAAGCATGGTTAGCCAAACAATACCAGCGCACAATTCATATAATATAATGACCTGTATTACTGATTGAAATGGTATGCCTATGTATAGAATGTGTCATAACAATTGTAGTTATACCTTCTACAATGCAGGCCGCGATTGCCGTGGCCCTATTGATTTCAATGGGGTGACATCCGCACAGCAATCACAGAAAAAAGGTAAACAAAGCGCTGCTGTTTTAGCGCAATCCGCCCGGCGCAACTGGGGTGCAATCAGAAAATAATGGCACACCTACAGCGCGATGGGTGCACACCTAGGCGACTCCTGATCGGGCAGAATCGTGCACGATTGATGTGCGGTGATGTGTCGTCTAGGTGTGCACAGACCCATAGGAACACACTAGACTGAATGCAAACAACCCCCCGCCCCCCCTCCACTGCTACCTGATTGCCCGCTCTGTCTCTCTGTCTCTATGCAGCCTTCTGATCTTGTTTTGTATTGTAGGAAGGAGGTTTAATACCCCGGTCTTCAGGTGGTTGAAATTACAATCATATTGTAAAGTTCAGATTTATACATTGCACAGCAATTCACTAATAATATTATTTATAGATAAGACAATGGCCTTAGGTACTCAGGCATCGTTAAAACATTAAAACACAACAGGAAGTTTTTGTGTGTTGTTTGGACACAATTTTTTTGTAAAAAGAAATTCTAATAACAAAGATCTGATTCAAAAAATAAATGTGATGAAACCTTGGTTCAATAAACTAGAAGAATAATTCATTTTACGCCAGTCATAAGAGCAGTGGCTGGCTTCCCTTTCAGAATGCTATTTGACTGTCTGACTACATTTGCGTCAGTGACCCAGAGTAAGTTTTTACCTGAACAATGGGGTCTATTCACTAAGCTGCTGACGGCAGCCGAGTGAATAACCGACCCGAGTGAAGTGAGCCGAACGCCATTAGGCTATTCATATCAGGCCTGTACGGCTGATTTCAGCCGTATATCGGCTGAAATCAGCCTTACATCGGGTGGCTTCGGGTAGGCCAACCCAAAGTGCATGTTCGGCCGACCCGAAGTGCAGAAGGAGTTCGACTCGGCCGATCCAACCTCCGGCAGGCTACTCGCTGCTGTTAGGCCTATTCTCATAGATGCCGAACAGCAGTGAGTAAATAGCCGAATGCCACTGAGCAGGATTCGGCTCGGCTATTCTGCTCGGTACCTCAGTGGTACTGAGCAGAATAGAAAAATAGTTTAAAAAATAGAAAACGGTTGGGCGGAGCTAGCAGTGACTGTTTTCTATTGGCCGGGCGATTCTGCTGACGTCAAAAAAAAACCCACCATAGGAATGCATAGCTAGATTCCTATTGGCGATTTCACTTTGCAATAGCCAATAGCAAACTAGCTATTGCAGCCGCCCTCTGCTGCTGTCAAGCACCAGAGGGGGACCTGATGGAGAACTGAAGGTCCCTCTATGCTGATTGACAGCAGCAGTGGACAGATGCAATAGCTAGTTTGCTATTGGCTATTGCAAATTGAAATAGCCAATAGGAATCTAGCTATGCATTCCTATGGTTGTTTTATTTATTTAAATTTTTTTATTCTGACGGCAGCCAACAGCTTTGATGTCAGAAGAAAAAAAACGAAAAAATAAAAACCGAGCAGGGAAAGGTTTACTCTGCTCGATCAAGTGAACAATTCAGGGAGAAAGTGTTTCACTCCCGGGCGGCCGGGAGTTGTATTAGACTCCCAGAGCGTCTGGGAGAGTAATGACAGATGGCATCCTTGGTTACCAGGTAACCAGGAACGCCATCTGTCATTACACACTGAGAGCACGGAGAGGCTGCTGTGATATCATAGCGGCCCGGCCGGGTTCTCAGTGTGTAATGACAGCGTCCCTGATTACCTGGTAAGCAGGGACGCTGATCTCTCTGAAAGTGGCCGGAGCCAGCCGTGAGATGACGGCTGGCTGACGACTGGCTCCGCCCAGCTGTCAGAAGCAGGCTGTCGGCTGGCCAATGGCCGGCCGCTCGGCCAGCTTCGGCTTTCACCGCGGCTCAGCCGAGCCGAGGCATATGCCTTCTGCTCGACTGAGCCGCTCGGCCAACTTCGGGATCTATACAGGCAAAAACTGCTGGCCACACACATTGCAATCTGCTTGTGCAGTACTTGTGCACTTAAAGGAGAACTATGAGGTGAGTGATTTTCACTCATCCTCATAGTTCTAGCCGACCTGTGACAATGAAACTGTCACAGGTCGGCTCAGTAGATCGGGAAGTGAGCGAACACATACCGGCGTTTGCTCACTTCTCGATCCTGTCACGGCTCTCTGCCGTGATAGGGGAGGC
Organism: Nanorana parkeri; assembly: GCF_000935625.1. Taxonomy (NCBI): domain Eukaryota; kingdom Metazoa; phylum Chordata; class Amphibia; order Anura; family Dicroglossidae; genus Nanorana; species Nanorana parkeri. The sequence continues at coordinate 1,086,621 of NW_017306620.1, read as the reverse complement.
ACTGGATTCCCCCCACCCGTCTCTGGTCCTCCAGCGCCGACTGGCGGAGCGGACGGGGGAGGGGGCGGGTACAGCTGGCTCTGCCTCTAGATAGGCAGAGCCAGCTGTCACTCACGCAGCTGGGCGGATCCAGACATAATTGTCGGGATCCGTTTCAGCTGCGGCGTCTCCGTATACCGCGCACTGTAGCTCGCGGTATACTGAGCTTAGGGTGACGGGAGGATGCTAGTTTGTGTCCTCCCGTTACCCTTAGGAGAACTATGGGGAAAAGCCCTAACCCCATAGTTCTCCAGCCAATAGATAGTTCAAGTTCCTTTCTGATTGGATATCAATTAAAATGATTGTTTAGAAAGGATTTTGCAATATATAATTGTTGGTAAATCTAAAGGAAATAGTGTTGCATTTGTTAAATGCAGGTTACAACTGATCTGAAATAATATTTCATTGTCTTGACTATAGTACACTGAATGTGACTGGTTCCTATCGCTTTTAATGCACTTTGCACTGCCACTGGGGATAGCCTACATCATGAGGAACTCAAGCAGCGTGAAGAGGAACTACTTTTACATTAAAGTGACCCTGTCAGTAAGTGCACCAAATGTAACTATGGCCGGTCTGTAAAAGAAGATGCTGTATACTTTCCTTTGGAGCGGCCAATATCTTAAAACTGCACTGTGCTTCAGATCTCCGAACGCTGCAGGTATCCAACAGTTCCAAGTGTGTGGAGTACCTGCTCCCCTGCCACGTGCTATTACGTCTACATAACTAAAGGGCATAGGCTATGGATGGAGGAACTAAAGTACGTGGTGGGGGGAGTAGGTACTTGATGCACTTTAAACTGACCGATACCTGCAGCGGCCAAAGACCTGAAACACACCAGAGTTTAAAGATGCCGGTGTCTGGAAAGGTAAGTATAAAGCATCTTCTTTAAAGGCTGGGCTTGGTTTGATTTGGTGCACTTACAATAGGGTCGCTTTACATTTTGGATATAAGTTTTAAGTGATAACAATGATTTAGAAATGAGTATTGCAAATTGTTTAACAGAGCAAATTGGGAATTTGGTAGAAAAAGTTCACTTTTAAAGAATCAGTATATTTTAACATTAAAAATAAGGATCACTCCATCTTAGCAGCTTAAAAAATAAAACAAGGTACCTTCCTCTGAATAAAAGGTAGATTCCTCTGCCCAGGGTAAGCACTGTGTTTATAAATGCCCTTGAAGTTCCAATTACAATCTTCTGCATTATTACTTATGCCAAGATACCATCTCCAGCTTAGTGCTTAGTTTTGTCATGAGACTTGTGAGGACTAGAGGTGATTGACACTGTGCCAGCCCTGGACAGGATACCTTTCTATCAGGGTTAAGGTATCTAGCTATAATAAGTGTTTTGCTGCAGTACATGTATTCTTTGTAGGGAGTCTGTCATCAAGATAAGAGCACTTGGCTCTGCAGGTGTGACTTTCAATAGAATACCTGAATACCCCAGGAACATAAACACTGCTTGGCCCAGGAAATACCCAGTACTTCTGGGTATGGGGTGACAGCGGCCTCCCCACAATGTAGTGATGGGGCCTATATGGCCTTCTACCAAGTCCGAGCACTGGCATGTAGGGGAGAGGGGTGGACAGCTCCTGCGTAAGTTTCAACTTTGCTTGACATGTCAAAATATAGATTGGAATTTGAGGTAGGCTGGTGGTGAATCGCAGCGCGTTGGAAGAAAATTAAATGTCCCTTATGCTTTTTTAGTGAAGTGAATGTTGTTTTGCCCAATATGGCCCACTTGAAGCTTATTTTACTAACAGCAATGTGAGAAATCAGGTTATCCACAGCAACCAATTATATTTCACCTTTTACAGATTTATTTTTAGTAAGCTGAACTCTGAGATTAATTTTTATAAGGTGCTACATTTTGACAATTATCTTTGTGCTTTGCTTTTCCTTATTGATGACCTTCACTCCAGCAATTGCATGAGCTATTTTTGTGTTGAACCCCTACACACATTTTTATTGACAAAGTCTGTGCCATTATCCAGCTCAGAAGAAGAATTAGGATGCTGTCACTGGTTTGCATACAGACTGGTTCTAGAGGGATTTATGTGGGGAAACACTGCTGTGAACGCTGAGTTATGATGTTTGTCTCCTATCTGGCTAGAGCAGGTTGTGCTACTTGATGTGGAAGGAGAAGGAGAAACAATTGCTAGAGTTCTGCTGTATGGAAGATAATATAGTACAAGGTGGAACACAGACAAATAAGGAGCACAAAATGCTAAAAAGCAGTCTGTGCCAAAACATGGAATGGCAAAAAGTATACTAAATGTATATAACTTACTAGGTGCACCGCATGGCCACTCATGTTGGTGCCGTAAACAGGAATCAATCCACGATCCAAAATGTAGTAACAAAAACACCGGTTGTTGCACCATTCAATCTTTTTATTCTTCAGTTGATGATATTGTTACATTCAAACGGCAACCCGTTCATGTGTGTGTATATATATATATCATTGGGAGTAAAATAAGTCCTATTCTTGATGTCATTTGTATCAGTGTGAGTGAAATAAGTCCCACTGTTGGAGCCAGGAAGGAAAATAATGGGGAGAATCAGAAACTTTTATTCTGAGGGAACAAAGCAGCAAATAGGGAACGTATTACACAGCATACAGAATGAGGCAATGTAGAATAAGGGATGTACAGAGCAGCATGCAGAATAAGGCGATGTGAATTGGAAAATGTACAGAACAATGTATAGTATGAGGAGGTATGGAATAGGGAATGTTTAGCACAGTATAGAGCATGAGGGAGTGTGGAATAAGGAATATACAACGCAGGGTACAGAATGAGGTAGTGTGGCATATGGAATGCACATCGCAGGGTACAGAATAAGTAGGTGTGGAATTAGGATTGTACAGCACATCATAAAGAATGAGGAGCTGTGGAAAAGAGATTGTGCAGCACAGAATAAATAATGTGGACGTTTGAAATAGGGAATGTGCAGCACAGCATACAGGATGAGGAGATTTGAAATACGAAATCTACAGCACAGTGTATAGAATGAGGCGGTGTGTAATGGGAAATGTACAGATCAGCATTCAGAATGTGGTAGTGTGGAATAGGAAAGGTATATTGCAGCATACAGTATGAAGAGGTCTGCAATAAAGAATTTACATCACAGGGTACAAAATGAGGTCATGTGGAACAGGGAATGTACAGCACATGGTACTGTTTGCTGGTTGAAGGAATAGCGAGTGGAAGACATTGTGAGCATGAAACTGATAAAATTATGATCAGAGAGAAAAGGAGGGGTGTTGGAGAGGTTGCAAGGAATGCAGAGATGGGTAAATACAGGGACAAGGGTGTTGGTGTAAGAGTGAGTAGGAGTGTGTGTCCATTGTGCTAGGTCAAAAGAGAAGTTTAGGTTTAGAAGTTGAGAGGTAGCTGGAGTGATAACATTAACAGTGATGTTGAGTCACCAAGAATGATAGGGGGTATTTCAGAGGCGAGAAAGTAAGGGAAAAAAAGGCAAAGAAGCCATTAAGGAAGCATGACACCAGGAGGTCAAAAGTCACAGCAATCTTCAGAGAAACTGGAGAGACAAGAGAAATACAGTGGGCTATAAAAGAGGTAGAAAGGGAATTATGCGCTTCAAAAGAGGTAGAAAGGGAATTGTGGGGGTAGCTTCAACCTCCATTTCGTCCACTGGTTCTGTGTTAGTGAGTCTAGTGGATAAAAATGTGCTATATGCATTATTTATTACCCTGGGCTTCTTGGCTCTGGGAACACTCATCAGAATTTGGGATGTATGTTTTGCCATCTCTAAGTCTTTGCTGTGAGCTGATATTGACAGTTTATCACTTTTAAAATGTAATAACCAGGTTTACTTATAGCATCTCTGTGATGGACTCCCTGACTGGGTATCTCCAGCAAAAGCCTGTTCCCTGAGTGCTGGAACCAGAAGAAAGTGAATATAGCAAACGTTTACCCCAAGAATCAGACAACACATGATTTTGGAGTAAAAATAGGAAGTGGTTTATTGAACAAAATGCACAGAATCTATACCCCACAAAATCAGTTAAGAGCTTGATCACATTATCCTAAACAATTCCCAACCCCAGACAACCTGGCGCCTACTTAGATATACATTGAGAAGAGACATCCATATAACATAATGATTGTTCTTAATCAGATAAGAGCTTGATCATATTATCATAAACAATGCTCACTCCAGACAGCATGTGCATACATAGAAATGCATTGAGCAGGGACACCCATAAAACATAATTATAGTGCTTTTGGGGTGATCCCTGCTGGTACCTGCCACCAAACAGTTCCATAAGGGTCAGGCTGGGGACTCGGTTAGGCAGAGATTTTAAATCCAGGGAAGGTGGAAGTCCGGATGGGCAAAGAAGTCAAATAGTGACAAGCTCTCTCAGATAAAGTAGGAAACAGGCAAAACACACAGCAAATCGAGTTTTGTGAGGCAATGAATCCCTGACCAGAAAACTACCCAGGCAAAGTGATAAAACTCTCTTTGGGAAAATGTCCCCCCAGGCCCTCCGGGAGACCAGGTCACAGTGATTTTCGTGACAGTCACAATTATTAGTCAAAGTGTACGAATATTTAAAGAATTTTGTTTTTGGGGGATTTTTTGGATTACGTAGGGAAGGTTTTTTTTTGTTGTCTAGTTTCCCTTAATTTCCTGTCCTGGAGCCACAACAAAAAATTTGGTCCCTCTGAGGGGCCGAGCAGAACAGAAAAATAGTTTAAAAAGTACAAAAAAATAAATAGAAAACGAGTGTGCGGAGCTAGCAATGACAGCTAGCTCCGCCCAACAGTTTTCTATTGGCCGGCGGTCAAAAAAAAAAGGAAAAATAAAACTCTCCCGGGCGCTCCAGGAGTCTTCTGCTCCCAGCCGCCCAGGAGAGAAACACTGCTTTTTCTTTTCTTTATTCTGACACGGAGCCGTGTCAGAATAGAAAAAAAAAATTAGAATTTTTGGCCATAGGAATGCATTGCTATATTCCTATTAGCTATTTTTTAGCGCGATTCACGGTAAAAAAAAAACACGCGACAAACGCACGTTTCCGAGGGCTACTTGGCTGTATCCCAATGGATATGCGTGGCAAATACGCCCCAAAAGAAGCTCTTGTACTTCTTTGGGCGTAGGGCGTTTTGTAGCGCGTTCATACGGCCTGTAATACGCTCAGGTGTGAACCATACCCATAGGAAATAATGGGATTTCGGTGTTTCAGCATTTTCCAGAGCGTAGGAACGTGCTACAAAACGCCCAGGTGTGAACCGGGCCTAAAGGTACAGTGACAACAGCTCACGTTTGCCAGAAACAACCAACCCCCCAGAGAGGAAACCAGGAACCACAGTGTAGGGATCTTGCAAATGGGCCCTTCGAGAGATGTAGGCAAGCAGGTGACTGGTCCATTAGACTCTGCTATAGCTACAATGTAGTTTTAGTTGAACTGACCCTTTAACATCTAAAATGTATCATCCTCCACTCTCTCTATTGTATCTGTGTTTCTTCCCTCTGACATCTATTTGGCGTGACATCAATCCTAGCTTGAAAATAATTAACAAAACAAAATTCCATCAAACAAAATGTTGCCCAACTCTCCTGGGAAGAAATGAATAATGTCAGACACTGAAACGTTTCTCTCGATTAGCTAAACAGGCTTTCATGTTTCCTAAAATGTCACCTAAATTTACAGACTCTCTCACCTTGGTGAGCTAAAGTTTAACCAGATCACTCAGGCTGCAATTATTTCCAGTGAAGCATTTTTTTGAAGTAGACATTAATCATCCACAGACAACAGATAATTAGCTGTTTAACATGTTGCCATGACCAGGTTCTAGGCTTGTAGAAATGTACCCATTCATGGTCAAATATTAAAGCAGTATAAAAGGAAACACAAAACCTTAAACAACATCAAAGGGCTCGATGAAGCATAATGTGGATCTTAAGTCACGTTACAAACCCTCAATGCAACTCTTTCTGTAAAAAAACAAACTCTTTTATAGTTTTATATGCCACCTTCAAACAATATAAAACAATTAAAAATAATGCAATTGCAAAAGCATAACAAAGCTGGCAAGTCTAAATCAGCACAGGCTATTGCTCTTTCCACTCTCTTCAGCGCTAAAAATCCACTCTCTTCAGCTCTAAAACTTTTTTTTTTTTAACTACCATTGCCTGTGTGTGCAAGTATAAGCCAAGCCAACAACCTCTTAATTTAGGATAGAGTGGGGAAGGATTAGGAATGCAGTCAGTTCTGTACTGATATCCAGGGCTCCATTAGTGAGATTTACCCTCAATTTCTTGTCCTGCTGATAACAGTTTCACCAAACAGGAAGTGAGGGAAGATAGACATAAAACTCTTACATACGTTTTAGCATTCCCCTATTTTACTAAAGAAAACATTTTTTTCTGTCTGTGTTGCTCTTGGAAAATTCCCCTCCCTTCTTGTCTAGTTGCCCATGGGTGCCCCAGGTCTTTTAGAAACCTAAAAACTTTCCAGATAAATGCTGAAATTGATAGAAATTGAGTGATCTAAGGGGAATGTTTACAAAAACACACATCCTCAACTTCAAGAAACTGCTCCAGGTGTCAGTTAAGGACTTGATGGACAGTCAGAAATATGTTTATCTATGACCCAAGTGCTACAAGGTAAGAGTGCAAACCACTCAGCCAATGATATACTAATTATTTTGAAATGAGAAATCTGAACATTCCAATGCAAATATTAACTGATGGATCACAGCCAGGCTTCATTCACACCAGAGTGAAATGAAGAGTGACTTGAAGCTTGACCAGAAGCTGTTACAAACCTGTGGATTTTAAGTTGATGAGGGCGGCCTCCCTTGTGGCTCCAATGCCAGAGCATCTGGATAGCGGTACAGGTGCGCAGGAACACAGTGCCCGAAGATGTAACCTTGGCAGAAAGGGTTAAGCTTCATTCACACAAGAATAGCTCCGTGCTGCGTGCATGGCCGTATCGGGCAGCTCCTTAGAAGGACAGGTGCTGCATGTGATTAGTACGCAGCCCCTGTCCTTCTCTATGGGAGTACGCGGCCATACCCCGCCCTACGCTCACCCCAAGTGCAGGTCCGTACGGGTGCAGGTGTCCCGGCTTGGACGCAGACAGGACCCATCCTGTCAGCGTACGAGTACTGACAACCGCACGGACGTGAGCGTAGGGCGGCATACGGCCGCATACTCACATAGACAAGGACAGTGGCTGCGTACTGATCAAACGCAGCACCTGTCCTTCCCAGGAGCTGCCCGATATGGCCGTGCATGCAGCACGGAGCTGTACGTGTCGGCCTTTTCTCGTGTGAATGAGGCCTTAGTCTCTGCGTTGCTGATGAGTCCTGGGTAGGAAGGTAATCTAACAAATTGATGCACACCCTAGGGGTGGCAACCAGGACAAACACTTGCTTCAACGTGAGGCATACTGGATCTGTACCAATGACACAGTAATCCCCAGGGGCCTCGAAACTAGCCTCATATTATCATGTTTTTTACCCAAATGTTAATACTTGATGTATGACTTACATATGGGTTGTTCCAATGTTTTTTGGCTATTTGGCTCTTGCCTATGATTTCAGATACATTTCCCCCCTCGGGTAGGCCTCTGCCCACAGCCTGGGGGCATTTTAACTGTCACATTGCTTAAAAATAATATGCTCAAGCCTGAAACATGTCGAAAGATATGCAAAAATGCCTGTACAAACACTAAAAAAGCCTGAAAAATTACCAAAGATGCTCAGCTCAAGTGTAAATGAAGCCTCGGTATTTTGGTTACAAGCATTATTAATAAGATGAGTGAAATAGTTAGCTAATATATGGGTGGCTTATGTCTCCTTTTACCTTCACTGAATATGTGACTCCAAAATATTATGCCTTTAAAGAACTGGTTACATGACTAAGTAGTTAGTATCATGCCAAAGCCTGTCATTCACTGTCTTTAAGTTTCTTCACTTGTATGTGAATCCAAAAACTCAATTGTTTGCAATAATCTGAACTGAATGTGGTTCCTATACTTTGCATATGCTAGTATTTCCGGAATAGTGTACACTGTTAGTATCATCCACAAGGTGGTGCTCATGTACTAGATTTTAATATACCTAAGAAATGGTACAAAAGGGTCATTTAAAAGCAAATTTAATTTCCACCCTTTCTTCCCGGCCAAATCCAGCCCAACTATTAATTTAACATTTAAGTATTTGCATTTATAGCCAAGATAAGATTAACAAACCATGCAGACAGAATGCTCCTTGCTGAGAGATCGGACA
>NW_017306620.1:1034440-1078259 GCF_000935625.1 Nanorana parkeri | reverse complement strand
AGGTGGAGTCGACGGTGTGCCCATCAGAGACCACCTGCTGGGTGCACAGCTTTAGGACAAAACATCAGAGGAAGACAAGAGGGTTGAAGAAGATTTCCAGTTTCAAATTTCCTGCGTGCACACTTAGTAACACAGTAATCATGTAAAGTGTAATATGTGTTGGCACACTCCTGCACCTTTGGACAATTTGGGGTACTGTAGTTTTTTGACATTTCAATTTTGAAACTTAACATGTTTGACATCTGTTTACTCGGCGCAACCTCCTCTTTTATATTTTACCAATCTTGGTGTCATTTGTTAGAGCAGGGGAAGGGCTTTTGAGCACAAGTGATCTGGGCGGCTGCCCAAGCACTTGTACTATACTGTATGTGTGCTGCACCCTCAAAGCCATGGTTTCCTGGCTCTCCCGCTCTTCTGGTGGCCCGGGACCACGGCAAATGCACTCAGGATGGAGAGCGGGAATGTCTGTTCCCCGATCTTCTCTAAGGTTATATAACTGAGGGTTATGGCCATTGTACAGATGTGTACTGCAGCAATGAAAAGGGTGTGTGTAAAAATTAGAATAATTAGTGATGACAACTGTTAAAAGGCGAAAGACACACTGTCAAGGTATTCAAAAGGGTCGCCAAAAGCTCCTCTCACGTCCTGTTGTGGCTTTCAGACATGAAGCTTAAGGAAATATCTCCCATGGGACACAGAAGGAAAAAAAAAAAGCTCACAAGGAATATCACCCTTCCTTACTCTATCCAAAACTTAAAACAAATGCTTTCAGGGTTATTCAAAAAAGAGTGAAGAGTATGGAGAAGGCAGGAGAAGTGAACAATCTAGGAGAACATAGCTGATTTGGAAAAATTATTTAATTCAGCTCATGTTCCAGTTCAGCTGTTTTGGCCTAGATTGTTCACTTCTCCTGACATCTCCAAACTCTTCACCCTTTTGTCAATAACCCTGATTGGCTTCAGTTCTACTTTAAATCATGCAGTTTCTTGCCCCATTCTACAGACTTAACTACACATTAAAATTCAGTTGGTTATGAACATGGAATTTTACCCCATGTTATTAAAGACATCATTTGCATGGAATTGATTGAGACTGAAGAAACTGGCAACAAGGTGTTAAATCACATGCACACAATCAATAAACATTTTAGTTATTTTTAATATTCCGTGGGAGGTAATTAGATAATAAATGGTAACAAATGAACTTTGGAAATGAATGAATCATTTCCTGAATAATCCCATGCATATATTAATTATACAGAAAGGAAATTTGTTATCAAGGAAAAGTTATCAAACGTTCACTTTAATAATGTGTAATTGCGTACACTCTTTTATTTCCTTGTTCTATTAACGTCAAACTGTCAGGTTCTAAACACTGTCACAGCCCAGCTGTGCCTCACTTTAATAATATTTATTTGAGTCAGGTCTGGAACACACATATGGAAAAAAAAATCAGAAAAAAAAGTCAGAATTCCTTTACTAGTTCTGGTTCAGTGACCTATGTGTATTAAAAACAAAACATCAGCATAGCAGCTAGATAAATTGTATTTTAAAAAGCAGATGCTAGCAGTGAATGGGGTTCTTTTATAGCAGGTACCCCTTTATAGTAGCAGTAATCAAGTACCCCTTGGTGTGGAGTATTTTTGAAATACCTTTATATATGTGTATCATTATTTGCTGTATGGTATGGAAATGGTGGTTTAGAAGTTATGTTTTCCGTTATGTTTTTTTTAAATAAACTAAAATTCTTACACAACCCACTTAAAGTATGCCTGATCTAATCTAAAAAATAATGTAACAACAGTACTGAAGCTCAGGCACCTTTGTGGTGCCTGCAAGTACCTGTGTTGTCCTTCAAATCCGTCCAATACCCTCCTGGTGCTAAACCCCAGTTCTGCCACCCAACTGTCAAAAGCCAAGGACTCAACGATAAGCTCTGTCTTTTAACAGGTGAATGAAAGGGCATGGGTCTTAGGCACTGTTCACGCTTTCTGTGCATGTGAACGTGTGCCAACGCATGCACATTGATGCACGTTCACACAACACTGGAAAAGCCAGGCATCTAGCATTGTCAGTTATGGCAGCCTCCATGTTTCTCGTACAGCAGGCCCCCCTTTAAAGGAGTCTAGTTTAACATATAGTGGTATCATTTTTACGCAAGATGTGTCTGAAAAATGTAAAATAGTCATATAAAAAGATGAAACCCATGCATAGCCAGCTAGACTCCTAGATAGACAGACAGTCAGATAAAATGCAATCTGATATGGTTATAGGCTGGTATATATTTTAGCTTTGTAAAATATTTTCATTGTTTTTTTTGCTGAATAGGAATCCCAATCTAATAGAGGATATTTCAAGTATAGACAGACACATTCATTAGGTACTAACAGATCTGTAATTAGATGCACCAGTTAAAGTTGCCTACAGGGTCTATTCACGAAGCTGCCGAAGGATCTAGCCGTAGCATCGACCGATCCTTCGGCTAGCTTTGGCCCCAGGACCCCTTCGGTTCAGTAGAACCGAAGGGGTGCTGTACGGGCTATTCACTATGGCCCGTACAGCTCCCGAACGTGGCCGAGCGGCTCAGTCGAGCCGAACGCATATGCCTCGGCTTGCAATAGCAAATATGATCTGGATCACAACACATTGCACATGTAGTTTTGAGATTGTATTGAATTTAACTATAGGGGAGGTTGCATATTATGTTGGGGCAATCACTAGGCACTTTATTGTTTATGTATAATTATGTATAAGTTGTATGTTTTTTAGCGCAGTTACTTTGTCTTGAGATTGTAGAGAGTGACTTTAGGATTCACTTGTTTTCACTGCTGCTGACACATTGCATTGAAAGGAAACACCAAAAGCGCAGATTATACACACAATTGCAAGTCTATGGAGATTGCTGCTATTTTTCAACATTAAAAAAGCCTGCAAAATTCACATACATACATCTAAACAGACCTCTAAATCTAGTATAGAACTTTGATAAAAATGTCAGAGACTTTGGAACCCCAAATGAATCCTGACACCTTCTACACCCTGAAAGCAACATTCCTTTGTTTTAAAATAAGTGCAGTTTGATCGGATGTGGAATGTATTTTGGATACAAAAATGTGGGCAATTTTGTTTGTATTTCAAGGACATGCACAGTAATAGAATCAAGTGATATCAGTTCAAAGGTAAGACACATATGGTTTGATAACGCTATTGAACTTGGGGCTAATAATTAAGTAACTAAAATGTGAAGGAATTGTTGCTTTTAGCAACCAGTCATGTTTCACCTTTACGGAAAGAATGAACAATATCTCTGATTGGTTAATATAGGTACCAATTGCACTATTCTCAATATTTTCTATTTTAATATTTCACTTCTAATTACTTTCTTTAATATTAATGAATCAGCCCTGTTGTATGTACTATAAGCTTAAAAAAAATATTGAGTAAATCTAACAACTGATCTGATGGTATGCATGAAGGAACTGGACTCTGATATTAAAAAGATCTAACACTATATCACCATTAAGCAAACAATCAGACACCTGGGCACATTTAATAATAGTCTAGACTGAGGATAAGACTTTGAGTCAATCATAGTTACACACGTTCCTTACTTCCTGTTGGTAATGATGACAGTTAAGACCACAAACTAAAGAAAGTAAAATTGTAGGCTTTAGTGGTTAGCTTGACACCAGCTGTAAAATGAGGATTCTGGAGTTTTCAACTTTTGTATTAATGGTGTAATTTAGTTTGACTGTACCTGCAATAAATGTGATTTCAATTCCCCAATCTAATTTCTGAGTTTTGTTCTTCTAAATCTATTTGATACTACATAACTCTGTTATAGATCACCTCCATTATGTAGATATTGTTTTTCAAAAACCTGAAATGTTTAGTATTGTTAAGCAACAGTATTGCTCTGTCACTTCTTTTATGGTTAGGTGGGTGAGCCGGTTGGGTAGTTTTCCAAACCCTCTATCTTGGATAAAGCTGTGTAACATATGAAGATGTCGGTGATCAGGTATTGTTACTTGTAGAGCATCCCAGTGATTTTTCACCAGTGAACTGTAGGTCAGTTATGCTAGGTGTATGTACAGTCATACGTATAGTATGATTACATATCTGTAATTCTGGTGAAAGAACATTTACAAAGTGATTGCTATATAATACTAGTAAAAAAAAATTCAAGATGATGATTGCTACCTTAAAAAATGTGTAGAACCCTAAAATGGGATAAAGATAAAAAAAACAATTATACTATATAGATGTGTGGGATATTTGCAATGTTTATATATTTAACCCTATTTTTTCCATAAAGCAATGCAAACAGCCCCTTCAAACACTTAAATATGTCAATTAATAGAGCTTAAAATGAATGTAAACCCCAACATGTAGTTTATTAAAACATTGTGCATCATAAGCAATTTATTTTAAACAGAATACTGTTTTCACCTTTTTGCTTTTCCGTCCTTGTGATTTACTCCAGCCTCTTTGCAGACACACCATTGTTATAGGTGTGCAATATTTGTCAGCATATTGTCTTGTAGTCTCCACCTGGGGTGCATGTGACAGTGTCACCAAGCAAGGACCCAATTGAGTTATAAGTTGTCACCTCAAAAGAAAGTGCTTTCTAATATCTACCTTTTTCAGTTTTAGTGTTAGTTTGATGAAAGCTGCATATTTAAAAATATAAAAAATTGCAAAAACATCTTTTAGTCATAAATAACAATATTACAAAACTATGAGAAATATAACCAAGAAAATTGAAAGACACTGACTAGATCATATACAAACTGCACAGAGCATGTACAACACAAAAACAACAAAAATTGTGTTAGCTTGTGTCCCAGTTTCCTGTGCAGTGGAGATGATTTATTAAATTAGCAGAGTGTTCAAACTAGTGCCTAGTGTAGTGAATTCAAAGGGGGCTGAAGGCAAAACAGGCTGTTTACTTTGCAGGGGGATTTACCTATAGTGAATGTGGTGAAAATTCACTTTGCAAAGGATACCCAAACAATTCATTCCCACACAGCCACCTCCTCATGTATCACTTGCCCCTCACTTTTAGATTGTAAGCCCTCATGGGCAGGGCCCTCCTTACCATCTTGACTTGAATTGTATTGTGATTGTAATGTCTTCCTTATATTGTAAAGCGCTGCATACACTATTGGCACTATATAAATCTTGTATAATAATAATAATGGTGATAACGTGCAAGGAAAATTAAAGAAAAAAATGCAATGATTGCATGATAAGTGAGCAGAGCTTCACCTCATTCACTAAGCTAAGTGAAATTTCCTTTCCAAAGTGAACATACTATTTTCCTTTAATAAATCAACCCCGTAATGTCCAGTCTGCTTCCTATAATAGCACCTGGGAATTCTGACAGCTATAGTAGAGAATGGGAAACATTATATTTGGAAGTATGCACATAATTTATACATTGATATCCACTGATCACTTAACCCAATCTGTGAATATTTACACATATTTTGTTGACTTTATCTCTAGCGCTGTGTTTCAAGTACTCTATCTATCTAAAGGCGGTTCACCTCCTTTATTTTCATAGCTGCTTTTTGATACAAGTACAATTTAGCCATATCCAGGAGCGCAGATTTATTTTTCCTATCCAATATAACTATATTATAGTTACAGAGACAACTCAGAAAAACAAAAACTGCTGTGTTAAAGGAGAACTATGGGGTTAAGGCTTTTCCCCATAGTTCTCCTTAGGGTAACGGAAGGACACAAACTAGCGTCCTCCCGTCACCCTAAGCTCAGAGACGCCACAGTATACGCCACAGTATACCGCGAGCCGCAGCTGAAGCGGATCACGACAATTATGTCCGGATCCGCCCAGCTGCGTGAGTGACAGCTGGCTCTGCCTATCTAGAGGCAGAGCCAGCTGTACACGCCCCCTCCCCCATCCGTTCCGCCAGTCAGCGCTGGCGGATCGGAGCAGGGAGGGGGGAATCCAGCCCCTCCCCTGTCACGGCAGAGAGCTGTGACAGGAGCGAGAGGTGAGTGAACGCCGGTATGTGTTTGCTCACTTCCCGATCTACTGAGCCGACCTGTGACAGTCTCATTGTCACAGGTCGGCTAGAACTATGAGGTGAGTGAAAACAACTCACCTCATAGTTCTCCTTTAATGCTACTGACAGACTGCAACATATTTTTCATTTATTAATTTATTCAGAGGTAGGCATAACTTTTTTTTCCATTTAGTGTAAGTATTTTTGAAACCACTGTCCCAATACAAAATACGGTTTGTGATGTGAACAGTCCCTTACTCGTTTTAATGGTGGAATTAGCAACACTTGAACTCAGTTGAGAAGAACAAAAGTCCATAGAATTTGTATTGACATTTCAAATCATGTTTTGAATAAGCAGGTGGCTTTTTGTTCTTGTTCTGTATGTGATTTACATGTCGTATTAAACTAGTATGAATATTTTTTCCAGTTTCAGGCACACAGAATTTTTCTGGCATGGTATCTCTTTCACACCTTTGCTTACACAGTAACACGAATATCAGATCTCTCTCTGAAACTGCTTGCTGAGTCACACAGCTCCTGGTACTGACCATTTCCAAACATCTTTGGATAACAATTCTCCCTCCTACTACGGACTGAGTCATTCTACTCCCAACTGCTAAAATGGTGTCTGTACATTATCTTAATGACCCATAATACAAACATAAAGCTTTAACATACTTTATAAGAAAAGACAACAGAATGTATGGAAATTATGAATGTATACAAGCTCATTCTGTAGCTAATTTTTAACATTCTCTGTTGATGACAAACTTTTCCTTTTATTTAATTTTCACACTGAGATTCAAAACAGATAGTTATAAAAAAAAATTATTTGATATAAAATGTTTCATTGCTTGTTGATCGGGAGGGGTAGACAAGGGAATGTATTGCATGAGTACAACACACTTCTTCTTTAAATGCTGTAAGAAAAACCATGGCTAGAGATGCAAATATCTAATATGGAATAACACTTTCACAAAGTCAAATAAATCAATGCTGAATGCAACTGCTTCTGAGTCATTTCTGAGATTTGGGGTTTGTGACTGCCTAACCATCAACCATTATTACCTCACTGTTGCTGAGAAAACGTTGGCGCTCCAGATGCTCACATATTGCACTTATATATTTAGTTTGAAAAAATTTGCTTTAGAGCAGTGGTTCTCAACCTGTGTAACCTCGGTCCTTGTCCTTGGTCATTAAGTCGTGACCCAAGTCGCACTGCAATGTAATGCACGGCATTGCAGTTCCAGGCATTTGGGTGCAGGCAAGCGGAGATTCGTTCGGGGTACCTTTCAAATTAATAGCAACGCACCTTCTTCACCAGAACACGCAGTAGGTGCGATTGCGTGGTACAGTTAATTAATCGCTTAAGAGTGTGTGATTAACGCACTGTACTAATGTGAACGGACCCTCAAAACCACTGACAGACACACACAACCACAGACACATTCTCACATACACACTCCAAATTTTTTTTAAAAATGTTTTCTTTTTTTTTTTAAAGATTCTCCCTACCATATGAGAACTGGAATGGATCCTCAGCCTGGTGTCCAGTGTGGGCTGCTTTGCTGTGATGGAGCTCCATCCATATGTGCATTGTTTGTACAGCTCCCTTGCTCGCCCTGTTGAGATGCCAGGAGCCAGAATGTGACGTCAGTGCAGTTCAGGCACCTCTACAGGGCACATGTGGGAGCTGTAAGCAATGCACGTATGGATGGAGCTCCCTGATGGCTATACTTCCAGCCCACCCCACCTCAAGCTGACACGCAGGGCCATATTTGGAATGGCTGCTCGGCACAACAACTGACCGTGCTGCGCTAGGGGCAGGCTGAGGAGTCTCTCACTTATAAGGAAGGCATGTCGCGACCCACTGAACATAGGGTCGCAACCCACTTTTAGGTCATAACCCACTAGTTGAGAACCAAGGCTTTAGAGCAGCAGTTCTCAACCTGTGAGTCACCCCCCAAAAGTGGGTCGCAGCCCCCTCTTGAGTGGGTCGCCGCGTCCCTTCTCTTGCGCTAGGTGAGAGGCTCCTGAGCCTCCTCCTAGCGCAGCAGTGTTGGTCCCTCCCCGGCTGCCAGATGTCGCTGCAGCAGTCAGCGGTGAGGAGCAGAGAGAGGGATGCGAGTGGGAATGACTCATGAACAGTAGGTGAGGAGGTTCCCTTCCCGCCGATACAGCTTCACTGACTACCATGGGCCGTCTGTATCATTTTGGCCAGGAGGGGGCCCATCAATGCAGGAATGCTGGCTGTGTTGGGTGTCTCAGCTCTCATTGTCTGCTCCATCCACTCTGAACACTTAACGTTCCCATGCGCTGTCACCAGGCTCCGCTGTAAATGAGCAGCATGTCCTGCTCTGAGATCTGCTGACACCTCTAATCCCGGCCACCTATTTCTGCTGCTGGCTGCTGTGCCAATTAAGGAGGCTGAGCCGGCAGTCTAATCATGGGGCTGCAGCCCTTGGAGTTCAGGCACACAAGGACAGATACAATAAGTGCATCAAGGACCTGGTGAAAGAAGTACCTAATCGCTGCCAGCAACAATGAGCGAGACATGGCACAGTATGGGGGGGGTGTGTGGATGGTATAGGAGGGAGGGGGGTACAATTCAGGGGTTAGGATGGTACAGTACACAGGTAAAGGATGGCATAGGACAGGGTGGAGGGCAGCGATTGCGATTGACATTGCGTAGTTTTGCTTCACCCCTGCTGTACGCCGCACAACCTCTCCCTTTTTTGGGGATGCTGTGGTGGAGAGGGGAATTGCATGGTGGGTGCAGGGCAAGTAGGTTGTGTGACAGGGCGAGGTGTGACGGGTAGGAGACGTGGCTTGGGGGGTGGGGGTGGGGCGGCTCAGAAAAATGTTTGCCCAGGGTCCAATGAATAATAAAGACGGCCCTACTGACCACTTCAGAGATATAACTGACTGCCGCTCAGTGTTGAGCTTAATTTAAATGCTAATTCTGGGGAACTTAAAACGGTTAATTAGGACTTACTTGTAACTTGCTCTGCAACATTGCTTAAACGGCACATTATTAATGTGGGCGTTTCACTGTGACACCCGGTTGACACTGCCATGGGAATAGAGGATTTGTTGTCTCCTTTAAGCAGTGGTTCTCAACCTGTGGGTCGCTGTGTGATTTCTGCTGTGCTAAGTGAGAGTCCTCCTCAGCCTTTTCCTAGCGCAGCAGTGTCAGTTTTCCCGCCATGCCGCCAGAAG
Source organism: Nanorana parkeri (assembly GCF_000935625.1). Taxonomy (NCBI): domain Eukaryota; kingdom Metazoa; phylum Chordata; class Amphibia; order Anura; family Dicroglossidae; genus Nanorana; species Nanorana parkeri. The sequence goes on along the minus strand of NW_017306620.1, from coordinate 1,069,012 downwards.
TCGCTGCAGCAGCTGCGTCATCCCTAAATTTTACCGTTGGCGGTTACCACAACTTCGCAAATGTTACCAAGGGGTCCTGGACCTAGAAAGGTTGAGAACCACTGCTTTAGAGGATCTAATTCATATGTAAAAATGCATCCAGAGTGAACATAAACATCTGACAAATTTAATTTAATTCAAAGAACGTATCAAAAATCATCAATTTAGTATGCAGGAAAAATATACCAGCAGTGTTAGAAGGCATTCTTTGGGTAAGAGAGGATACACTGTCCAAAATTCTACTGATCAAGATAGTAAGGGTAAATTAATAGATTAATTTAAAAAAACATCACTTCCAACATCTATCCAACAAAAACAGAGGTTTATTTCTCATGTTGGATAGTGGGGGAAGCCATGTACATCTAGTTGTATGAAATATTTCGAAACAAGAATTTCTGAATGTTTTGTGTGGTCAGGAATTACATATTTACCCCTGTGTGGCCATCTTTGCCCTGACATATTTGTTTTACCAAAACTAATGGGTTTGTAAGAGATATGCAGAGCTTTAACTCTTTGTAAATGTATATATCTATCCTACTATGTCATTGTATAATATACATACTGTATATATGGTGTGTGTGTTTGTTTTTTAAACAGGCCCTCAAACCTGTATGAATTTCTTGTGTACACATGTTCTCTGAGTATCTTCCTTAGGTGACAGGAGAGGTGCAAAAGCTATTGCTTGCCATATGTAATTGAACAAGATTGTGGGAAAACAAACATTCTCTTTATTCATTCACACTTGCGCTGTCATTAGTTGCAGCAAGAGAGCAGTGGGCACTGCTCATATGCCATTGATATGATTGATAAAACAAGTGAAAGATGTCCTTAGCACTAAATAAGACTATTGAAGTGGGGTTATTCTGTTTAGCACTTTAAAGTACACCTATTGGTATGATCTCTGCACTTGATCTTTTTTGTCCACGCACCTGCTGTGAACATTACAAGCGGGTCCGACTGTAGGAATGTTTATTTGATATTATAAAGAATGCAACAGCATGTTTAGAACATACAAAGGTAGATATGAACAATTAAAGCTGAAAGGTAGATAGCAGCAGAGTCTGGTAGGGAGATCTCACTGTTGGAGTCTAAGATATATGAGAAGCCATCTGTACTGAAAATGTTGCTTTTGGTTGAACTGACCCTTCAAGTGACTTTCAAATTTTGAATCACTCTATAAACTGATGCTTTGTTTGTACACCATCACATCCAGCCATGATGGTAAACAATGATGCCCCATCCTTGTATACTAATTCACACTATCATTATGAAACTAGTAATACATAGTTCAATGAGTGTGCAATTCCCTCCCAGAACAGGGACAGGGGTTAACACAAATTACAAACGTATCAGGTGCACACACCCAGATATATAGTTCAACTGAAAACACAAGTACCCACAGAGCCATATTGGGAGATGTCTGGGGAGTGTGCTTGATAAAGTCTGTGAGTTAGAAAAAGCCCTTGTTGACTTGCTGATGCTCAGCGATAAGTGGAAACTGCGAGTAGAAGTCACAAACGATTTAAGCTAAACCACGAAAGCACCTGGTACTTCACGGTCCTGATCTGTTGACGCCATGCATTCATTCTGTCTCAGGATATTGGCCCTGCTATTGAGCCTTACAGGTAATAAAAACTACAGCTATGATGGAGGTACCTGTAGACTTTAGCTGAAGATTGTTTTTTAGGAACTGTTCTGCCTGGTAAGGAAAATGCTTTCACGGCCAATGTATGTACATGTGTGTTACTAGCTTTGAAAACCTGGGTTGTATATATACAGTAATACCAAGGAATATATATTAATTGCAAAAAAAGGTTGTCCTGGTCAGAACAATTATTTAACTGCAGCATCCTGAAGTTACCTACAGTAATCTTCCATATTTAATACTGCTTTGCTTTTAGATCTACAAAGCAATCAGTAGCAGATGCGGGTTGAACTAAGAGAGTAGACCATCTAAGGGGCAGAGAGGTGTTCTAAACATTGATAGGGGCATGAAAGTAAAGTTACAACTTAAAAAAACAATAACAACCAAGAAGAGACCATTCAACAATATGAATAAAGAAAATTATTAAATGACATATACTTTGTCAGGTAGTGGGATCTAGGGTTTGGCTTCTAAGGTTCTTCCAGGAAATATTAGGACTCTTAATTAAAGGATATGAGGTACTGGGTAACCATTTGTAAGCCTTTTACTGTATAATTTGTGGCAATAAGCTCTGAATTTACACCGTGGCCACTCCATTCCTAGGACAACGTCAGTGCTACATATGGTGTTGACCACTCACAAGCTACCATAACTCAGGATGTATGAAAAAACTGAAAATAACATGTCTTTGTATATAACAGAATTCATTTATGATTTTCAATCCTGTTTTATAAGATGTGAAATGTGAAATTTTCTAATAATACAGACTTTGAAAAAACATCTGTGACTGATTTAGGATTAATAAAACAAATTTTACTTCTCAAATGGTAGCAAAATCTTTTATTTTTTTCAAACTCAGTTTTGAGTATTTTATAACAATCAAGAGAGTGGTATATAAATGACATTTTGTTTGAGACAAATACATTAGCAACAACTGATGGCCTGTGTTTCAGGATATATAAGAGAGTTAAAGCAATTACATTGGCTTGGATATACCTAACACATGTCATCTATATCCTTAGGCTTGGCCAACTGTGTAACAGTGACAATACCAAACCCTACAATCAATGTGACTGGAGGAAACAGTGCCACTCTATACTGTACATATACCCTTGCTTCATCTAGCACAAACAATTTGCTAATACAATGGAATCTCATCGAAGCTCATTCACAACTGCCAATTCCCGTGAGTATAAAAGAATCAGCATTGCATGTCTAAAAATATTTTTCCTGCACAGCTTTATGTTAGCACACATACAGTTTGTCGCCATTTTAAAATGACAACTCTATTTAAAATGTTTCAACTTTGTTTGCTGCTGCTGAGTCGTACTACTGAGCTATTGACGTAGCGTGTGTTCAAACCCCTCCTCACAAAATATTTAAAAGCATTGTACATTCTTGTATCTATATTCCCTGTTATTACAGGGAATCCAGCAAAACAATGTAACACCATCACTCTAATTTCGAATTCTTGTGATGGGACTTGATATACCTAAAAAGTTAATATGTTATTTGGTTTGCCAGCATTCATTCAAAGCTGAACCATCAGGCCACTACTTGAGTGGAGTTGGCCTTTAACCGCATTTTCAAAGGGGTTCATGTTTTTAGCAATCAATTCTGAATGCCACTCATCGCTATGATGCATCTATGACCTTAAAGAACCCCTCTCAAATTGCTGATTAGTAGAGAAATACAGAGGCTTCATAGCCCAATGCTGCCGGGAACATCACCAACAGTGAAGTTGTTTTCAAATTTCTTGATGACTTTGGTAAATCCCTTTCATTTTAAAATGGATGCAGGTTCCTGTAAATTTCTAAATTTTTCGTTAAGACTAAATCTTGGTGATCTCAATTTTGAAAGATTGATAATTATCCAGATTAAACAATATCATGAATACAAAGATCTGAAAACAGGCTGTGTAAGGTAAATTTTTTTTATGCCACATTTTAGACTTTTTTACACTCCTGCTTGGAATTTGTGTTCAAGAAAGAATTTGCTCTAAATATAAAATGTTTCTTTCATTTGGATAGCAATGTTGATACACTGTATATATAGGTTTTTTTCTATTTAAAACGTATTTACAAAGTGTGACACCGATTTGTGTCACAGGAAAAAAAAATTAAAGTTTAGAATCGTATTTTATTCTGTTTTTTTAAATGAAAAATTCAACAAAAAATTTGATTGTTTTTTTCACCAAAAACAAACCCTTAATCACAGGCCTTTTGACCATTAGTCTTACTGGATAGCCATATATTTAATCTTTTTGGAAAATATTCTCTATTTATTGCTGGTTTATTTTTCCTTATTGCTATTTACTAGATTAGATTTTTTACACCTAGTGTAAGTGTATATCTACATGGGTTTGAAAGTGACACTAAACGAAATAGTTAGATCTTAAAAATGCACTCAAGTACCCTATTTAAAAAAATGTAGTTTATTTATACATCCTTCGGCTGTAGATCCTCAAATAATCTCTGAATTTGTGCTGACACTGTCCTTCCTTTTGAAGGGTGGCTACTTTTTCTCCCCATGGTCCCTGTGTGTGTTGTAAAGTAGCCAACTCTCCAAGCTCACTCCCACGATAGACTACAATCTCAGTACAAATTAGTAAATTAAATGTGACATTTAGATCAAAGTGAGGAGTAGAACTCCTGTCATGTTTTTATTGATGTTTGTGTTTCCACTAGGGAGATTCACTCTTTCCCATACACAGTCAACAAGGTTAAATCTTCCAATAAGGACACTTGTTTATGGTATCTGTCTCACTTTAGAAAGATTCCATCTTACCTTTTGCTGTTTCTACAGAGCAGAAAGTGAAGGAAAATCCTTCTATGGAAAAACACATGGCAAAAAAAAGACAATAAAAAAATGTGGCTTTAGATTTACTTTGCAAATTAATTAATTAAACAGCATTCAATTGATAAATGTCAAATGTACTGTCTTACAATATGTTATTCAAGGTAATGCATTGGAAAATATTATTTAAACAGAATTTAAACATGCATTTATACACAAAATAGACTTTTAGTATATGGGATTACCATTTCTTAATGGGTTAAATCTCATGATACTGAAAAGTCTATTTTACAGTGAATGTTCAGACGCTGGTACTATTTGATATTCTGTATGGCTGGTGTTTGGGGCTGGGTGGGGCCCAGTGGTTTAAACTTTGGACTTGCTGGTTATTCAGCCAATGTTTGAGTTCTTCTTGTGACAAGCTGCGATTTTTGTCATTCTCCTAGCAATCATATAAAAGACGTCTAAGCCTAAAAAGTATGCTGTGAATTCTAGTGCAATGTGGCATTTAGGTTTTTGCATTTAGTTTATATTTGTTGTTGCTGAAGGCATATGGTCGCAGAACTCAAATGTCATTTATTCAAAACAAAAACTCACAGTATTATTTATCTAGTATGCAATAGTGCCAGGCCACGATTCAGCCCTTCCTCAGGCAGGAGAACACATACCAAATATCACATACAGTAGCAATGTAGACATCCCAACCTGAAAAACTCATTTCAGGGAGATGCCCTCTACCCCATTCCCCCTAAACCTATCCGCGGGGGGAAGGGCGAGAAGAAAGGGGGGGGAATGGGGGAGAGGTCACCTTCCTGTAATGATGGCAGATAGCAGAGGAGCTAATGCTTCCCCTGCTATTGGCTGTGTTGTTTTTTTTATTCTGACAGCGGCCGCAGTCAGAAAAAAAAACCAGATAGCAGAGGAATGAATAGCTGGACTGCTATTGGACATTTCAAATTGCAACTTCAGGTTCACCTCTGCTGATTGACAGTAGCAGTGGGCGGGTGCAATAGCCTGCCTGCAATTGGCTATTGCAATTTGAAATGGCCAATAGCAGCCTAGCTATTCATTCTCCTGCCAGCCGCCATCAGAATATGAAAAGAAAACCTAACCCAGCAGATAGCAAGGGATCCTGGAAAGGTTTACTCTGCTAGATAGAGCAGAGCAAACCTTTCCGGGATAAAATGTGTCTCTCCCGTGCGTCAGGAGCAGCTATCTCATAGTGTTGGAATGTCTGGCAATGCAAAAACATTTATAAACGCACCTGTGCTTAAGTCTGGACAGGCCTGGACACCAACACCTTGCATCCGCACATGCTGCTCCTGCAGCAGGTGTTTTCTTTCAGTTTCTTTCAGGCATTGGCCTGGTCAATCAGGCCAGAACAGAGACTCTCCTGGTGTCTGCTGAGAGAAGCCGCCCCCAGGACGAGCTGTGTCGGCCGCACGGCGCCCTTGTTGCCATGGCGTCCTGTGCGGCCGCACTGCTCTCACACCCCTAAGGCCGGCCCTGTCTGTATACGCACACTGCTCCCTGCAACACTGTATCCAGAAATGGGTGGAGCACTGACCAGACAGACTGATTACCTTTTGTGGGTAAAAACCTCATGGCAATTAGTCTCACACCTGGTCCGGGTGTCCTTTCATGCTGAACTATGCTTAATCTGTATATCTATATATATCTCTACGGATACAGTATATATAGATATACACACAACATCATACATCCCAAAAATTATTTAAATGCTTAAGCCCAACATCAGCCAAGTTTTGTTTTTCTTTTGGCTAGAGTGGAAATGATTAGGAGCTTTCTCTGCTTTTTAAAGCTTTAGAGGTTTTCCCTCTCATGTTCTATCAGACAGGAAGTGAGGGTAAATCTACTGAGGACACGGACAGCAATATAATCCTGCAAGACGTTCTAAACCTTGTTCACTTAAATAGAAAATGGATTACAAACTGCATTAGAACATCTAAAGAGGTTCTAACCCTTGTACACTCTATCTAAAGAAAAAAGTTTGGGTTGGAAATTGACTTTTGAAAATAAAGTGTATTTTCTCTTTTGTAGTCAAATTTGAGAACCTCCACTATATGCTTGTTATGTGTTCCCATTCACACAGCATACATAATAATCATGTTTAAGAAAATATTTCTTACCTTTCTAGTTGTTTCCTTGGACCAGGCCTTTGGGCAGACTGCAAGTTGCAATTTTAAAGTGAAAGTGGATGGGGACAAAGTGGGGACAGAGTCAGACTATGTCTCCTCTTATTAACATATAACACAGAACACAAGCCCTGAGTTCTTTAACCCTTAGTTAGGACAGACAGTGTTACATTTCTAGATAACAACTGATAATGAGATCTGTCAGTGCAGTACATAAAGGGTTAATTTTGGTAAACATAACTCCACAATCCCTTCCTTAACATTACATAACATTACATTTTCAGAAAAGAGCAAGTAAAAGGCATTTTTATTTTTTGCTAAGCTATGTGAATGGGAGCATGTAACAAATATAAACTAGGTTTTATGCCAGTTTGTATGTAAAAGTGAAAATAGTGAAAAAAATACACTTTAAGCTTCACTCGCTAATTAAATTTCTCTTTTATTCTGGCCGGTATGATTTTATAGGGGTTTTATTTTACGTCTAGTCACTTTTGGGTTGCAAGAATCTCAATGCACTTGTCTGGAGGCGTGTACTCTTAATATATACATGACAAGGAATGAGCATTGAAATATTTGACAGAAATGGCAGGCTTTGGAGCATTTATTTGCTTTCAAATATGTTAGTGTAATCACTAAAAGATGTGTGATGCACCCATCATGGGGATTTTAAATATGTAGCATTTTTTATACTAGCAACCAGCAAGTTCATTCACTTGTCCACATGACTTATAGTTTTAAAAAGGCCACTCCAAGCTAATCTAGCAAGCATGGATTGAAGGAGCAGGAACAAACAACTGTAACAGTAATATTACACTCATCTTTATAGCATCAGTTCTAACCATCTCTTTAAAATGAATGGATTAACTTCAATGACCTGAATCCTGATTCCCAACCACTATCCCCAATAGGTGCTAGGAGAAGAGCCCATTAAAACCTTTGAAGTAATGTGCATGGAGTTTGTTTTGTCTTATGTGTTTATACAGTATGTTGGTGGGAACCTTAGACTGTATGCTGCGTTGGTCCATGGAATGATGTAAACTGTTCCATGCACTTCACATGTAGAAAAGAATATAGACACCTACACACATGCATTACTTATGTACAGTGAGGCACAGACCACACTCCCAGACATGCTCAGCATAAGACGTTCAATTGCAGATCAGATGATTTGGAAAGTGGAAACATAGTTGCCGGCAGTTTGCACACTACATACCTTCCCTGATCCTCCAATCCCTACTCTCTGATTAGCTTGAAGCTTCCTTTTAGTAAGCATGAAGTGGGATTAGTTAAGTTCTTAGATACTTTCTGCTCCACAACAGCATTCCCCGTGCGCCAGCTTGAAGGAAGGTGCATTGAATCAGTGTGTAAAGATGTCCATTTTCAGAGATGCACGGGGAAAGTGTAGCTGGAGATCCCAGGTAAGCATTGATTACTAACGGCAAAGCTTGTAGTGATGTTCACTAGTCTTGCCATTGTTGTGTTTTGCACTTTCAGAAGGAATGTTTTCTACAATGCATGTTGCCAACAAAACTAAATACTGTTCTTACGGTGTACCTGTAATAACATGCAGATTTCTAATTAGTAAACTTCAACAAGCAGTAGCAGGCATTGCAGGTGCTCAAGTGCCTGCATGTAGCATCAGTGCTCTTCTAGGTCACCCCAGGAGACCCTAAAACCAGGGTGACCTGGTATGCAAATATGTACTGTAGCTGGAATGTGGGCATATGTCCCCCTGCTACCTCCTCTCCATTTAAGTGGTCAGAGGGGCAGCCTATCATTATTTTTTTTAATCCAGGTAGGAAGGGTAGTACCAAGTGACAACTTCTTAGATGAGCTCCTAAACCTGGTACACTCAAGAAGAACATCAAACTAACATTTAACAATAACTGATAGTGCCAATGGTAGCCACCTCTAGGTGCTTGCACCTAGAGTTCAATTCATAAACTAGTGCTCATACCTTCATTTTACTGTCATTGGCGGTCTGTCTGATTTATGTATTATGCTTCCTAGAAATCCAAAAGGTTGCTTTTTTTAATCTCTCCAAGAATGAAAACTTCCAGTGTAAATGTGATATAATAACAACCTACTCATAATATAACAACCTACTCAAGTTAAAATGTGCATGTTTGTTTTCTCTTTTCTAAGTAGTTGGGTTTTTACCACTCTCAATAACACCAATGCTCATTGGTCATCCATAAGTGTTGTAGGCTTGAATGGGTTCTTAGTTCAGTTATATTTTGACTTTCCTATGGGCTTACATAGCCTTGCTAAGAAGAAAGGATAAGTAAAGTTACCACAATAATTTTTGTAAGATTGTTGGCAGTGTTCACTTTACACAAGTTTCTTTACACAACATCACTTGACAGTCTGTGAATAGTCATGAATGTGAAGCAGAGGTACTTTTAAGCCCTTCAGAATGTTCCATTATTGATAGAAGAGACAAAAAAATCCTTCTCAACAACAAAGCTGAAGAATATGCTTTATGTCATTCTTAAAGAAACGTTTTGGTGTCATCACAAGCTTTGCCCAAATTATCAAAATCATCGTACATAAAAAAGCACTTCCTCCAAACATTCCCACATCACTTAATGTATTTATCTCTCTGTGCACTCCATGATCATATTAATCTCTCATTGTGAGCCCTATGTTGACTGAAATAGCAAGATGTTGTATATATCTTCAGCTTAGTGGTGAACCGCATTATAATTGTATGGGAACTGGAGCAATTTGATCATTGGTTAATGTCAGATCCAAATGTAATGGTTGTAGGTGGTGCATTTTGATAGCAAGCTTTGGAGGCACTTAACATGGAGTGTTATGACAGCTTTAGGACATGCAGTGTTTAGGACAACGTCTGCACACTCAGACTGCACATTCTTTTTGTACCTGTACTGTGCAGATTTGTAGGTGCCCTAAGGACACATACTGTATATACCTAGATACTGTATGTTCTGTTTGACATCTTCTATTTGCACTGATTCATGTGAGAAGCACATCTGCCCGGACTTACTGCCACCCTGTGGTTACATATACTATGGTCTCACTTTTAGCACTAGCACTTTACACACAGAATACCATGCTACTAGAAGGCTTCAATGAACTTCAAGGGGCATATTGAATTCAGCTTTAAAAACAGAAGTAACCAATACATCAGGTCAGTTAACCTTTTACTGATTCGATTTGAATAATGTAAGTGGAAATCAAATTGGTTGCCATGGGCTATTTTGCTTTTAACAAAATCATTGTTCCTTACACTTCTTTATTAAATAAGCTGCACCTTTTTCCAAAATGATCTGGTATGAGTTGTAGCATTGGCACACTTGTACTGTTTGTATATTCAAGCCCTTCTTATAGCCTCACTCATATATTTAGGCATGATTTGTATCACAGTATAAGTTACCATTCGAGGAGAAGGAGAATACTAACTAAAATTCCTACTTTATATTTGTAAACAGCCACTCTAGCTACTATACTATCCTATACTTTGACATATATATTGTACTATACTGTATTTTCACAATAGGATATGTAGATATACAGTATTTTCCAGTTAATGTGCGCTGTGGGCACCACATATAAATTGAAGCTCTGACTGTACCATATACATTCCAGCCCTTACATATTGTTAGCAAGTGGTAAATTAACTTTTGAGTACTCCCCTGCTGACCTCTGTAACTGCTGCCATTCTCCAATTTTTGTAGCAGAAGCAGTAAAGTCATTCAAGTAATTATCTCAGGCAGCTCAGCTCATCGTGCTCCCTCCTGCCAGAGCACCTGCTTTGGGGTTAAATTGGAGATTAGAAGGATGGAAGACTACCAAGTAGCTGCTGTGAGGGGTAGTTGGGTGATCTGAGCTAGCTCAATGGTCACTTCACTGAGAAGGATATGTCCTTCATGGTGGAAAGAATGGTAAAGATACTTTTTTGGAACTTGGCTTTCAACTGCTGTGGATGAGATTACTAGCTAGTCATTCATTTGCCATGTTGGAAAGGGATGCCATTTTGTGTTCCAAAGCTTTGACTGTAACATACTACAGTATAAGACTTTGTACACATTTTCTTTTAATTCATCTGGAATGTATTTAGCTGATTAAAACAGGTTGTTTAACTAGGTTTAAATAAACTTTTTGGCTTAACCAAATGCAGACCTTTATCAAATAAAATCAGCTTTCAGATATGCTGTGGGGAAAAATGAAAGTGCTTAACCCTGAGCTAAGGTAAAATAATGCTCTTAGTTTACATATAGTATAGTAGTATACATGTCTAGTGTATGCAAAACAATCCAATTGGACATTGTGAGATTATCTAACTCTCCCATTTGTGCTTTTCATAATTCCATCATTATGAATATTAGTGAATGTTTGCTGAATCCAGAGTGAATCTGACATACAACACTTTAACCCCCCTCCCCCTTCAGTGGCAACTTGCATGAAAGTATATGTATTGAAGTTTTGAATAGAGTACAAAAAAGAGTTTAACCTCCCTACTATATGTAAAAAAAAAAAAATTCCCTATCATAAACTTTAAATCCTAAAGTATAATTAAACCCTCAGGGTTTTTTTGCACATATCTACTGCTAGCAAGCAGGAGATATATGAAAAAACATTTTTTTTTAAAGTTACGAAAAATGTTAAAACTTACCTGTGTCTCCGCCGCGCGCTCCCATCCGAAGGTATGAAGATTTTTCAGGAGGCCGCAAAGGATCATGGGGCAAGTGCATGCACAGTAGGGATCTTCGGCCAGGAGAAGAGGAGAGACACAGGGTAAGTCTATGCAGGCAGCCCGGCAGCGTTCACCCGCACAGACTCTGTTGGACACAGAAGACACAGCAGTCAGAGCTGGATCGGACTCCTGAAAACTACTGGAAAGAAGAAGATGATCGGATCAAGAGGCATCATTTAAGTTTAAGTCCTGACACCAGCATGGGGGGGGGGTGGGGTAGACTTAATGTCACTTTAACTCTAAAAATAAAACAATTTTTGCACATTAATTACACCTAATGATACAGTATGTGTACTATGTGTATATGCTATTGCATTAAGTAAAGACTTTCTTTCATTCATCCTGACACCGCCTTAAGTGCTTCTGATGCTAAAACTTATAGTCCCAGCTTGCTTTAGTACCCTGCATACAGTGAAGGACAGTCGGTCATGTCTAGTATTCTTTTCACAGAGTACAAGGTGTTGTAGGAGTCAATAGTGAATATGTCAAGTCATCCCTTGAACATATTTAGGGAAAATAATATTGATCGTACAATATAAAAAGTACAGCAATGAGACCTGGATTTCCAATTAGACTGGAAACCCCGGTGCTGGGTAAACAGCATTGAATGTAACCCAATCACAGTCAATCCGAACAGGGAATTTATCAAACCTGAAGCAGACAGAATTTAGAGCAGTTGCCCATAGTAACCAATCAGCTTCTCACTTTAGTTTGTTTAGTCAAGCTTTGAAAATGAAAGAGAGAAGCTGATTGGTTGCTTGCACAGCTGCTCCAGATTGTGTCTACTCCAGTTTTGATAAATTCCCCTCATTGTGTGTTATAAACATCATATTTTTTTGAGGGTGGGCAAGTGCAAATGTTCAGTAAATCCATTATATTCTGCTTTTGTACAGTGTATGATAAAAACAGATATGGAAATATGTATTATATGACCTATGTCTTGTTTATTTCATATTCCACAGTGGTGTTAGAAATGACCTGACAATTTTGTGTTCTAGGTGTATTATTTCCAGAATGGACAACCCTTCCCTGTGGGAAGATTTAAGAACAGAGTGACAGGTTACAATAACACTGGAAATGCTTCAATAACTATTTCAAACCTGCAGCCACAAGATACTGGATTCTACACTTGCGAGGTGTCCAACCTTCCAGACCCAATTGGAATGGGGCATATTCAAGTGATTGTACAGGGTACTTAGAAAATGCTTTACCAGTTCTTGGCCTTGTGTGTGTTTGTTTGCACAGATGAAACAGTTAGATATACAGGCATGGGTGTCCTTAACCTAAGGTGAGGGTGGGTACTGGTGGTGCATGCGATCAAAGCAGTGTGAGGTAAGTAGAGGACACAGCGCTGACAGACAAGTGAGTGACAACGCCTTCTGCATATTCTGCATCTCCCCGTCCAGCTCTTAGCAACCCGGGACGCTCTGGCTGGTGTCCCGCCCAGCTCCTGGCAAGCAGTGACATCACTGCTTGCCAGGAGCTGGGCGGGACGCCGGCCAGAGTGCCCCAGGTTGCTAAGACCATGGCCGGGAGTTGTGTATGGCCCTTACACATCTCCCTGCACGACTCTTAGCAACCTGGGGCGATCTGGCCGGACAGACTTTTAAAGCAGAACTCCAGACAAACACCATACAATTGAACTATACAGTATATTAGAGTACACTATAGTACAAACACAAACATTACTCACAACTTGCATTAAAAACAGAGGTTTTTGTTGCAAAAATGTGTAAGCCACACTGCCTCATCGAGGCTTCTCTGTATAGTGTGGTCCTAACTCTAATCTATGAGAGCCTCCATCTTGGAGCATATAAAGCAAAGGATGGCTTGGGTGCAGGTATGTACAATAGCCCAGGAAAATGACACCATTATTTCCTCGCTCAGTTTTGTAGCTTTCTGTGTCGCATTCCCACCTCAAGCCTGTTCATTGGGCAATGAATTAGTGTCATCATTGATTATTCATTGTCAGGCTATTGATATAGGCAGCTGTAAGCTAACCCAGAAAATAGTGGATTTCATCTTAATAGTTATTCAGCATCTTCCTGTCTATACCAATTGGCAGGGCAGTGAATTACAAGACACTATACAGAAACACAAATCATCTGTTAAGTAACATTTAACATGGATGTATTTTCATTACATAGTTAGCTTCTTGCTCGTTACACACTTTCCCTTTTCAAGTAAGTCCTCTTTATATTTCTTTTAATGTATTGTATGCTTCATTCATGCTATCATCTCTGATTTCTTGCAGTTGCCCCATCTACCCCACACTGCGGTATAGAGGGGGATATGGCGGTAGGACACAGTGTAACACTATTATGTGTTTCTAGGCAAGGAATGCCCTCGCCAGTCTATACCTGGAACAGAGTAGTGAGTGGAGTCCTATTGCCAGTAAATGTTGGTGAGTAAAAAAATGGTTGTTTTACATACAATATATGTGGGTTGTAATACATACAGTATATGTGGGTGAATAATAGTTCTCTCTATCTCTCACTCTATCTCATTTTGTCTCTCTCTCTATAAAGTATATACCTGAAGAGAAGTTAACTCTCGAAAGCTTGTCTTTTAAATATTATGTTAGTCCAATAAGAAAGGTATCATTGCATACTGCAATACTCCAGGTTTTTTTTTATATCTGGATTAATACAGCCTACCCATTTACATTACAATATATATATATACACACACACACACACACACACACACACACACATATGTATACACATACACACACACACATTGTATATTTTTCATTGTTTGCTATATATTCATTTTTTTTACAGAGCAGAGTGGAGGAGTCTTAGTCATAGGCAATATGACTAAATTTGAAGATGGATACTACCGATGCACTGCAAGCAACAACCTGGGCAATGCAACCTGTGAAATGGATCTCCACACAGGGGGTAGAGTATTGTTACACTGCCATTCATTTTGCACTGGCATATATACTTCACTCACTAACACTGTAGAATTATCTTCAATGAAGTCACCAGGAAGGTGACACAAACAGCATTTTGCACATTTTATCAGTTGAGAGCAGTCATAAAAATCAAAGATGATTTTTGTCTGGCTGCCATGAGTTACCAAGGGTCCTGTATAGCCTATATCTACTTTGAACTACCATTTAAAGCTGCACACGCAGGAACTAAATATAGAGAGCATACTTTTTTTTTTTTATTATTCTTTATGTTAGATGAGCAAAAGGGAAATCCAGTACAGCCAAGTATGAGAATGACATGTAACAATGGTATTACAGTCAAACATGTACAGTGAAGCATTAAATTAAGGAAAACAGCACAGTATCAACAACCAATAAAGAGTAACAAAAGAAAAGCTGGGGTTTTTTAGGCACCAAATGACAACTTCCAAGACAATAGATCATAAAAAAATATTTATTTGTATTAAATTATTAAAAGAGCGGAATATTTCATAAAAGCAGCCTGATCGGATAACTCCCGAGAGCTCACTCCATTACTGTTCTATCCCTTGTAAATGCAAAAGTAACATGATTAACTTGAATCACAGTACATGATGGTAAAAACCATGATTGATTGAACACGACTACCAGAAATAACATGATAGAGTGACATAACATTTCACAACATGATTAGGAAAAAAAATGTTGAACATGATCAAGGGTTTAACAATAGAGGATAGGTGACAGTGGAGGAGCGCAATTTGTCTCGACGTTTCGCGCTTGATGGCGCTTCTTCAAGAGGAGGAAGTTATCTACATGATTCAAAAAAGGATATACATATATAATCATAATCTAAAACACAGATAATTTTTTAAGGTTATTTTGATACCACATACCTCTCACCCACCGCTGCCTTTAGTGGGGCTTATGGTCTCGACCTCTCTCCCCTTGTCTGCTCTGGTGGGTGTGGTCCAGGTGTTCAATGAATCATGGTTTTTACCATCATGTACTGTGATTCAAGTTAATCATGTTACTTATGTATTTACAAGGGATAGAGCAGTAATGGAGTGAGCTCTCAGGGAGTTATCCGATCAGGCTGCTTTTATGAAATGATTCCACTCTATTAATAATTTAATACAAATAAATATTTTTTTATGATCTATTGTCTTGGAAGTTGTCATTTGGTGCCTAAAAACCCCCAGCTTTTCTTTTCTTTTGTTACTCATCTCTTAGGGGTGTGGCACCTACTGCCCAGGTCCAGGTCACACAATACAAATTCAACCAATAAAGAGTACCATGGTTCAGGAGTGGTTTGCACTGGTATCATCTGACTCTCTTTTTATATAAAAAAAAAATACAAAAGATCAAAAACAACCCAACAGGGGCACAACTATAGACAGAGGGGTAGGGGGAAAAAGGAAAAGGGAAGAGGGGGATCAGGAAAAAAAAGGGCAGAGGATAGAGAAACTGAAAAAAGAATATGGAAAGTAGAAGGAAACAGGATAAAGAAGAGGAAGTAGTTATAAGAAGAAAATCCACCCAGCTGCAGAAGGAGGGAGGGGAGGGATTCCACATAAGGAATTCCTCAATGGGCAAGGGGAACCCCAGGAAGGTGATCCAAAAACCACTCTGCTGAAGAGTCCCAGTCTGCAAGGAAGCAGCATAAGTGAAAGAAAAAGAAAAGGCAATCCACAGAAACCATGTGTGCCTAAACCTCCCTATTACGTAAGGAGGCCGTAAGGTCTTCCATGTGTCAGATTTCTGCAACCATAAGGATAGAGGGGGAGCATTTGGCTGTTTGCACATTGCTGGAATACAGACTCTTGCCGCATTCAGTAATTGGACAGTCAATGATGTCCTGTAATGTCTTAATCTGGTTAACATGCAATAGATAGCAAATCGGTCACTGCCAAGATCTACCAAGGTAAGATGAAGTAATAATTGCCGAACAGCCAACCTTTTTGGTTTGGGGGGAAAAAGTCTGTGCAGCATATAGATGTATCCTGCTGCACTCCTTACCGGGTTGTGAGGGAAACCTGTATGATCCAGGTGGGTGCTTGAAATGACCAGGGATGGCACAGTGAAATAACATAAAGTTCAGGAACCTCACCAGCACTCCAATTCAAATGTGAAAAAATCAATTTAATGACACAAATTTGTCATACAATGCAAGCGCTTTCGGGGCCTCACAGGGCCACCTTCATCAGACTCAGAATGCCATGAAAACGCTTGCATTGTATGACAAGTTTGTGTAATTTAATGGATTTTTTTCACGTTTGAATTGGAGTGCTGGTGACGTTCTTGAACTTTAAAGTCTGTGTAGCAACGCAGGACCAGCAAGATAATATCTTGAAGCCTTGTTCGTGAAATACATTTACAATTGAAGATTTGTGAGCAAACAATATAGCCTTCATTATGAGGGAGACAAGGATACACCAGGTTCAGTCTCCCACTTACATATATAGGAAGGAACAAAGCCCTCCTGAGGAGTACTCAACAGTAGTGGAGGAGTCCTGGCAAAGGTCTTCAAAGGGTGTCACTGGTCTTGAAAGCCTGTATGTATTCAAGATTGCCCTCAAAAAGTGTCTTAGCTGGTAAGCTGCCCAAGAAACAAGGGGGGGCACAAGGTCTTGAATTGCATCCAGAGTCAGCCGCCCATCAGGAGACAAGAAATGCAAAAGTCAATACTTACCAGAGTCCAAAAGTCTCAAATTTTTTATCCACCATACCTGCAAAAAAAACTGTATCCCCGACAACCGGTGTCAAGGGTAAGAGTATACTTTTGACTAGTTTCCCACCTCTGTTCACTTGTCTTCATGGATCTGATCTTTGGCTAGTTCCTTGAATCCAGTTATACTGTGATGGCCCCAACTTGATTACACTGCTAGTTACCGCTTTGCACTGTTTGCCATCTTTGATTAAGTCTGTTTGGATTTTTCTCACATTTTCTATTTTGCCCTTTAAGATTAGTTAATCCAACATTTAAATTGTGGCTTATTGAATATTGAACCATGGCCATACCAGTAAATAAAAGGTAGCTGCTAGAAGTGAAACTCACCAAAGCATTGGTCACCTGTTCTGAACTCTGGTCAAATCATTGGTTGCTATTGGCAGACCATAAGCTATTAAACCTGCCCCAGTCAATTCATCTTACCCAAATACAAAGAATCTAGGAGAAGTTCTCAGCAATTAACCATTACAGTTGTTTTAATATGGGCAACACGGCTTATTTAATAAGAGTGCACAAAGCAAAGTTGAAAATGTGGTACCCATTGTAACTAAGCATACTGCCTTTGCTCTTTTTGAGTATATTGAATAGTAAAACTTACTTCTGCTTGTACTCATACTTAACATTAGTGGTTGATACTGTTAAGGGGAGCTATAGGGGTTGATTTACTAAAGGCAAATAGGCTTTCCCTAGGAAGTATCCCCTTAGCTTAGTTAATGAGATGAAGCTCTGCTGACTTCCACCATCCAATAACATGAAAGCAAAATACTGTTTTGTTTTTTTCCTTACACATGATTGGATATTCTTTGCAGAGTGAAATTACACCACATTTACCAATCGAAGGGAAAATTCCCCTTCAAGGTGCAAATTCCTTTACACAGTGAACAACCTATTTGCCTTCCGTAAATCGACCTGATTAAGTCTGTCTGATTAAAACAGTGGCTTTCTGCAGTCTCTGGGTTGGGGAACAAGCCAAATTTGCATTTGGATGAATGGAGATTGAGGTAAGGTATTTAGGGAGGGCAAAAATGATCAATATTGCAAGGGATAAGGTAGGTTGTGATGGGGGGCAGGCAATGAAGGAAGCTTCATTAAGACAAATGCTGGTTGCAGGATGGTGGAAGATACTTTTAGAAATATGTTTGCAGAGATATTGTAGAAAGTACATTGACCAAGGTAGGGAGGGGGTTGTGAGGTTTATATTGAGACTGAGATGGTTTTGGCAGTTGGTTGCTGGTAGTATGGCATTTCAGTGACAGTTTACAGCGCATGCTCTTCATATTGGTTTACTTTTCTGCACTAATCTATAACTCAAAAGGATGAGGTAGGGTGGGGGTATGTGCTACATTTCTAACAGTATCAAGTTATTTCAACAACTTTTTTTCCATTTATAATTGGATATATCTTTAGCAAATAAGATCCAAAGTGTATGTGTGCTGTTTGACTTTAATGAATCATATTTTCCCTTTATCAGGAGAAGCTGGCATTATCATAGCAGGGGTTATTGGAGCAATGCTCTTGGCAGCCATTATCTTTGTTGTTATCTGGTTCCTTGTAGCAAAGAAGAAGAAGAAAGCAAAAAAATCGACCACTGAAATGAAGTAAGATATCTTAATAACCCAGTGAGTTTATTTGTCTTTGTAAAAAATCCTGCTTCTGCTCAGAACTTCCTCTTGTCTCATTTGAAAATAAAGATTTGTATTTTCTTATGAAGAAAGATACAGCATACTTACTCAATAAAAAAACTGCAAAGAGCAAATCAGATGTACAATCAGAAATCTCTAAAGGGCTCTTGTTTCAGCACAGTGAAATGTCATTGACTGTTGTGCTTTTCACATTCTCAGTGCTTTGCACCACTGAATAAGTCCCAGCTCATTTCAAAATATTTAAAAAATAAATACATAAAAGATAAGGTCTGTTCATTTACAATAGGGGCAGGGTTGTATTTAGACATCATGCTGCCCTTGGCACACCTAAATTTCGACGCCCTTTTGTGCAAGTCCTGCCCCTGGTATCATGCATTTATTTGAGTAAAAACTATTCCTCTCAACATCCCCAGAACTCTCTCCCCCTGCAGTTCTTAGTAAGTTTAGCCAAAAAATGTCAAAGATGTCCAAAATAGTGATGAGCCTGGGCTTGGTGCGAACCCAGTCTACCGAAGCCCTCAAAACTGCCACCCTCTCCTCCTGGTCCAGCCAGTTGCAGAAGGCACATTCTCCACCACTCAGCTATACATAACAAAGAGGCAGGGAATGCCCCCTCTGCAACTGCTGCCACTGATTGGCCCGAGAAGTTGTCACACTTTTGAGAGGGGAACCGGGTTTGCACCAAGCCCGGGATCATCACTAGTCCAGAACAGGAAAAGAAAATATTGCAGTTTGTAAATTTTGAGGCTTGGTGTTTCCCCCCTTACCCTACAGCACTAGGCACTGGCCCAGACATCAAAAGAGAAGTAAAGCCAAACCTTTTTTTTGGCTTCACTTCTATTTTTGGCGACAGGAGTACATACTAACAGTGACCCACAGTAAGCAAATAGCAGGCTAATTCCAGGCAAATTAACAGCGCAAAGCTAGGAAGGATCCAGGCAGTAAAGTCGGCTGCTAAGTGATAGCTGGCTCTGCCTCTCGAGAGCCAGGGCTGGCCATGCCCACCCTCTCCACTGCCTGTCCCTCCTGTAAGTGCTGCAGGAAGAGAGGGGAGGGGTGAATCCCCGTGGGGAGCGTTGACTGGCAGTCAATGCTTTTGGCAGGTTGAAGAGACCAAGACCTAAGCGATCAGTGTTTACATGACTGTTCATCTCTCTGTATAGCTTCAGTTTCCTGCGCTGGCTCTATGCAGCCTGGAGACTTACTCTTCCCACAGTTCATCTTTAATGTGAATACAGCCCTGGGTATTAAATATAAATAAATAGTAAAATATCTCATATACCAGGGCTCAAAATTTCCACTCGCCCGCTCGCATTTGGCGAGTGGAAATAAAGAGACGGCGAGTGGAAATTCAGTCAGGCACGCGGTCACGGATCGCGTACCTGACTATGAGAGCAGCCGCTCCTTGCCGTCCTGTCCTGGCTCCGTTACTTTCGATCGATCACCGGAGCTCTGTCCTCGTGACTCCACGAGATGTTGAAAGGTGATGCGAGGAATCTGACACTGCACTGTTGCCCTTCTGTTGTCTTGTACCAGTCTTGCCACTCTCCGTTCTGCCCTAACATTGACTAGTCGCTGAGGGCCACAATTTGCACGCTCAGACCCAGATTTTCAGCTGACAGTCCAGTCTTTAAACACTTTAGCAACAGCTGCTCTTGAACATTTAACGAATTCTGCTGTTTTGCTGATACTCGCTCCATGGCTTTAGCGCCAACAATCATCCCACGTTCAAAGGCTGTTAAATCGCGTTGTTTACCCATATCTTCAGAAAAAAAATCACTTCTACTGTCGTGGTAAACAACCTGCTTCCCTATTTATAATGGTCTGGCCCTCTAGCAACTTCAGCGCGCAATTATAGCTAATTATAGCTAATTTGCCTACAAACGTCAGGTGGTCATAATAATCTGGCCACTCAGTGTATACATATATATATATATATGTATGTATGTAATAGATAACAAATATAGGTTTAAATCTTATAAATACCATATTACAAAACATTCAGGGGTAAAAGGTTTTTAAGAAGCAAATATATTGAATATGATTTTACAAAGAAACTGTTTTAATGATGCATGTGTACCATTTCCTGCTTTCCTTTACAGAACAATGACACCATCTGCAGGGAGTAACACAGCACAGGCTGAGGCAGAGGCACAAGCCAAGCAGAATCTTGTGGTCTCTGAAAACCCTGAAGTCAGAGAATATAATGACCAACCTGAATATGCAACCCCTGGTGAAGGGGAAAATCCAGCTGTGTAAAATGCAGCTTCTGCCCATAGGCAGAGTAAAGTCTTCATAGTGAATAAAAAGTATGCTTTATAACAAAACAGATGGGCATGAACAGGGCATATGTAAATGCAACTTTATATATAAGAAGAGTCATTTTTTTATTCTGTTTTTTTAGCTGAATGTGTTGTTTTTATCCTTAATGAAATTGTAGAAACTATAGTGAATTTCAAAAACTTGGACGGTTTTATACATAAATGTCACACTGTTAAATAATGCAGCGCTGTCTGAGGGCAAGTGCCACGGTACAAGAGAATTTCAGAACTTGGCTTGAAATGTTAGTATTCTTAACGGCTATTGTGCTGCAGTCCTTTACATATTCTATGTAAGTGTTGCTTAATACATAGCAATAAATCAGTCTTATGTAGTAAATTATGCAAAATCCTCTATCCCAAAGAATCGACATTCCCCTATTGCAACTTTGAAGGCAGTATGTATTGATTGGTACGCACTTGTTGCTGTGAGTGTTTGAGTAGTATTATGGAGTGGATTCTTGTGCTAGACACAACTATACATAGGCTATTATACACAGATATACTTGTAGATGAGAAGCCTAATGACTGCTAAGGTATTATTATAGTGTACAAACAGGATGACGAAGGTCAGACTTCATAAAACAAAGTCAATATGTAAGCCTGATGGTTCTGTAGATCCAAGCTCACCGTTCTAAAGGGCCTAAGACTAATTATTAGATATATCAGGTAAAGGGGCTCTTTCACTCCACCCATTCAGAATTCTCTCTAAGGCGACTTTACATATAGACTGATGCACTGAATGGTGGTGCTAGATGTTGTATAATATAGTTTACCCACATATATTGAATCTATATATGTGTACTGTATGTATATAATACTTAACTAGGTATACTGTCTTTAGAAAATAATGCCAATGTTTTCACACAAATCACAAAATGTCAGGTTAACCCAAAAGTGATACTTTAATGTTAGATAGATACCAATAAGTTTAGGATGTGCCAATTCAGAACCACGGACTTTGTTGAAAGTGAGAAATAATTTGCAGACACAATGCAGAAGATTTATCAAGCAAGGCAGTGAATGAATTAGGTGTATACATAGTGCTAATCTAGCTACCGTTTTTTAGCTAAGGAATTGAATGGTCAGGACCGATACATAGAGATACATCCATGTATACAAGCCCTAAAAACCACACATGGACAGTTCATCTCTCTTTAGGTTCCATTTGCAGAATTTCCCTTCCACTTTCACCATGGAATTGAAGTGTTGCTCCTCCTGCTGATATATTATTCATATTGCAAAATAACATCCAGCATGAAGCACGAAGCTACCATGTAATAGTCATGGCTGGTGGACAAACCTGTAACTCAGATCAGAGGTCTCACCGTCACAGTTCATGAAAACTATAAGAACTGGTGGTGAATTAGCGCACCGCTGTTCTCATAAAAGCGAGATTTCAGTTTTTGGTAGGCTGACCCTTTAAATAGGAAAAAACATGACAACTGGAAAGCCAGCATTGCATTCATGGATGGGATAAAACACAGTTGTTTCAGTCACCTTATACTGTCCGGTCTGGGAATGAAGAAAAACAAATATTTGGTGTAGATCTAAAGCCATTTCTATATAATATGATGATTTCTATTTTTTGGGTGATTTTTTTATGGCTATTGTCTGTACTTTACTGTAGCTTATAATTATCGTTTGGATTAAATAAAATATGCGAAGCTTATATAATGTTGGTGTTTTTTTTAAATCTTAAATTAGGTGGTGCAAGGAAAAATATATGAGTGCTGAAAACAATGAAAAGTGAATGTCTTATTAATGCTGCACTCCAGGTCAATGCAGTTGAAATGCATATTTGTAAACGGTTTCACCTGCCAAAATATTGGTTACTCAGTTCAGTCAGTCTTATAATTCACACACCACTGCTAGACTGATTGGAAAGTGGAGTAGAAGTAGCACACTTTTAGGGCTTGATTTACTAAAGGCAAATAGGCCATTTACTTTGCAAGGGAATTTGCACTTTCCATAGGAAGTTTCCCCTTAGCTTAGTGAATGAGCTGTAGCTCTGCAAACTTCCATTATCCAATGACATGGAAGTAAAAATACGATTTTCCTTTTTTTCCCCTTGCGCATGATTGGATATTCTTTGCACAGTGAAATTTCAGCAAATTCACTAATCGGACAGAAAATTCCCCATTAAAATGCAAATTCCCCTAACAAGTGAACAAACCAATTTATAGTAAATCATAGCGAGCTTGGAGCGGTGGCTACTTCAGAACCAATTCAGAGATGATTTGAGGATCTACAGCCGAGTAATACAAAAATAAGATGCATTTTTGTTAATAGTTAAGGTACTCAAATGCATTTTAATAGGTTACTTGAATCTATTTTTAAGATTCAACTCCTGAGCTTTATGTCACTTTAAGGTCATTTAATAAGTTCATTCGTACCAAGATTTCAGAAAATAATGTAAAAGAAAAGGCAAATCATTCAAATCTATTTTTTTTATTTTCTTATTGAACTTAATCATCAGTCCAGGTCTGTTTTTAGTTAATAGAGAACATGTATGCATAACAGTACATACATAGTGTCACAGGGGTAAAAAGATGCTGATAGGCGATTCAAACTACTAGTGCCTACTCATACCCAATATCTTGGTTTTGGGTGCACTAAACCTCCTTGCTGACCTCCTTCTGAAAATACAAGTTATTTGTCTGTCTCTGGTTTCTATACTCTTGTTGTCCATGTACAAGCAAGGAGACATGCACATCATAACTCCTGATCAACTGCATATACTTTTTCCAGGTTAGTAGCTCAGAAACCCGTAAAGCCAAAAGGACCAGCATGACAAAGCAAGCAATTCGTATTTTCAGGAGGAAGTCAGAAATGGCATCCAGCAATCTCATGAATGCACAGTGCACTTAAGTACAATTTCTGCTTACATTTAAATCTGTGGTTTCTTCAAAAAAGGAACAGTAAGCACAAATGTGAATACATTTATGTTGGAAGTACCTAATATAATTTTCAACAAGCAACAGATTTCAAGATGGCTAACACTACCGAATAAAATAAAAGGCAGTACATACCAATGGCATCACTAAGTATGATGAATTTTAATATAGGGGTTTATACTGCCTTTTAATATCTTACACAGCTTCTGGTACAGTGGTATCCCTGTGACAGGTATTAGGACACAATGTAGAACTTCTTAATGCCAAGTACACAGCACTATAAGTGCATAACTTTTGTCTGATTTAATTGAGCCAACCCTTGTATATTGCAGCATACACATCAAATAATGACTGGACAACTGATATTACATAGGAAAAAAAAAAAAAAAATGTAATCCCCAGCTCAAAAGGTATGCTGGAATTGTCAACAAGGTACTTGGGGAAAGGGACGATGATAGCTGACAACAATAAAACCTAAATATGTGTCCATAAATTAGAAGGTCTTATAAACATTACATTAACATTGACAAGGTTGTCTTATTTAGGGTACAAATGAACTACCCCTCTACTATCCTCCTTAGTACTGCTCCCAGACCTCCCCTAGCCACTTGTAATGGTGTCTTCTCCGCTTTATTTTCTATATAAATACTTGCTCCACGTTCCACTAGTAGTTTGGCTTCTTCCACTCGCTCTTCATCACAGGCAAGATGACTGTAGGAGAGAACACACACGTGTCATATCTGTACTGCAAATGTCCATTTCATCTTTGATTGCATTCTTAGCCAAACATTTGCCAAAACATGATCCAAGTTCATTAGCATCAATGATTCCCTGATGGGAAATGCAGTTAGGATCAGGAAGATGGCCCCCAGGGCCAACAAAATATATCAGATTTTTGGTTTTGAAAGTGTATCTAAACCCCAAAACAAAAATTAAACATATTGCAAACGTTAAATGTGGTGGCTGCCTTTTATTCCTTTATTTTTACCTGGTCATCTGATCAGTTACACACTTCCTGTCTTAGGGTGCCCAAATACCTTACAATTATTGTTACATTTTTTTTGTCCCGTCATCGCACCCTCGTACAAATTCTGCACAAATAGCCCATCACGCACAGACCAAGGTAGATTTCGATAATTGCTCATCAGCAATACTAACTGGCCAAATGTTGGCGATCGACAGAACAGATTTTCGTTTGCGCATTTGCAGTGTTCATGTTGAGATGTTTGTTGCATGAAAACAACACTAATCTATCGAATTTCGTCTGTTTCGACGAAAGTTTTCTAGTCTGTCCGTTCAACCAAATACGGCCAGTTGTACAGTAATTGCGGTCGTGCACTTCACATCAACTGGCCGATTATCGTACGAAAAACAGATTGCATTCGTTTTTCGAACAATAATTGTAAGGTGTATGGGCACATTAAGACAGGAAATGTTTTATTGATCAGATTACCAGGTGAAAAATAAAGGAATAAAAGGCTAAATAAAAACGGCCTCCATCTTTCCTCCACTCTATGAAGAAATGGAGGCACACTTGGATAGCAGCATTGTCACCCTGTGGACAGGGTAGTGTTAGATGCTCTAGCAGATTAAGATGGATTTGACTAACAAATTAAATCCCAACTCCAACTAGCTTTTTAAGCAGTTACAACAACAGTATTTTTCCTTTTGGGATAAACTTAGAAGCTTAGCAAGCACTTTTGTGAGGTAGAGGACATAAGCTTCTATCAACAACCAAGAAAGCTCAGGAAAATTATGCAAAGCAGTATTTTTAGTACACTGCCTGTCTGGTTCTTGGAATTAGTCAAACTCTGCCAGAGGAATATGATACTTATGGGCCCCATACACAAAATATTGGTTTTAGGTGGACTAAAGCTATCAATGAAACCCATCATGGCGATGCCAACTGCTGAAATCTTTCTGAAAATGCTACTTATTTGTCTGTCTGTGACTTATATAAGACATTCAATATCCCAATATCGCGACTCCTTCACAGCAACACTTGAGGGCGTCGGGTGAACACCGGCCAAGCCCGTGCTGCGCCAACATCACGAGTTAAGCAAAACAAACGACAAACGCACTCAACAATTTGTTACCAGTTGTACAGTAAGGTGCACACGAAATGGGCTTTGAACAGTAGAACAGTAGAAAGGCATCATGGCACATGCTAGTTTGTGAGTGTGCCATGATGCCTTTCTACTGTTCTAACATCACGAGTTACTCACAGAAGAAAGTCTGGCCACACACCGCAAACTTAGTCTATATCACAGATTTAATTTATCTTTCAGGTGTAATTTGTAATGAGTTACTTACAGCGGTGTATTCCCTTCAGTGTCTTGTATATTCGTTGATGCTTTGTGTTTTAGGAGAATTTCCACTATCTTCAGGTTGCCTTTGGAAGCTGCACGATGAAGCGGGGTGCACTCCAGCTTGTCCTTAGCATCAGGAGAAGCGCCATTTTCCAGAAGCAACACAGCAATCTGTGAAGAGGCAACATCAATAACATGTATGTAAGAAGTATGTGAATATTGAAGGAAAAAGTGAATCCCAACATAATATAATAGTAGATTTCTGCATATGAGCAAACAAATGGTAATGTTACCTCGTACTTGTTCTTAGAAGCTGCATAGTGAAGAGGCGTGCACCCGACCTGATTAGTGGAATTTACTTGAGCTCCTTTCCCCAATAAAGCGCTGACAATATCTGTCCGGCCAGCAGAGGCAGCAATGTGAAGAGGAGTCCATTCTGCCTGAGACAAAAGGGTAAAAACATCAAAAGCTGCTTAAAGTAATGTAGGCTTTATAATTGGACTTTAAAGTCCATCTACAGTCACATTTGTTTCTTTGCATAGATTGGGAAAAGGATAGATACTCTGCAAAATATATACTGCTGTCCATTGCTCCTCAGTGGGGAGATTTGCCCCCAGTTCTGTACCAGTGGAGTGTAATAGGAACAGCAAGCAACAACGTTACTGTCTGGGATTTGGCTGTAACTGCTACAGACATGTGCATACACCTGTGGTAGTCTGTACACTGTATATCTGCAGCAAGTTTTCTCATGAGACACAGTTAACACAGTGACACATGTAAACCTTCCTGACCTCCATCTCCTGTGTGCTATTTAAAGCGACACAAAGCTCAGTTGAGTTGAATCATAAAAATGCATTGAGTACCTTAACTATTAACAAAAATGTAACTTATTTGTGTATCACTTGTCTGTAGATCCTCAAATCATCTCTGAATTGGTGATGACACTGTCCTTCCTTCTGGAGATTGGCTATGTGGTTCCCCATGGTCCCTGTGTGTTGTGAAGTAGCCATCGCTCCAAGATCACTCCCGTGATAGACTATAATCTCCCTACAAATTAGTAAACTAAACATGAGATTGTAGTCCATCACAGGAGCGAGCTTGGAGCGGTGACTACTTTACAGGGACCATGGGGAACAAAAGTAGCCCCCCTCCAGAAGGAAGGACAGTGTCATCACCAATTCACAGAGATGATTGAGGGTCTGCAGCCGAGTGATACATAAATAAGATACATTTTTGTTAATAGTTAGGGTACTTGAATGCATTTTTAAGATTTAACTCCTGAGTGTAGTGTCACTTGAAGCAGACAGATTAGTATTCCATATATGAAATATCTTCTGTAAAAAGAAACCATCAACTTACATCATCTTTACCATCCACTGGCACTCCGAGCTGGAGTAAATAGTCAGCGATGTCAGTGTGCCCTGCTGAGCACGCCCAGTGCAGAGGTGTCCTATCATCCTAGAATAAAACACAGGTATAGGAAAGAGATGTAAATATAAGGCCCCTATGTACATATAGAACATTAACACACATCAATACCATTAGTGACATCAAGCTGTTCAATTTTACGTGTACATAAAAAATACTTTTCCTTTAATGAAGGTTGAACATGATCCTGTCCTTTCCACATTAAATCACAGGCAGACATGGCCTCACTGCATGTGTAGCAGTTGAAGCTCTGTGTAGAGTATTTGGGTACTGTTATTGGTGGGATACTTTTCATTGTGATATTATGAAACGCAGGCATTCCCTGGATCTCCAGAGCAGGGCTTCTGTTTATCTCGATCTGATGATCTGGGACAAGCTCTGAATAATGGAGGTACTGAGGGCAGAACGCTGAAGGAGATCTTTGTGCATCGGGCATTTGTTTGGTATTAGAGCGCTCGCTGACTGTCAGTTCACAGTCAGCACTTGGGGTGAGTGTACATCCATTGGGGGTGTCTTTTCACTAGGAGAATATCACAATCTTCTGGAACACGGATTGGTGCTTTGGTTTAGTTACACAGAATTGGATGTGGAAAACCTTTCATTCACTTGGGGACAATTTGTATTGATTATCCACTGGTTTCAAATTGGACTGTCCTACTTGTCAGTCTACTAATTATATTTCATATATTTTACATCATCACTGTTATTCATTTTCACCGTTGTTTTTTTATATGTATTTATCACAACCAATTTATGAATTTAAGGATGTCATGTCTGATTAGAGGTTTCTAGCGCTGTGCAATTTTTTAAAGATATTACGATTGGCGGTTACTTTTATTTATGGGACTATAGTAAGTTTAGGAGTATGTGTACATTAGGCGTTACACTTAGGGTAAGGGCACATGCTCAAATGTGTGTTGTGGTAACACCATAAAAAATACATTTAGAGACTCATCCAAAGAGGCAGTGGCGTTGGGCAGTGTTGCATTGGTGTGCCATAAATAAAAGTAGGACCTTTTGTATTTTTGTACGAGTCACTACAGTGCAGAAGATTTATAGAAGTTTGAAAAAAAAAGGCAAGCACTGTGATGCGTTTTAACAATGCATGGCATACACGTTATACGCATATTAACCCGTGCTTTGTGGTATGAATGAGTCCTTACAGAGTGTTGTCACAAGATGCAGCACGGGTTGTGTTGTGGTGCAATACATGGCACCCCAATACACATACACGTCTTGGCGCACAGTGGTGGTGCTGCGTTGGATAAATGGTGCAGGTGCATTGTGGTGTGTTGACAGTGCATTCTAAACACAACACACATTAACACACTGTCACAATGTGGAGAGGATGTGATCAAGATGTAACCACAGCTGTCTTCTGTCCACTTTGGCTTCCAATGCGCGCGGCCCCCCCCCCCCCCTCTCCATCAAGTGGAGTGGTATTCTATACAGAACACTGTCTTAGAATTGACTGATATACTACTCAGCAATGATGACACCAGGGTGGAGCGAGTGCTGACACTTGTAGTCCTCCAGCAGTTGGCCAGCTACAGGTATCAGAAGTTTGCTGTGGTGTTCTGATTGTGTCTAGTGATCAGGAAATAGGAGTCATTAGGCAGATGCCCCCCTTACCTGGTCAGTCCTGGAGGCCAGAGCCTTGTCTCCCAGCACTATGCTCCGCAGCTCCTCCAGCTGCCCCCTGTACGCCAGGTTACACACCTCCACATCAGACACTCTAACCTCCTCCATGCTGACAAAGGGAAATAAGCGCCTGCCACAGCCAGCCAATCAGCGCCCCCCACCAGCGTGACGACACCACATAGGGCCGGCCCTCAGAGCGCTGAGCTTTGGGATTCGTAGTACGGGGAAACCTAACGAGTAACTAAATCAAGCCGCCGCTGGACTACATTTCCCAGGGTGCACAGCGCTCACTGTTGTTGTGGACGAGACTGCGCCGGTCCCTGGGTGACAGGGCAGGATGGAGGCCGGTAAGTTCCCCAGACAGAGAAAGGTAACTACAAAGTAGATGAGGGAGGGACGAGATACAACTAAACGATCTAAGAATGTGTGGAGGACCGGACAAATAGATTGTAAGCTTCCAGGCCTAAAATAGCTGCCTCTGTATATGGAGGCAGTGCTCAGTGTTGCTGGATTTGATAGATATTGATTACCTATATGTGTGTGTTACAGGGCTGGGCAGATGCCGGGAGTCAGGCGACCAGTGTGCCTAAATAATGCACTTTATAAAGCACACCTAATAGTAAACAGCACAAAGGAAAAATACAATCTATATTCAAAATAAAGTGCAGCAGTAGTTCAGTGACCCTTCCTCAATGTGTCACTCCACCGGGGAGGCTCCAGCTGCTGTGGAACTACAAATCCCATGAGGCATTGCAAGATCCTCACAACCACAGGCATGACTCCCAGAGACAGATGCATGATGGTATTTGTAGTTTCACCACAGCTGGTGTTTGCCCACCCCTGCTCTACAGGGATTACAGGGACGGGTGTTCTGCATTGGTGAAGCGGGGCTGAGTGACTCTGACACCTCATTGCCTCTCCTATACCTTGCCTGGACATATGTGGGAAACAACCTCTATGATGGGAGAACTCATTTAAGAGATATATGAACCACAGACAAAGTTACCATGACTAGAATGAAATGATGACAACCATAACTGTTAGGATTATTCCAGCTAGTGTACTCTTCTCCTCTTTCATTAATGATGAAGGACTGGTATGTGATCACTGTGATCCATTATTGGTATTTATATACCGCCAACAATTTACATATTGCACATTCACAGCAGTCCCTGCGCCCGAGGAGCTTACACTCTAAAATCACATGTATACACACACATGCAGGGACGATTCAGACCGGAGCCACTTAACCTTCGGGCAAGTATTTGGATTGTAGCTAGAAACCCACTTGAGCACATGCAAACCCCATGCAGATAGTGTCCTAGTGAAACCCCAGTGCTGCAAGGTAGATGTGCTAACCACTGAGCCACTGTGCTGCCCCAACCATAGGAATAAGCGGCAATTATGTTGTGCTAGGATGCATATATTATCTATTGAACTGTTCTGGCTAGTAGATGTTTGAGGTCCTCCTTTACATATCTATAGTGATGAGGCTGGGCTTGGTGTGAACCCAGTTTGCTTGAGTTTGCCTAAGCCCGCTCAAAACTCTGACACCCCCTTCCGGACACAATCAGTTGCGGTGAGGAGCATTCCCCACCCCGCAGCTATATATCATCAGAGGCGTCACAAGGGGGATGCTGGGGTTGCGGCATGCGCTGGGTGTCACCTCCTCTGAAAAGTCTGGACCGAGAGAGAGAGGAGGGGCCCCGGGGGCATGCCTTATCCTGCCACATGAATGTCCCTTCCTCTCCTTGCCAGTGTCCATCACCAAGATGGCCACCAGCAGTAACGTGCACGTGACATCATTACCCACGTGCGTAATGACATGGGTGCTGGGTGACATGCCTGTACATCATAAAGGGGTAGAGAATGCCTCCGCCACTGTGAGGGGGTGGTGGTCTCAGTTTTGAGTGGGCTTGGGTGAACTGGGTTTGCACCAAGCCCAGGCTGATCACTATACGTGAGCATATATATGCCTTTATTACCTATATTATGGTGTGTTTACAGTCATAGCTGTGCACATATATTGATGGCCTGGTATTCCCTGGGGAATATTCACAATATCTTCATTCTAACTGTGTGATTTGTATGGTAGACAAGCAATATTTAATACATGTTCAGATACATTGAGTGTGTAAATAGGCTTTTCACTCTATTTTCCGAATGGCTGAGGAAACAAGTTGCACTTCAGAAGAGACTCCTGGAGGGACTTTAGTACTCACTGGTGCTCTTTTTTTTATATATATATATATTAGCAGACAGGGCCTCTTTTAAAGGTTATTTTGTAGTAGTTGAAGTACATACTTCCTGGTAGCATTTGGTGACATTTACATACAGACGCTGGAAATAGTGTGACACAGCGGCCGTAAAACATGATAGGTGTCACAGTGCTGTCATGTGACCAAGACGCACACAATCCTTCTACAATGTAAAATGACCCCAACATAGAGTTTGGTGTCTTTTTTTTTTTTTTTATGTAAATGTCCAAAGAAATTCTGAATAGAGCAGGGAGTGGTAAAACACGGTCAGGTAATTCTTTTACAATTGGGGAGATTTCTTTTCATAGGCGCAGTAGGATGTGAAACACAAGGTCTCCATAGTGAGATAAATCTTCTCTCAGGAACAAGTATCCCCATTGAAAGATTTGGCTTTGGATACACTTTACCCGCCCGTTCACACACACATCGAGCGTCATATTTATACATTTTTTTGTGTAGTTGTTCTACATTCATTTCATTGGGCTGCCCTATGGCAAATGCAGCACAGAAGCTCCTGCACCTTTTGGAGCTTTAAACTTTGCGTATTTTTTAACTGAACGTTTTTTGCGTCTTTGCACACTTAAAAACATGATTCTTGCTTGCCACGTTTGGGATGCCGGTAACATTGAATGGCAAAGCAAGTGTGACACACTTTTTTCACATGTTTCATAAATACATGCAGCATTGTGGCATTTTGGGCATGTTCAGGTGCTAATGGGGCATGTTCAGATTTGCTGGGAATGATGGGATTTTGCATTAGGCTCAGTTCGCACCTCTTTTAGGTTTAAAAAAAAAAAAGAAAAAGATGTTTAAAAATGTCTGTGTGGCATGTGATAGGCGTTTCCATTAAAGTCAATGGGGCCAAAAATGCTGAATTCCGCCAAAAGTATCCCAGCCGGCTCACTGCGTTCTGGGGTTGGAGGGGGCCTGGCGGTGCATTGAAGTCGATGGGCCACACTGGAACGCGTGGCACATCACTGCCTGCGTTCTGGTCCAGTGCAGTAAAAAAAAAAAATAGTGCATGCAGCATTTTTTCTCACCGCACCTGGACTGGAACGCAGGCAGTGATGTGCCGATCGCACTGGGGGCGTGGCTGCTATGACATTGACTTCAATGCACCCCCCTCCTTCGCCCTAGAAAGCAGTGAGCCGGTCAAGATGTGAGCCAGTGCGTTTGTGGTGGGAACTAGCCTTCAGCTACAAAATGCCTAGGTGTGATCGGAACTTTAAGGCACATACACCCCCTTGTCATGATGCAATTACCCAAGCCAGGGAGAGGTTCCTATCTCCCGACGCTCAGGACATGCAGTTTTTTTTCTTTTTTCTACATTTAGCCCCGCTCTCTAACATGCACCATGTGCATTAAAGGGTAAGTTCACTTTCCCAATAAATTTGGGAAAATTGAATTACCCGCTGAAATCTGTCCCCCTCTTCCCCCCAATACATACCTTTTGGCGAGCGGTCCTTCCCCTCCGCTGGTACAGGTGTACTATCTGTAACCCATAGGGCAGTCCTGCACTATGGATTTCAAATTTCGCTTGCAAATTGCGATCACTCGTTGGTCGTTGGTCAGCGCGGTCACCTGACCACACTGACCAATGAAAAGTGCTTCTTAGCACAACTAAATATAGTTTTGGTTAAATTTTTTGTCTGAGGACAAGTAGATTGTCATGAGGGACAAGTAGATTGTCAGGAGGGACACGTAGATTGTCAGGAGGGACACGTAGATTGTCAGGAGGGACACGTAGATTGTCAGGAGGGACACGTAGATTGTCAGGAGGGACACGTAGATTGTCAGGAGGGACACGTAGATTGTCAGGAGGGACACGTAGATTGTCAGGAGGGACACGTAGATTGTCAGGAGGGACACGTAGATTGTCAGGAGGGACACGTAGATTGTCAGGAGGGACACGTAGATTGTCAGGAGGGACACGTAGATTGTCAGGAGGGACACGTAGATTGTCAGGAGGGACACGTAGATTGTCAGGAGGGACACGTAGATTGTCAGGAGGGACACGTAGATTGTCAGGAGGGACACGTAGATTGTCAGGAGGGACACGTAGATTGTCAGGAGGGACACGTAGATTGTCAGGAGGGACACGTAGATTGTCAGGAGGGACACGTAGATTGTCAGGAGGGACACGTAGATTGTCAGGAGGGACACGTAGATTGTCAGGAGGGACACGTAGATTGTCAGGAGGGACACGTAGATTGTCAGGAGGGACACGTAGATTGTCAGGAGGGACACGTAGATTGTCAGGAGGGACACGTAGATTGTCAGGAGGGACACGTAGATTGTCAGGAGGGACACGTAGATTGTCAGGAGGGACACGTAGATTGTCAGGAGGGACACGTAGATTGTCAGGAGGGACACGTAGATTGTCAGGAGGGACACGTAGATTGTCAGGAGGGACACGTAGATTGTCAGGAGGGACACGTAGATTGTCAGGAGGGACACGTAGATTGTCAGGAGGGACACGTAGATTGTCAGGAGGGACACGTAGATTGTCAGGAGGGACACGTAGATTGTCAGGAGGGACACGTAGATTGTCAGGAGGGACACGTAGATTGTCAGGAGGGACACGTAGATTGTCAGGAGGGACACGTAGATTGTCAGGAGGGACACGTAGATTGTCAGGAGGGACACGTAGATTGTCAGGAGGGACACGTAGATTGTCAGGAGGGACACGTAGATTGTCAGGAGGGACACGTAGATTGTCAGGAGGGACACGTAGATTGTCAGGAGGGACACGTAGATTGTCAGGAGGGACACGTAGATTGTCAGGAGGGACACGTAGATTGTCAGGAGGGACACGTAGATTGTCAGGAGGGACACGTAGATTGTCAGGAGGGACACGTAGATTGTCAGGAGGGACAAGTAGATTGTCAGGAGGGACACGTAGATTGTCAGGAGGGACGAGTTGATTGTCAGGAGGGACACGTAGATTGTCAGGAGGGACACGTAGATTGTCAGGAGGGACAAGTAGATTGTCATGTGGGCCAAGTAGATTGGCATGGGGGACAAGTAGATTGGCATGGGGGACAAGTAGATTGGCATGAGGGACAAGTAGA
>NW_017306620.1:1008388-1034173 GCF_000935625.1 Nanorana parkeri | reverse complement strand
GATTGTCAGGAGGGACACGTAGATTGTCAGGAGGGACACGTAGATTGTCAGGAGGGACAAGTAGATTGTCAGGAGGGACACGTAGATTGTCATGAGGGACAAGTAGATTGTCAGGAGGGACACGTAGATTGTCAGGAGGGACACGTAGATTGTCAGGAGGGACACGTAGATTGTCAGGAGGGACAAGTAGATTGTCAGGAGGGACACGTAGATTGTCATGAGGGACACGTAGATTGTCAGGAGGGACAAGTAGATTGTCATGAGGGACAAGTAGATTGTCAGGAGGGACACGTAGATTGTCATGAGGGACAAGTAGATTGTCATGAGGGACAAGTAGATTGTCAGGAGGGACACGTAGATTGTCAGGAGGGACACGTAGATTGTCAGGAGGGACAAGTAGATTGGGCTTTAGTCCATGGACAAGTAGTTTTCTAAACACTTTGCACACCCCTACAGCCAGCATAAAATGTGCTGTTCTCATTGTGGGGAAGCCATGCTGTATACAGAACGTAGAAGCACTAGGTGTTTAGGTGTAAATAAATGTGTGGCATATTCTGGGTGTGAGGCCACATAATGTTTATATCAAACTATACATGTTTAGAGGATAAGGATGCTTCTGTAATTACCATTAGAATGCAGCTCAGATTTGAAGATCCGCATGCTGAATGCCCAGCCTCAGATTTTTCATGTAACTGAAAAAGCCTCTTGCTTAAAGTTTGCAAAAATGTATTTGATTTCCAAACATCTCCTTGAGCATTGCAGACAGAAGTTTACTTAAGACCACTTGACCCTTTGTTGTGATTATTAGAATCTACTTATATAGCAGGCATGTGACCTTATATTCATTTCCGCCTGAACGCAGATAGCAAAGTCTTATTCCAATTTCTATAGTCAGCCGGTAATTCGAAAATCAGTCCAGGGCTCATGCTGCCTGAAAAAAGGATGGACACAGGAATTCAGGATGACATTTGGCCTGTTTTCAGAGGCTTCTGTAAGCGTTATGGCTTCTTAGTAGATCTTTCTACGTTTTTATAGCGATGGGACACATTTCTGAAACCGTTTGCGGTTTAAACTCTGCATATGCTGACATCATTTGTGGGGAACAGCTGTACAAGTAAATGATTTGAGGATATAAGGGGCCCATTTGGTAGAAGCATGTCTACTTAGGCAAATTTGGGTATAATGGGACTTTCTACCATATATAAAAAGTGACTCTTAATGAGATTATGGTACAAATCCAAACAGTGTGAGAAGGCTTTGATGGAAGCAGCCTTTCCTTGAATCATTTGTCACATACTAGTTCTAGGACAGTGACGCTGAATCCGTTAATAGTCAGTGTCCCAGAAGACGTAGGGGAGTTATGAATCCATGGATTGCCTATTATTGCTGTTTTTGGTTCCATTGAGGAGATTTCTCCTCATGTCCTGTAGTGGTGACAAGCAGAACAGGAGGTTGGGCTACCTCCTTGCGAACCTGCACAGAATTTTATCTTTTGCTACATGTGCTCCAAGATGGAGACTCTCATAGGTTAGAGTTAGGACCGCACTACATAGAGGTTGACTTGGCGCGGCTGTGCGGCTTTAACATATTCTGCAGAAGGCGTGTATCTAAAACCTCTGTTTTTAACCTTAGCGGTTAGACATGTTTTTTTTTTGTATGCTGGCTGGCTGGTGAGTGTGCTGGGAAGCTTTTTGCTGTTTTACTGTAGTGGTGACAGGTACAGAAGTGGGGAAGGGTTCAGAGTTTTATTGTTGTATGCTTCTACCTATCCAGGTGGCACCCTTACCTCTTATTTCTTGTTCTGGTGTCATAAACCGCAATACAAATCTGACAAATATTCTAATCTTTAGACTCTACTTAAAACTAAGAAAGGGACCTGCGACCCGTCTTCACTATTGTCCGGTACCTGGGAATGATTTCACTTTCAGGAACCAGTAAAAGCCAGTTCTTTCATTTCTCTAACTTATCAAACTGGAATGCTTATTCCTATCAGTATGAATACCTCTGTGAACCCTAGTTGATGCCTCTTGATGCGATCATCTTCTTCATTGCACTGGTTTCTGTCAGTCCCTCCAGCGCTGGTGCCGGTCGCTGATCCACCTCAGACTCCTCGGGTCCCACGGTGTCTGACCGGCATGCGCGCTCCCGGCTGCCAGGCTGCATCCATTCAGTACAAGCACGTAAGCGTGTTTAGCATAGCACCATCCGTCCTGTTTCTCGGTTCACCGCTGACTTTAGGTCCGTAGTAGGTTGGTTCTGAGGAAGGAGGCGTGCAACTGAAATGCGTTAACCAGAGAAGTAAGGACCTAAGTCAGCGGTGAAGCGGAGCGGTTCGGCCGCACGGATTTGGCCGCGCGGATCCGCCGACATGAACAATCCCATACATTGCTATGGGGACCGCTCATGCCACCGCGCGGGTCCGTGCGATCCGAACCGCTCCCCGGCCAAACTGCTCCCTGCACTATTTTTCCCTTGCTGATCAGCACGTTTTTTAATGTTTTTATTGCGTTTCAACGCTGAAACGCAATTAAAAACTCCCGTAACCGCGCTGATCTGCAACCACCCTGGTGTGAATAGGCTCTTAGATCGGGCTCCCTTGTGTGTGTTTCTTTCTACTCGAGCAAGTCCTTGGGGGACTTGACCACACGACTGGCCGAACAAAATCACAAATCATTTGGCAGGTAATTGGTTTGGAAGGAAACATTACTATATCTTCTGGGGACATTCCCGTTTTAATGAAAGCTCCCCTTAAAGTGGTCCTACCATGTTTAGAAAAGATTGAGGAGAAAGGTTCCTGCAAAGGAAGAGCGTAAATACCCGGCTCTCTCCAGCAGCCCGTGTCTCCAACCGCCCCTCCAAACCAGCACTGCAGCCTTCATAAGATTCTTTCAAAATTCGAGTGTCAGATGTTTGTGTTCCCTACTCCCTACTGTGCTCTGTGGTTCCATCTTTCAACCCCTAGATCAATAGAGTGATGTTGGGGTCGGAGGCTGGAGCCACAGTGCGTGGTGGGCGATGCAGGCATCATACACTCCCAAAATCCCAATGATGGAGGCTGCAGTGCTATAGCAGAGGTCAGGTAGGAGTCAGTATAAACACTCTTCTTGTCAGTGACCTTTTTCTTTATCTTTTATAAACCTGACAGGGTTGCTTTAAAGTGCCATTGATGGAAGCTGTCATTACTGAACTGTGGGATCAAAGGGTCCCCCTTCATCAGGACTTGGTATGGTTGAATAAAGTGAGGACTGATTTCATTCAGAGGGATCCTGAGGGGTAATGAGTATGAAGGGGTTTCCTTTGAATCGCAGAAACTCATTGGCTTTCTATGATACAAGAGTCTGAATAAAACTAAACCTGGACTGTATGTTTTTGCCTCTTTCCACCTTGAACACCCAGTCCTTACTCAAGCAAAGAGCCGACCTTTGTCCACCACTGCAGGGAGAGCTGCCTATTCATTCCCTCTACACTGCTTTAGACTTTATTGAGACCAACTACTGCTTGAAAAGATTCAGCACCCCAAACCTTTCTTCTAGTTCCTGAAAAATACCAACGTCAGACACAGACAGGAATCTAGCAGAAGGAGGCCTGCTTATGGCAGCCCCATACTTCTCTTCTGACAGTCAGCTATCAAATGTGTGTAGTAACACAACAAAATGTCAGATCTGTGTATTCAATTAAAGTTGTGTAGTAATGAAAATCATGTCAGATCTGTGTTTTGTTTATTAAATGAAAGTTGTGTAGTAATGGAAATCATGTCAGATCTGTGCCCCATATTAAATTCAGTTCTCTTCTTTTAGAAAAATAAGTCCTTGCCTCTTCTGGTGACTTGGTTATGCAAGATTGAAACACACAACTTCCACCTATTGAGAAATCTGTCAGTAAACAGGATCTATTGCAGTAATCAAGTCTCACTGAGTAGCAGATACAACCAAGAAATGCTCAGTGCATAACTTCTAAATGGATTTCTTTCATGGTTTTGAACAGATTCAGCATAGTATGCATATGTTCATTTAAGCATAACATTTACTATACTCTTGACTTTTAGCAGAGGTTGTATGCTCATCTGTCTATACTAACTATTATCAACTATTATCAACCAGGTCTTCCAATTGATGAAAATGAGATTGTCCTGTCAGATTATCTGGAACTTGAAGAACTCCCAGATACAGACGAGCCACTTTACATCCTAGGAAAGCAATATGACATAAAAACAGGTAATCATTGTGAACTTTATATGTGTGTGTGTGTGCGTGTGTTTAGGGAGACTGGATATGTAACTGAAATGTTCTGTAATCAATTATTTCACACAAGAATCCTAGCTATGTACACTGAGTGGCCAGATTATTATGACCACCCCATCAGTACTTTGTTGGGCCGCCTTGTGACTCCACGAGATGTTGAAAGGTGATGTGAGGAATCTGACACTGCACTGTTGCCAGGGCCGGCCTTAGGCCTTTGTAATTCTGCTGTTTTGCTGATACTCGCTCCATGGCTCTGAGCGCCAACAATCAACCCACGTTCAAAGGCTGTTAAATCGCGTTGTTTACTCATATCTTCAGGGAAAAAAATCACTTGTACAGTCGTGGTAAACAACCTGCTTCCCTATTTATAATGGTAAATCTAGCAACTTCAGCGCGAAATTATAGCTAATTATAGCTAATTTGCCTACAAACGTCAGGTGGTCATAATAATCTGGCCACTCAGTGTATATCAATGCTTTGCCGAATTTCTTATCTGTGTTTGGCTTTTTTATTATTCTTTTCACGAATATACAATGTCGCAGCTACGTATCACATGAAAGAATTGCTCATCCCTGTGGCCCAGAGCCTCCTGAGCTGAGAGCTGCTGGTTTGTGCTGACAGCTTATTCTGATATTGTTAGCTTTTTTATTTTCTTTGAGCCCGAGGGTTTCTTAGTTTAAGATTTTGCTAATGATATATAAGTGTAGGCGTTTGTGTTGTATGTGACATGCGTTTAAAGCCATAGCAATAGCTGCTCTAAAATAATGTGCCGAGGCTCTTATCCTGTCTTTGGTGTGAAAACCCGTTCATGGAATCTTCTCTTGGTTGATGGTGATGTAATCCTTTGCAAATATTGTTTTCTAGTATAAACTTGTTTCTGCTTCTCTGAGGTCAGATTCTGCAATGGCTTTCCTTATAAGTCGTGCAGTTTAAACTTTACACATCTGTCCTACAGTTATTCTGAGAACTCTCTGACTTCATAAAATGCACTGTTTGTTGGCTGGAGCAGCATGGAACCTGCATTAGGAAGGATGTGTGTAAATGAAAATATTATTAAGGTTTGACCTAATATATAGCATATGATGTGACCTAAAGTTGGTTCTGTCCCCCCAGAAAAGTGTGATCTGCTTTTAGATGTTACCTCCAGACTGTGGTTTACATACAGAAAGAAATTTTCTCCTATCGGTAAGTCTTGCATTGCTTTTTTGTCCTACCCACCTCAGAAAGGGTAACTCAATCTAAAAACCTTTTAGATCCCCTTTTTTTGGTTACATCTAGATCATTGCTATGAGCTGAACTTACCCGGTCCCCTCTCTGGAGTACATGTTTTCCTATAGATAATTCAATGGGGAGCCAGTGATGCCAGAACAAGCAATATGTGGAAGTGCAGTCCAGACAGGGGAAATGGGGAGCTCAGCTCGCAGGGATATCCTGGGTGTCACCAGCACATATTGTGATGGGAAATGCTGGTTGGTTTCTTACTGTTTTCCTGTTTTTTAAATGTCCTGTTTTCATTGTGTGGTTATATAAACCTGTGTAAACCCCGCACCCTACCGCTATATAGCTTAGGACATATTATTTTGTTTGTTTTTAATAATTGCAAATTTTGCACTTTATATGAAACAAGGTGGAACAGGCCCATCGTCTGATGCTGGTTGGGGTTGTATGTTGAGATGTGGACAGATGATGCTAGCTCAAGCCTTAATTTGCCAGCATCTAGGCAGAGGTAAGTACTACCTCAACCTATACATTGTTCTATAGGAACAAATAGCTCTTGTATGATGTATAGTATATGATTCTACTATCAGTCCTCTACTTCATTAAAACTTATCTACACCCAAAAAAAATGATATATATTTCAGCTTTGATGTGGTCCTTAGGTATGGGAGTTTAGAAACATGGAGCAGCTCTACCCTCTTGTCTCCAATCCTGCTGCTTGAACCTCGGTGTCTGGTAAAGTTTCCACTGGAGCCTTCACTGAACAATAGGTTAAAAAAACAGCACTCGCAAGGGGATCTGTCCATCCAGTACTTTATTTGCAAAAAGGCATAACGGCAACAAACAAATACTTACATGTTTCAGCCCCCAAACTGGGCCTTAGTCGTAGCACGGAGCTGGACAGATCCCCTTGCGAGTGCCGTTTTTTTGACCTATGCCTTAGATGCGGTGGCTGCATTCGTTTTAACTTTTTTAGGCTAAGAACATTTTCACTAAGTACAGAAAATACTTGTTCTTACCAGAAATAAATTGTACTTGTCACTTCTGTGAGATGAAAAGAAAGTACAACACTCCGTATTGTTCTTGTTTACACTGCTAATCCCATCAATTCTCCATGTAATGTAGAGGAGCAAAGATAGATATTTGTAAAGTTCCGACCGTGTGACATCCATGGCTGCACCCATATAACCAGTGTTATTTGCAGGATTAGCAGTTGAAAAGGAAAAGCAGCTTGAAAAAAGAAATGTAATGCTGCACTACATCTAAGAACTGCTTACCTGCAATATTAGAGTTTTGTTTTGGATTTAACGAGTGACTTCCACAACATGAAAACACAGCGCATTGCTTCGTCAGTTTAATGATTTGTTTCAAGTACTCAGTATGCCTCATATAAATTGCATTACTCATCTGGGACCAGCAACATCCTTCTATTTTACAGCAGCAATAAATGATTTACTTTATAGATGGAAACACGACAGAATCAATATTCCAAATAAAAATAGTTACACTGCCATGACTCTGCTACAAAAAGCTTACTGTTCTGTTACAGAATAAAGAGGGGCAGATTAATAGAAATGGTGCCGCATACTTAGAACTGTTGGCTTGTATGCTCCCTGGCAGAACGTTAGCTCTGGCTGTTCCTATACTCGCTGGGGTTATGCAGGACCACTGCACTTAGCTCCTGCCTATTATACAGTTATACTATACAGATTAACTCATTTCCTAAAGGATATTTCCAGGAAAACTCAAATCCCCCATTTTTCTGGAATTCTCCCAAGTAGTAACACAGACAAGGCCCTGGCATAGCGGTTCGTCTTCTTTTATTGGGATCGTGGGCTGAAATTGCAGATTTTACCAGCAGCCTCACCTGCTAATGTCATTTTTGGTCTCCAGACTTCATATAATTGTAAACAATGCCAGGATGGCGGCCCCATTGTTTACATAGTTACATAGTTAGTCAGGTTGAAAAAAGACACAAGTCCATCGAGTCCAACCTATAGAGATACAAAGAAGGAAAAAAAAGAATAAGATTTACATTTAGTTACATGCTAGCCAAATTATAAAAAATTCGAAAGACTTCCATATGTTCTGGTATTCCCTTTTTTTTTTATTTCTTTGTCTAGAGTCTATGGACTTTTTCCATTTTTCATGCTAATTTTTGACATGCACCAGTGAAAAGTTCTTTATACTACTAAACACTTCCTAAGTCACATAATTGCTAAAGGCACAAACTCTGTAACTGCAAGGCCCTACAGTTCATAGGGTGGCAGCCATGGTTGTCACACAGGCTGGACTTCAAAAATGTCTTCCCTTTGTTTATTTCCATTCCATGGGGTATCAATAGGACTGGTAGTATACGCAATCCAGATAAGGTTCTATGTGCTGTATTTTCATCTCACAGGAATTGACGAGGACACTGCGTATCTGGCATGAGCTACAGGTGTTTTCTGTACTTATGTCATTAGCATGAAAAGTGAAAACGCATGTAGCCACCACATCTAAGGACTGGTACGCTGCAATAGATAATACATTTCTGTTTTGGGTTACACCACACTTTAATGAAGTAGGGTCACTAAACAATTCCTAAGCCACATAAATGCTAAAGGCATAGACTCTGTAACTGTAAAAGACCAACGATTGTATCCATCCCAATATACTCCTACAATTGTCCATAATGTTTCCAAAAACCGTGTATAAAATTCTTCCTAAAAGACTGAACTGTGCAGAGGCAATACATGACGAGTAGATCTATTCTTACCCAGATAGGCTCAGTGGTTAGCACTTCTGTCT
The DNA here is from genome assembly GCF_000935625.1 of Nanorana parkeri. NCBI lineage: Eukaryota > Metazoa > Chordata > Amphibia > Anura > Dicroglossidae > Nanorana > Nanorana parkeri. Next base: position 1,025,924 of record NW_017306620.1, on the reverse strand, counting down.
TGCACCTCAGTTTGAGTCCTGGTCAGGAAACTATCTGCATGGAGTTTGCATGTTTTTAATGTACTTTCATAGGTTTCCCCCTGGTGCTCTGGTTTCACTTCCATTTTCTAAAGACATGCTGGTAGTGTAATTGGTCCCTGTCTAAATCGGCCCTAGTGTGTGTGTGTGTATGCAAGATAGGCATCTTTAGATTCTAAGCTCCATAAGGGCAGAGACTAATGTGGATGCACAGTTTGTATAGGGCTGCATGACTAGTCGGTACCCTGCACTGCAAGGGTTAAGTGCTCTTTTTCCATCTGCGGGTGAAAATAACCTGGGAGCTGGCTGGCTGCTAGACCGGTCCCTAATTTTGTCCCTAGACCAAAACGAGCACTTAACCCTTGCAGTGTGGGGGTAGCCCCACTGCAAGAGTTCAGAAGATTTCTTCTACAGGTTCTTCTTTAACAATTTAGCTCAAAGGTCAGTCTAACTGCCGTGTAGCCAGCTGCGGAAAGATGGTTCTTGCAGACAAATGTTACTTGAAAAATGGATCCATAGTAGTGGAAAGGTATTTTCCTTTGTTTATGTGTTATCTAATGATAATTCAATGGTCATATGTAATACACAGGTACATTTCCTGTATCTGGAAGCATCATTTAAGTCTTAGAAGGCACCATCCTGCAAAATACCAAATGAGAAAATGACATTCTAAAGCCGTCTCTGCCTTAACAATTTCAAATTAAACTGAAAGTATTCATATAGATGTATTCTGAAGTCACAAATGTGTAGAGGGCTTTGTATCATGTCTAGCTTCTACCAAATCTATAGCAGCCTCCTACCCCTGTCCATTAATAAGCAGGGACCATAATAGACCTCTGATGGTTCCGCAGTATGCTGCTAATGGAATCTCCACTCCATCTGACTGCCAGCACTGGGACTGAGGTGGGAAGATGAGTTTGAATACAGAACTGTGCTGACTAGTAAGCATTTTGGATTAATTCGGCTCAAGATCCACTGAAGGAAGAGGAGGTCATCCGAGTTCTCAATAGTGCTATTTGGAGTGTAGCTGAATAGGTTAAGCTTTTCTACACTGCAACTTGCAATAAAGTATGTAGCTTAAGAGTAAAAGACGGCTGGAGCTAGTCAAACAGGTATGTTTTGCTTTGTGACATTTCATTACTGAAAAGATATCACTCCCAGTCTTCAGCTGACTTTACTATGACGTGCATAGTAGATTTTCACTGTTGACCCTTTGTATTTCATTTCTTTCAGAATGGCGGTGGGAGAAACATAAAAAACAGCCAGGCGAATATTACCAGATCCTGCAGTGTTTTCTAGACAGGAAAAATAGCTGTTATTCCATTCATCAGATGGGTAAGAGTAGTTCATCAATGAATTTACATGGGACCTAGAGCTAAACATAAAACCTAAGATAAGCTATTTTGTGCAAAAAACAGAATGTAAATGTAATCTATAAATTAATTTGCTATAAAGTCCAACATTTCCATAAAAAGTCCTGATTTGCCCCACATTCATGTTATCCAGATATTTCAAACACCTTCTCTAAAGTGCTCCCAAAATTCACACTATCTATGCTTACAAGTGATACCAATGTGATCACCGGCTACTACTCGCCATATTGTGCAGAATGGAATCCATGTAATAGTCTCCATTTATCATACACAGGGTTCCCCTAATATTACTCCTGTTATGCCCATTCAAAAAATATTTTACAAATCCTTTGTTTATGTGTCTCTACGAAGTATAGCAGCTTTGTGTTGTTCCGTTTACTGTGTGTTTTTAGATCTCTCCAAAAAAAAGGTGAAACAAATGTTGCATGTAAGTAATTATGCTGCGGCTAAGTTCATTATTGCTTTTATCGTTCCTTACAAAAGGCAACTCTTTGTATGTTATTTTACTTTATCTCAGTTCAATAAACCACATAGTACTGTAGAAATAAAAGTTGTACTTTCACATCAATCATAACTCTCTATTTCTCCTTATTCTTGGGTGAAAAATCAGCACAGATGGGCGTCGGAGAAGGAAAGTCTATAGGTGAATGGTATGGGCCAAATACAGTGGCTCAGGTTTTAAAGTAAGTATTTACTTATTAGCTCACTCTCTTCCTGTAACTAAACGACTTGTGGGCTTGTGTATGAAAGTGTGCAAGTATGAAAATGGCTAGTGGAGAGGAGAGTGGAGCAGCGTATAGGTATGTATCGGAGGGAGAGGTGATTAGTGCATTTCTGTGTACTGGGGAGGGAGAGGTGAGCAGTGCATGTCTATGTACTGGGGAGGGAGAGGTGAGCAGTGCATGTCTATGTACTGGGGAGGGAGAGGTGAGCAGTGCATGTCTATGTACTGGGGAGGGAGAGGTGAGCAGTGCATGTCTATGTACTGGGGAGGGAGAGGTGAGCAGTTTGTGTCTGTGTATCTGTAAAAGAATAGTTAACAGTAGGCCCTGTGTGCCCGGGAGTGGGGAGCCTAGGCATTATACAACTATTGAATGTTTATCAATGAATGGTATGTGGACAGCTGAAGTTAAATCCACAAAACAGGCAGGGGGCATACAAACGTGCTTACATATAAAGCAGTAGAAAACCCGATAATGGGAATGGCCCATTTAATCTAATGCAAGCTATTGTTGTAATCTGCAGACTAGCATAGATCCAATGTATAGGTCCTATGAGCCTCATGTACAAAATACTGCAGGAAGATGAAGTGCATTTCCCATAGTAACCAAGCAGATTTCATTATAATGTTTCTAGTGCAGAGTTGAAAATGAATATTCATTGCTGTGAACTACACCTGGACTTGCTGTTGCTTCCAAATGTTCTTAGTGTTATAAACACAACAATGAGACTAATCATTTCCTCATATTTCCAGGAAACTTGCTTTATTTGATGAATGGAATTCATTCGCCGTTTATGTTTCAATGGATAACACTGTGGTCATTGAAGATATAAGTGAGTTGTGCTTTTTCTTCTTCCCAGTTTATTATAATCTGCTAATACTGAATGTTCGTTATACATCACCTTCGAGCATCTGGTCACTCAGTGGGGGGAATCTCGGCTATGAGGAATGTTATGCAGGTCGGAGGGGCTTTTCGTGTCATTGCATTTTTTTTGTCTCCTATTAGGTGTATTCTTTTTTAAACTTATTTTTTTGCTATAAATATAATGTGAAATGTATTTAGCAGCCGTGTTAATACCACCACTGGAAGGAGTCCTATCTATTGCCGGCGATGTATAAAATAGGTGAGGCCTGATTGTGTGAGAACTGCTGTCATAAAGAGTGGATGGCCCCCTCTAACCACCAGGACTAACTGCAGGACCTCTGTCCATGTGTCCAGCTTTCTTTCTAAAGGAGACCTGTACTGAAAGAAATATGGAGGCTGCCATTTCTGACATATAAATGGAAATTGCCCAGCTGTCTCTGGCCTCAGTACTCTGAATTACTGACCCAAAACAAGCATTATGTAACTGGAATGAGTTAGGTGTGGTAATATGAAAGTATTGACGCTGCGTGATCTTTGAGAGCCCAGCAACTTGCATTTTAAGACGAGAGCCAGGAACAGCAGCTTCCATATTTGTGTACTTTTTAGGTGGGTGCACTAATCTTAGGCATGCCTGCCTTGACCTCTAAAGGTTAGGGAATAAACCCTCACCTGATTATTTGGTACTGTGCTTTGGTTCCTTGTCAGCTTGTGAGCTGATGTAAGCGCCACAAACTGGGAGTGTCACACAGGGAAATCCATAGCTGTTCATAGGCATCCTTGGGGAAGATGGAGGCCACACTTATCATTGGTGACACAGAGGATGCACACATAGAGCTATCATAGAGTGACATGACTTTGAGGGCCCAATTCATTCTTGTGTTTTTATGAAATGGAGCAAGGGTGGAGGAGAGGTTAATGGCTGCCCTAGGAGTTATCTTCATTCTGATTGCTATTGATGAATGTTGTTTTCATAAATGAATCTTTGCCTGTTAACTGACAAACTACAGAATATTACAATCTATAAAGTCACAATAGACTGAGGTGTTCATGAAGCAATGACATTATGAAAATCAGTTTTGCAAAGTAAAGCTGTGAGGTTATGTATGGGAGTTACAACTACAGGCAGTCAGCCTGATCCTGGCATGATTACCTTTGAGTCACTGACCTGCAACATGCATGCAGCTAATATAGTCTGAAAGGTCTGACCTCTCATCCTGAATACTTCCTTCAGGTCAGCAACTTACTTGGCAATGAAACCAGGATTGGGGTGACAGCCCCAGTGCCTACACATTTAGGGCTCATTCCCTTGGTATGTACGCCCATGCAGAGACCTGCTCCCGGGAGGGACAGGTGCTGCATGTAGTTGCGTGTAACAGCCTGTACCTATATGTGGCTGCAAGTGACTACATGCCGGCCTGAACTGGCACATGCATGCAGATCCAGATGCCTGCACTTAGACGCAGACAGTGTGTGTCCTAGTACAGGCTCCCGGACCTGCACTGATGTGTAGTTTCAGGCTGGTGTGTATGCGTGTGACTGTGTCCTCCCATAGGGGAGGCACAGGCTGCTGCATTATAAAGGAGGATGCCGAGGGTCAGTCCACAAGCAAGAGCAGAGAGGAGAGAGGTAAGTGCTAACCGCCAGGGGAGCTGGGATCTTCTGGTTGCTGTGTGGCATGTCCTGCACAAGGCCCAGTGCTACTTTATACTATACATAGTCCAGTTAGTGAATGTATTACATTTATGTATGTAGTAGGTTTCTTGTTTCTTCATAACTGTACATAAAATTCATATTGTCATCTCAGAGTATCTTGTGTAACAATACAAGGCTTAGTGTCCTTATAAGATTATTATACTGACCACACGTATTTCTTTTTAATGTAATGTACCCTGTGTGCTGTATGCAATACATATCTACTGATGAATGTTTATATGTTCTTGCAGGGAAAATGTGCCGCTATCACCCTCACAATTGGAGCACAGCACAAAGCAGTTCTCATACTCACCAAAGTGCTTGGAGCAGATGTAGAGACACTTCAGAGCAGAGCTCAGCATGGAGGCCACTTCTGCTCATTGTCCCTCTGCGCCTAGGGATCAACCAGATTAATCCCGTGTATATAGATGCTTTTAAAGTAAGTTTTACCTTGTTAAATCTAGGTCAACAGGGACTGGTCACTGAGAGGTACCCTTTTAACAAGTACTGCAATTGCATTTATTGTACATAATGGGGTTGATTTACTAAAGGAGAATAGGGCATAATCACTTTGCAAAGGTTAGGGAATGAGGTGACTCAGGGATGACTTCAATCATCATATTGTGGAAGCAAAAACCCTGTTTTTTTATTCTCCTTGCATATGATTGGGTATATGGATTGGATAGATTTTAATATAACATGACTATGCTATGTTTTATCCCACTTTAAAGAAATTCTGTCACTTAAAAAAAAAAAAAAGCGAGTCTCTGGTACAAAGTGCAGGCACCTAGAGGTGCACATAACTGCACATTTCAGTGCCCCTGCTTTGCACACCCAGCCCCATATAATCCTACTGGGCCAACACTATTATAGGCTGCCTTACTGGTCAGTAGAAAATATGTGGCAGGTAGGGGAGAGAGTGAGCAAACTTTAAAACAACAAATTGACACTACAAGGAATTGCCAAAACTTTGCCCTATCAACATGTGGTGGCAGCATTTTATATCTGTTGGCATCTCTGCCATTTTAAAGTGAATCAGTGCTAAACCTTGTAAACTGAAACCTGGGCTTATTCACCCCGACGTTTGCACCACAATGCACAGCCACCTGTGTTTGTTAGCAGTCACAGTGCTACACTGTTTATTGATGCCTGTTATGTTCTATGGGCATGTTATGACCCGCTGCGCTGAAAAAAACAAAAAACAGTACCACGTGCGGTACAGTGCCCATCTGTGACAAGGAAAATTGTCTTGTCTTGCGTTTGGGGCTGCGCTAGCTGTTTTTTTTAGGGTAGTCGGTGTTAATCCTGGAATTCCGTATTCTGCAGAGTCCACATTTAGCAGACATAGATCTCAGGGGCCCCTTACTGCCTCTTGTTTCCCCCTCTTGGATGGCCTCATAGGTAGAGGAGACAGTGGACCCCTATAGCAGATGAAACAGTTGCTGTGTGTTGTTCAGCTGTGCATTAAGCTGCCTCTCTGAACTTCAGTGTCTCCAGGCCCCTATATTTGCCTAAATAGTGTCTAGGTATTGTCCACCTATGTGGCTACCCAGAAGTTAGCATATGGTAGTGTTGGAATGGAAAAGTAAACATTGCAAAAGAATTAATAGGCACTTATCTTTTCTTTTCATTACAGGAATGTTTTAAAATGGCTCAGTCATTAGGAGCTTTAGGAGGGAAACCAAACAATGCCTATTATTTCATAGGTTTTTCAGGTAAGCTTGTTCTCCTGCACTGATGGCTCTGTGCTCTCTCAACATTCTGTCACCCATTCAGCTGGAGTTCTGAGGTTGCCTACCCCTGATATAGTGGGTTTGTATATATTTTGAACATGTGTTTCCTTCACTACCCTGATGCTAAGTAAATGCCTTTTGCTTCTATGTATGGAGGAGAATGTGACTTACTTCATGTGACTGCTTTGTCACAGGGGAGTCCATAGCCCTGTGTAAGGACCAATTCAAGGGACACTTGGTTTACACAGGGTTTTCCCTTACCTCCTGGCAGTTGGGGAGCAAAAGGAAAGTAAGTATACACAGCTGGGGAGGACTGTATTAAGATGAACCTGTTGCTTTGCTCTGCATGGGAAAAGCGCAGATGCATTTTAAAGCTAAACAGATTGGACTGTCAAGGTTTTTGTGTGTTGGTGTCCCACAGACAGTCCTTTATACAGGGGGCACAGAACTTTCCCTTCTGGCCTGCATGGACTGTCAGTAGGGAGCACTGCCAATATTAGGTTCCTGCATGTAACATACACATTGCTGCTTATGTTTGGGTCTGACATTATTTATTATTATTAATTATATAGAGATTCTTTATTCATAGAATTCTTCACTGTTTCTTTGTAAAGGGGATGAGCTCATTTACCTGGATCCCCACACAACGCAGACCTTTGTGGAGACAGAAGACACAGGGACAGTGCAGGACCAGACATATCACTGCCAAAAAAATCCTAACAGGATGAAGATTTTGAATCTGGACCCCTCTGTGGCATTGGTATGTAGTAACCCCATTTCAATGATGCATTGTATTCTATATGAAGTGTTCCTGCACATTGGATCTCCATCATTCATAATTCTAGATTGATACATTGGATCTCCATCATTCATAATTCTAGATTGATGCATTGGATCTCCATCATTCATAATTCTAGATTGATGCACGCAGGGACTAATACCTCAGAATTAGAATGCCAACTGAGCAGACTACAACCTGGTCTAGGTTTTGCCCTTTTTCCTGGTAATGTTTTACCACATAAGTTGAGTTTGTTACAGGTTCCATTGTAAAGACCTTTATAGTACAATAAAACTATAGTCCTTTTTATATTTTGTATACATGTGAGACATCAGATTCGTGTAATGTAGCTTATTATTGACTGTTAATGTTTAAAACAAGTCTGCTTATATATGTAGTTTGTAAATATCTACCATAATATTTGCAGGCTCTGCTTCTTGCTTAGTAACATTGCACAGTGGTTGTGCCTTGCTTATACCCTTACTGCAAATCTGTCAGTCAGTGTCTTTCTTATTGAAAATAGTTAATAGTAGAGATAGATAGATATATATTAATTAGCGTTAATCTCTAATGAAGTGGAATACATTTTTGTGTAGGACATTATCTAGAAATTGGCTACAAATGTAGACACGAATCAGGTTGCCTCTCACTTAGTAAAGTATACGCCCCAGTTTTTCTGTGTATTTGGGACCCCTGCGCCTGTAATCCTGGGTATCCTACTGCAACAGATTTACACATGTCTGTGACAGTTTTATCACTGTAGACTAGACAGATTTGTACTGTAAACAGTTGCACAGTCTAGAAACGGTCAGGCTCATGTTTTCATTATGTTCCAGTGGTACCTTATAGCAGCTGAGGGAGGCTGAGCTGATTTGTGACTCATGCTGTAACCTTGTAGTAAATCTGTCTTGGATCTGTCTCACTGCTTCTCTTCATTATTGCCTTGCTGTGTGACAGAATTGATAAATATCCCCTATGCTGTTCCTGGTAACCTGAGGCCATGTGATCCTTGCCAAGGCTTTAAGTCATATGACACAGCACAAGAGCGGATTACTGTTCAATTCATGTGTTTTGGTAATGCTGACATGTTTCCTATTGATTTGTATAAAGTATAAATGTTAAAGGCCAGCGGTCTGTGAAGGTTCTCATTTATCCAGGTCATGGTATATCTGTAAAAATATAAGTCAAGGCAACTGGACTTGCTGTTTTTTTTCTTGAAGACGTTTCACTGGTCAAATCTGACCAGCTGGTTGGATGACCAGTGAAACGTCTTCAAGAAACAAATACAGCAAGTCCAGTTGCCTTGACTCATTTTTTTTACAGATAATTAAAGGCCAATTGCACGTTTCTGACCAGGTTTCATGTTACCCCCATATTTCAGGTGTAACATGAAACATGGTGACATGGTCAGATCACAATCCTCCCACCCCTCTTACCTGAGAAGCAGGGTTCTTCTTCCTGCTGTTTGAATTCAGTGCAGCTGTGCTGGGCTCCAACCACATAGTCACGTCATTCTTTGACAGATCCGGTGAAAAGATCTGTGAATGGAGAAACTATTCTGTATGTCCCATCAACCACCATCAGACATAGGGACTTGTATTTTTTTGTAATGTAATAGAATTGGGGTGACATCACTGCACTTGTACTCCATTGACACTTCCTTGACACCTCCCGTCCTTGTTACTGCATGTCCATACCTAGGTACGGATATGGATGGGAGGAACAGTCTGCAGGAGCCAGAGCATTGCACCTATGATGTACTGATCACACTTGCAATGCTTTACTACAAAAAAAATAATCTATGCATTTTTTTCCTTTTATGAAGAGGTGAGCATGTATTACTTTTCTGCAATAGGATTTCTCTTTAATAACAGTTTCTTGTTGTATTTGAGGAAGAAGACAGACAAGAACACCGCGTTTTACACTGCTTAGTGCACTGGAGTGAGGCCTTTACTGTGTGCTGTATTTCTCATTCATTACTACTTTGTGTTTGCTCTCCTCAGGGATTCTTTTGCAAAGAAGAAGCAGATTTTGACAATTGGTGTAAAACTGTGGAAAAGGTAGGTCCAGCAAGTCTTTTTCAGTATGACATCATCAGTGGCAGAGGGGTGCTGATACTGCAAGCCAGTGACTACCATTCTATATTTATCAAGTTACAGTTTTTCAGGAAAACCTTTGATGTCAGTGAGATGACCCACCCATGGAATCTTTATACCCCTAAATGACAAGTGTGGTGACATCTGAGATCCCCCCCCCCCCCCCCCCCCTCAGTCTATCAGTGTGCTGCAGCCATTACAATTGGTCCTATGTTCCTAGCTGGAGTCTTAATTCTTTTACCTGACAGAAAAAAAACATTTCTATGGCTCCCTAGTCACATGGTCTCCAGCTACTAATCAGTCTATTATTTGTGACCCGCTACGACCCCGCCCCCTTTCCTGTGCACATATATCATTTAAAGTGTATTTCCACTTTTGCAGCCAAATTGGGAAAACACCTTTTTTTATATTTGTTACAAGTTCCCATTCACATTGCATAACTTTAAAATAATATTTAAAAGATGTTGCTAACCTTTTTATTTGCTGAAACATCCTATAAACATCTTACGTAGCTTACCCCTTCTATGTACTATAAGGGAGGGGGACAGGGACCCGTACACCAGTGTCATTTTGGTCAAAAAGGTTTGTTTTCGGAACGTTTGTTCTAAGGGGGCAGGATGGAAAATGTTTCTTCTTTCTTAACGAACGGAAGTCTAACCGTGAATGTGATTTTCATGTAGAAAAAATGATACATATTATATTGTACTTGTGCTAGGCACAAAAAGAAACCTGTTATTACGTCTGGGATTTTATTCAATGGCAGGTCTGGATGCATTTTAAGGGCTTTTGAATTAAATGAGTTGACTCGATAGGAAGATCAAATGTTCTGATGAACAATTTCAAATGACCGTTCAAACAAAGTTCTTGCAGTGAAAAGCCAGCTTAAATGTCTCTATAGTGCAGGGGTAAGCAAACTCCGACCCTTCAGCTGTGGTGAAACTACAGATCCCATCATGTATTTGCTTCTTGGCTGTCAAGAGTCTTGCAATGCCTAGTGGGATTTGTAGTTGCACCATAGCTGCGGGCTGGAGTTTGTCTACACCTGCTAAAGCCGTGGTTCTCAACTGGTGGGTCGTGACCCAAAAGTGGGGAGCAACCACGTGTTCAGTGGGTCACCGTGTGCCTTCCACTTCGCTAGATGAGAAGCTCTTCAGCCTCCCCCTAGCACAGCACTGTCAGTGTTGAGCAGCCATTCATAATATGCTGCCCGTCACCGAGTGTCAGCTTGAGGTGGGATGGGCTGGGGGTATGGCCGCCAGGGAGCTCCATCTATACATGCATTGCTTTCAGCTCCCTCGTCAGCCCTGTGGAGGTGCCTGGACAGGAGTGACACATTCTGGCTCCCGAAATCAAGAGATCTCGCTGCACTCCTTACCGAACAGAAAAGACCCGTATGGCCGGATGGCACCGTGATAGAATCAGAAAGAGAAATAACGTCACCAGCACTCCAAAGTATAATAAAGCAATAGTCCATTTATTGGCACATTGCCATTCAACTGCAAGCGCTTTCTCAGAGGGTCCTGAAAAAATGAGAAAAAGGCATTTTGTTTTGATATGTGTATGTGAGATTGTGTCTGTGGTTGTGTGTCTCAGTGTCTTTGATGGCCGGTTCACACTATTACAATGCGCTAATTGCACAGTTCCACGCAATTATCGCACTGTACCACGCAATCGCACCTACCTTGTGTTCTGGTGCGGAAGGTGCAGTATGTTGCCATTCATTTAAGTGGCACCCCAAACACACCTCCTGCCCACAGTTTCATTGCCTGCACCAGAATGCGCAGTAATGCAATGTCGTGCGTTCCAGTGCGCTGTGACTTGGGCCGCACCTTAATGACCAAGGACAAATGTGGGTTCTGAGGTTACACCGGTTGAGACACACTGTGATAAAGTGTAATGTTCAGCAAGTAATTGTAAACAATACAAGCTGCCTGAAGAGCCTTTAGTATAATCTTGCTTCACAGAAACAACTAGGAAGGTGAGAAATATTTAGTAAAAACGTATTTTTAGGTACTTTACATGAATGGGAACACGTAACAAACATATAGTGGGAGTTTCTTACATTTTACTGCAAAAGTGACAATACTAACTATAAAAATGTAGCTGTACATCTTAGTTGTTACTATTATGCTTTACTTACAAGGGGGTTGTTTTGTTTCTTGTAGGAGTATACAGTATACGGAGCAGCTTCCCTTTGCTGTGTTTCTTTGATTTATTTTCTTTCTTTTTGATACTATTTGTTTGATTTGTATCGAGCTCAGAGTATTGTGTGTTTGATACATTTAAAGCATACAAAGAAACATTTAAAACGCATTAACATACAATGATAAAATAGTAACCAATAAACTGATCACGTTCATATATATACCTAAAAGCTTTATAAAGGCTGCAATGAGGATTTAAGGGGAATTTAAAGTCATTTCAGTGAAATTGTTAGATACATACAATGTAAAAAAAAAGTCTTGATGTAAATCAATATGTTATGATTTCAACGATTCTGTGAGTAGATTTGAATGATTAATCTACATAGAGGAGCCATATTCCTGAGTACATACACTATGTAGGCTTTGCTTTGTACATTACACAGTGGTTATTCTACTGCTTTTTCTCTCAATACAAGTTTTGTTGACTCATTAAAAGCAACGCACTTGCTGTGTGGCTGTGATCTTAGACCCAGAGCTTCTTCAAGTGGATAATCTACACATCTGTGTATTTATAAATAGTAGTAATGGACGTATAGAGGAGCAAGCATTTGAAACATGATAAAACATTGCAATAAAAACTGAAATGACGTGTACAATTAAAGCGCACCATATGTTTCCTGTAATACGCTGAAATCTCACCTGCCATACCTCTAGCAATAAACCGTTTCCAGTTATTGTGGGCGCTCCTTTCTCTTCTGTTATGAGAACATGAAAGGAAGCTGCCTTATGTTCAGATTGCAGTGACGATAAGGAAATGATTTAGCTGCCTTAATAAAGCATCTTTGTGATCTTTTCTCAGCCTTGAATAACTATATTTTGCATGAGACTGGGGCACTCACTTAATACTTAGGAGCTGGATAACCCCAAGGAACATACTAGGTAAAATGTTTACTTCCAGTAGCTGGAAGAAATAAAGGGGGCCATTATAAACATTTAAAGAGGATCAAAATGATATAAATATATATGTATTATACAAATGTAAGGATGTCATTAAGTTATCTTTGGAAAAAAGAAAAATACTTGCTCATTGCTCATTGAACAAGCAGGGATATAGAAGAAGTGATTGCGGCTGGATTCACACAGTTGCGATGTGGTAATGCATGTTTTGTGCAATGGTGTGCTGTGTTGGCATTCATTCTGAATGGCATCTCTAGCACTTTTCACAATGCACGTGCTTTGCATCACGCCACACTGCATGCTAACACACTACTATGTGTTGTGGTGCCCTTTTTGGTGCTTTAGGACGCCCATTCAAGGGATAATGCACTTTATAGCACCACAAAGATGTAAATAGGCTCCGGCACTTTGTCTGTGCTGCCAAGTTTAGCAGAGATGGGACCCATGCAGTGTGCCAAGCACAAGTGCGTAGAAGCCCCTAAAGAGGAGGTGCGCTGCTTATTCCCATTGTACTTCTTGTTACCCATCAAAGTGGACTGTGATACACTTTTTTTCCTCATACTGGCTTCACTCTTCTCTGCACTTTGATGCTTGGATGAGAATTAACAATTAGGGCTACAAATTAGTTTTTGTTTTATTGATTTAAACTGTAAATTTTGTTTTATGTTTTTGAATGAGGTGTCTTTTCATTGGCAGGAGATATTAAAGCAGCAGAGTTTACGGATGTTTGAACTGGCACCAAAGCACCCTCCTCACTGGCCTCCTTTTATACCACCAACAAAACCAGAGGTGACCACTACAGGCGCAGGTTGGTAAAGGAATTCATTGATGAAATGACATTACATTTTCACTATTTACCAATTTCTGCATATCAGTAATAAGAACGTTGCAGTCATCTGTATCTTCGATTATCGTTCATTGTATCCATATCATTATTTCTTGGTTGGTGGGAGTTCAACTTTGGTTTAATAGCGGCTGGATGCTCATTGGCTGGGAAGTCGGCTTTCCAGCCAATCAGCATGGAGCTGGCTTACCGGCCAATCAAGAATCCGGGAGGTGGGTAATTACTCACTGCCCGGCTTCCTGATTGGCGAAGAAACCGGCTCGACGCTGATTGGCCAGGAAACCGGCATCCCAGCCAATCAAGCCAGCCAAACAACATGGAGCCAGCTTCCTGGTCAATCAGGAAGCTGGGCGGCATGTTGTTACCCACCGACCGGCTTTCTGAATGCCCGGGAAGCCGGCTCCATGCCAGCAGAAGCACCAGTATCGGTACTCAGTATTGGCGAGTACCAAAATCAAAAAATCGGTACTCGTACTTGAGGCTGAAAAGCCGGTATCTGTGCAGCCCTAGTTTTTATAGTTGTTGATAGAAAGGGCAAGGGTTAGTTTCTGTCAGGTTTGTATTGCTCTTTAGGCGCTCATTGGGTAGATTTTTCTTAACTGCTTGTCCTGATGGCCACTGTCACTCCATATGCCCGTCTGCATTTCTAGGCAAAGTTCCACTTTAAGAAAAACAAATGTTTCCTGCTAAGAATGAAATGAATATGACATGTTGTATTGTTTCCATCTCTTTGTTTCATATCTGTTATTTGTTTGTCTCACAATAGAGCTTATTGAATCTACTGATAAACTCTTTGATGTGGAGGAAGAGTTTGAGATCCTCACAGTATGATGGGGTCTCGTTGTCCGTGCTGCCGTTGGACTACACACAGATGCAAGTTTACTGGAAAGTGCCTCCATCAGAGCAGAGAACATAGCACAGTGCTGGGAGCCGCTGGCTATTGACAGGAAATTCTGCACTGGATATTCATTTTAAGAGAGATATTCCTTCATTGCATCCTCCTGGTTCTGGGATGGCCAACAGTGTTTACAGTCTCCCTCTGGGTTTCTAAAGGATTTGAAATATTGTCACTGAGCGAAGACACTGCGGGCCCCTGTATTTCACAGTATTCACGTAGCAGACAAAGGGTTAACTATCTTTTTTTTTTGTGTGCAATGCCCTAACTGGCACCATTTTTATACACTTCCGTGCTGGAAAAGTCTGTAGGGTCTGTAAGACGTTTAGCAATTCTTTGGAATTGTGTGTGACTGACTTTTCCTGCTGAGGGTATTGGCTTTATTAATGGCGTACCTTCTGTGGTGAGGCTGCAGATATATTGGTGTTTTCCTGGCCAGCACTCTGTAACATATTTCGATGTTGGTTCGTCTGACAAGCGTCTAAACGTCCCTTGTTTTTGCCCAGTTGGTAAGTGGTCTTTTTACAGCGTTGCAGTTTGTATAACTTGCTGACAATCAATTGCTCCAACTGTCACTTACACCAACCCACAGCAATATGATCGCTTTTACGAGGTCAGCCATTTTGTGTGCAACTCGTCCAGATACACCTGATGCCTTTTTTTTCTTCCGTTTAGAAGCAGAAGAGGCAGAAATGAAAGTAGCGTCTTCTTTTGTTACATGCTTTTAGTTAAAACGTGCCGGAGGCCTCGGAAGAAGGCAGCCATTTTCAAGGCTAAGTAACTGTTTATGAGGAAGCAGAACCATCAATGAGCAAATGAGGCAAACACCATCCAACCCAAGCAGCCAGGCTGCATGCTCCTGGATGTTGGACAAGCTTCGGATATATTGGCCTATACGTTTCCTAGGCAACGGCACGTTTTATCACCCTTAGGTAGCAGAATTATTTATATTTGGCAATTAAACATTGTAGGATTTTTCTGCATTGGCACTTTTTATCTCGTAGCAAGGTTTTAAAGCATTATGCTTACATCTGTATGTAAAAAGGATGTTTATATGGGGAGGGGAGAGACGACGCAGTGTTGTTTTTTTTAACTTTTCACTACATACAAACACGTTCTGCACTCAGGTTTGGTTCAAGCATGAATAAATGACTGTGTATAATCACATATAAGTCCGTGGTCATAACTGTTAGTAGAAAACAGGACATCAGACTCGCACACTATGGAAAATGTTGCACTGTTTACTTCATAATGTAGTGCAAGGAATGATGAGGGTGAACAAAGTGCAGTAAAACATAACAGCCAATCAGATTTTAGTATTCTAACCTGGAAGACATAAGCTGGATACATGCTGAGTGTGTTGCATTTTCCACAGAAGAAGACAAAATGCTGTATTTTTGGTATTATAACACACACACTGTGATACGTGATGCAGCATGTTCCATTTTAATCCAGCGCACATCAACACACTGCGATGGTGTAAACTGGGCCCATTGGAAGCAATGGGAATGGGCCCCTAATCAGGATTGGCTGCTGTTGTGCTGCCCATGCATATACCAGTGTTGTGTCTATTTTTGGAGGGGGGAGGGGAGATTAGGGAAAATTCCCATATTTAGGATTAGGGGAGTATTTTCAATGACTATATATTTGCATTTTTTGTAATTATCACCGCTTTCAATAAATTTTCATTTGATCAAAAAAAACTGTTTAGTCACAGCACACATACTGCAACATGACAACACATTTTACAGCCTCTCCCATTTTACCTTATACATTTGACTTACAGTGTATTTCCACTTTTGCAGACAAATTTGAGAACCCCTCCCCCACTATATGTTTGTTATGTGTTTCCATTCACACCGCTTACATAAAAATAAATAATAATAACATTTCTTACCTTCTTAGATGTGTCTGTGGAGCAGCCTTTGCAGCTTCTTTCTCAATTTCAGTAACAGGAAACTCTGTGTGTCCTCATAGAAAGTCTAGGGACAGACTGAGCTTTCCCTCATTAACATGCAATGCTTCTAGATCTTTAACCCTTTGCTAGGACAGAGTGTTCAAATCTAGTTTACAACTGCTCATGAGATCTGCCAGCACGGTACAGGCAGGGATAATTATGTTATCAATCTCTGAGCCCCCCTTGCAGAAGGAAATTCAGTACAGGGAAAAACTCTTCTTTCAGATCAGAGCATGTAATATGCAAGCAGGTTTGTTTTACATTAAGCTATATGAATGAGAACAGGTAACAAATATAAAATAGGTGTATCAGGGAAATGCGGGTGAGCACCATTACTGCACTTCTCTCCTTGAATAACCGTGATGCAGGTAGCATGCCAAAGGCTTTCACATACAGAATACAGTACAAACCTGCATTGGAACACTGAATGTGGTTAGTGATAAAAGAAACACAACGTCGGAAGGTTACAATGCACAAGAGTCGGGAAGTACACCCCTCCCCCAATAAACATGTGAAGTGCTCTCTGGATTACAGGGAACTCAGATTAAAGGGTAATTCCGCTTTCCCAGGTAAATTTGGGAAGATGGAATTCCCCCTCCAACCTGGCCCTTTTCCCCCAACTACCCCCTGCTAGATTTGGCTGAACACTCCTTCCCCTCCAACAATGCTGATGTACTACCCATACTCCGTACACGGCAGCCCAGCCCTGTACTCTGTATTTTGAATTTCACTCACAAATGGCAAGTACTTTTTGGTCAGCGCGGTCACCTGACCATGCTGACCAATGAGAAGTGCTGTTGACCAATGAGTGCTCGCCCTTTGTGAGTGAAATTCAAAATAGAAAGCACAGGGCTGCCCTGCCATGTATGGAGTATATAAAGAACACCAGCGCCAGTGGAGGGGAAGGAACGTTAGCCCAAAAGGTAAGTACAGCGGTGCGAGGAGGAAGGGGGCCAGATTGGAGGGAGTAATTCCATTTTGCCATATTCGCCTGAGAAAGTGGAATTCCCATGCAAGATTGTTTTGTATATACCATTTATAGGTCACTAAACACTTTCACTTGCCTGGAATGGTTCTAAAATAAGTGAATGCAGACCTACTCATCCTTCAATGTCTTGTTATTCCATACTTTTACAATGTGTATGTTGACATGCTGCAAACCATTCATGAGTAACCAGTGTGATATAGAAGCAACAAGTGTAAACATGAAGTATTGTGTAAGTGCTATCCATAGATGGGAGAGGCGGCCCCACTGATCACAAGGGCCTGTGTACATGGGCATTTAATATCATCACTACTGCTTTTTTCCCTATACAGATGAATAGGAATGCAAAACCAGCTTGTTCAACCTTAGAAGGAGGTAAAAATCAGGTGAAAGGAGGCCAGAAGCACCTGTCAGTGATCACAGAAGCGTCTCAAACTGATCGCAAATGCAAACTGAATGCCCTTGAAAGCACACTGGG
>NW_017306620.1:983186-1008369 GCF_000935625.1 Nanorana parkeri | reverse complement strand
ACAACAGCAGCAGACAGAATCTAAAGCAGTTGTGCATAGTAACCAATCAGCTTCTATCTTCAACTTGTTCAATTAAGATTTGAAAATGAAAGGTAGAAGCGGATTGGTTGCTATGCACAGCAGCTCCAGACTCTGTCTTCTCCAGTCTTAAGGTCCCCACACACCTTACGATAATCGTACGATAATCGCGGGAAATCCCACAATCGTACGATTATCGTAAGGTGTGTGGAAGCCGTGCGACCTCTGCTACTGTAAGGTCGCACGACTTTAAACTTAAGAACATGTTTGAAAACCCGCCGAGCATCGTACGATGTTCGGCGGGTCTGTAGCATGTTCGTAAGATAAAAGCCGGACGGGCTGGTGTGCGCAAGCGCGCACTGCCCGTTCGGCATTGCGGTCATCGGAAGCCCGCCCCCCAGGGGGCGTGGCTTGCGATCATCGCAAGTACGATCTGCCTATGCAAGATAGGCAAATCGTACGTTTTTTTTAAGTACCTTACAACCATCGCAAGACAAAAGTCTTGCGATGGTTGTAAGGTGTGTGCCCAGCCTTAAGCTGGCCATACACCTTACAATTATCGGTTCATTATTTTTGTCCCCTCATGGAACCTCTGTTCAATTTCTGCACAAATAGCCCGTCATGCACAGACCAATGTAGATTTTGATTATCGTTCGTCAGCAATACTAACTGGCCGAATTTCGTTGACCAGCAGAACGGATTTTCATTTGCACATGTGCAGTGTTCATGTTCATGTGACTTTTTTCTTTTGTTGTTCTAGGAAAACGCCACTAATCCATCGATTTTTTTCTTTTTCCTTCTGTTTTGATGAAAAGTTTCCCGTGTCTGCCCGTTCAATGAAATTCAGCCAGTTGTACAGTAATTGCGATCGTGCACTTCCCATCAACTGGCCGATTATCACATTCGTTTTTCGGACAATAGTCGCAAGTTGTATGGGCACCTTTAGTAAATCCCCCCCCCCCACTGTATTTGTCCATCTACACAAGGGCTATAATCTTCACTGCAAGCATGTGAATTCTCACAGCTGATACCTGGCTCAGGCCACAATGCACCCCATACCATCCTGAACTGTATATTGTCTCTTCAGGAACACATTTAGAACGATATGTGAATCAGGGATCCGTTTTATTTTAAATTTACAGAGTGGTTGTGTGCACTCCAGACTGCTTTGTACAATGTTCCCTTCCACAGCACTGTACATGGGGTGAGACCTCAAATACAACCACTGTTATGTGTTATTGCATGGTGGAGACCAATAGAGGTCCATTGCAGTAGAAAGTGGAAATCCCACACAGATTATTATCTATGGAATACAGTACAAACAGTTCTGGAATCAAAATGATAGAAAGTAAAATACAACCTGGTGGACACATATAATCAACTTTAAAAAATGTACATTTCACTGTGGTATTTGTAGCTTGTAAAAGTGGTCTTTGTGTAACACAATGTTTATAATGACATAATAAATGCACCAAGGCTACCTCGGAAAGACCAGGCTCTAGTGGTCAACAAACAGGCAGATCTTCTCCGCAGAAGACAAAATATATGGAGATGCTGCAGTACCAGATTAATGACTGACTTATCAAAATATGAATCCACAGCTGATACATGTGCACTATACCACTATACCTTAATGGCAACCAAAAAGCTGGGCTATTGCTCAGTGCCCATACGATGGGTTAATGAGAATAATTTATAGATTAGAGGGTCAGTGATCTTACAGTCTGTTATGACCATGGGAATAATTGCTATACATTGGTGTTTTTAAGCAGACCCGTCATCTAACTAAAACACAAAAATGGTGCCACACCAACCACTATATAATTAAACACATTATTATGATTTTGGAATCTGTAAATGTGAAGTTTTGCATACAGTACTCATTTTCTGACAAGCTAATATGGCTATTAAAGAGAATGTGAGCTGGTTAAGAGTACATAGTAGTAGTAGTAGTAGTAGTATTAGTAGTGGTCTCCAGCATGCACTGCAGTTATCCTAACCATATGTAGATTGGTGTCACAACTCCTTTCTCAGTACAAACAGCCTATTTACAAAAATGCTGATGACATTCTGGCATTAGAGAAGCAGAGGGACAGTTAAGGGATAAATGATGCAGGACATTACAGTACTAATGAAAGTTATACTGTAGTGTTACATAAGAGGCTTGCTTAGGAACTTCCTTTTGTGTAAACATAAAGGCACCACTACAACCAAAGTATGTGCGGTTCTCTAAAGTCAAAGATGATAGAAATAGACTGATCATTTCAGTCATCAAGCACAGTTCTTTGCTTTGACTGGCACTCTCATCTGCTTTCAGGGTAACATTCAAATATCACACACAAGTGACTACAATACAGCTGTTTGGTTCTTCCAGATTGAGTCATGAACTTGTCTTGAAGCTCTTTCTCTCCAAGACAAATCCTATCTAGCACCATGGATGAAATTCAGTGATCAGCATGAGACTACCGTACCACAGATTCAGATTTACGGAGGCCTTTCTGAGGTAGCCATGAATAATACACAATAGACTAGCACCATTTCTTTTCAAATATTTCCTCTCCAAAATGTGACCTGTCCATACTTCATTGTATGGCCTCTCACTTATCATCTGACTGATGACTTTACAGCAGATATTATTTGCTATTTCGTTAAAAAAAAAGTGCCTTATTGTAATCTCCTAGTTCCGAGGCGAATGCCTTTGATCAGAATGGCCAGCTTGCGTGCCTTTGTATACACTGATGGAGGCTGGAAGGAGTTCTTGGGAAAGCAATTGTGCTACAAGTTCTTCATGCACACCTGACAGCGGCTGACACGTGTTCGAAGTTGCCCAGCTTTTAGTGTCTCGGAGGGGGGCGCCCCAGCAAACTGCCTTGTTTCATCCACAGTAGTGAGCCAAAAACTGTACTTGTTGGCAAAGTAATGGCAGGTTCCTCGAGCGCCATTGCATTCGATGAATGGAGTGGCCCGGAAGTCTTCCAGACATGAGCCAGGGGACACTAAGGACTGGCCGCCACCTTCTGCACCCGCAGCTGTGTGCTGTCAAAAGGATAATTGTGAATCACTATAAGGAGTACATAACAGGAAACATATATGCAACTGAAATACTAAACAATTATCCAAATATAGTCCATCACATTACGTCTGTTAACTTATACTTAGGATTCTGACATAGTTGGTAACTTGGGATGTCGGGATCAGAAGTTCTCATTGTGTTCTTCATTACACCTGAACAATATGACTGGTAATGTGGTTCACAGTCTGTATTATGAATCACTGGATTCTGTTAAGTATTTAGGGAAGGCAAAGAACACTGCCACAGGTTGTCAGATGCTTTACAGTAAAAGCGTATTGCAGAATGGCTTTATAGTAATAGAGGGTTGCAGGATGGTCCCCTCTATTTTGGGGCCCGGTCTACAATCTATGTGACTACTATTGTTTTATGTATGGTCAGTGCTACTGGATGCTCCAATTTCCTACCACAGTCAACTGATCACAGAGTATAGTGTGCCTGCCCATGTTTGATAGAGAATAAATGTATCCAAAGAGATCAGATAATCATTGTTTAGCACATCCATATAGGAGGTGTGTGTATAGCAGGGACATGCAGTCAGGGGAGCCTCACCTAGTATTATGGAGGAAAAGCTGCCAGCTTCAAGTCTGAAGTCTAACATAGTGCGGCAAGAGCTGCAACAGGAACCACTCTATGTTAGAGGCTTGAGCTCTGTGGATGGTTTGGACCAATGGCAAAGCGCCATTAGTTCAAGCTGTCCAATCAAAAACAAAACAAAAAAGAGGGCATTGATCTCGATGCCTCACCAGTGACGAGCAAGTGAGGGACAGGGAGGCTCCTCCCTGTCTCCCCCCTTCCTCCTCCCTCCATAGCTTGGTAAACCTGGTTGGGGGGGCGTTGGTGTGCTGGGGGAATGCCTCACCCAGCACGGAAGGTACCGCACGTCACTGGTGTATAGGCACCTTTACACACACCTCCTGTCCCAAAAATCAATCAGGCTGGATAGTCATAACAAATTGCTATCCTTCCCCTAAGATAATTATAGTATCTCAGCGTCTGCACAGGCTACATTTAGGCAATGCAAACATGTATGTCTACATGTATGTTCAGATCATTCATATAGATTGTTTAGCAGTCATAGCACATATGCAGGATTAAATGACGGAGTTCTGTCTGTGAGCAGAATAAAGCTCCCCTGATGAGGTAAATACATTGGTACTATGTAAATGAAAAATGCATCCTATACCTGCTAAAGGAATACATGGAGCACCCAAAGCAGTATACTTACCATAAGGAAAGAGTATCCTATCCACAGGCTCCTCCAGCCATTAGGACATTGTGGGATGCTGTTGTCTTGGCTGTGAACAGCAACAGCCTGAGAAGAAGCTTCACACACAGAGCAGCGGCTGATGTAGTTTTTAATCTGGGTGCTGGACACAGGCATCATAGGAATAGGAGCACTGGTGGACAGCCAGTAAGACTTGTCATTTCGGCTGGCATAATAGCAGACCTCGTTGATATTACAGTAGACAAAAGGCATTGTGCTAAATCGGGGCAGGCAAGATCCAGCAAGACCTAGAATATAAAACATACATTTACACTACACACAAATCTAGCTGATAAAGCATTGATCCTAAAATATCTCTGGACCTGTTCCAATTCTATGTGTAAATATTCTCATATTGTTTTGACACTCTAGATGTGATCACGGGTACTAAATATGTTACCTCCTTTCAATCTACATAGACCAGGATACTATTTAGGCGTGAAAAGTTCATTAGAGAGTTTTTTTATTCTTCTGACCTATGATATATTAGGTTTTTCAAATACCTACTTTTAGAGGAAACATACTAATTTTGTAACATTTAAAAAAAAATATTACACAAAGTCAACATCCCTTTAAATAGTAAAGTTGACATTTGAAGTCACTTTAAGTTCTTCTAGGTAAGAGCACACCACACCATGTTATTATGTTGTAACCACTTATGTGAGAAATTACATATTTGTTATTTATGCTTTTACAAGTGGCACCCAGTTTACTCACCAAGGTCTTGGTTGTGAGCCTTTTCCTGTCCTTCTACATAGAGCAAACTGTAGCCATCCCAAAGTCTGTTCATTCCGACTGGACACTGAGGAATTGTTTCAGCCTGGCTGTGTTTCACCAAGGTATAGCCAACACCTACACTCCTTCCAGGCATACCAGGTAGTCCAGCGGAGCCCTGTTTTCCTGGAGAACCTGCAAACATTGGCAAATGTCAAGATGATTTGTAGAAAATATATGGGATGGAATCTATGTTTATCCATGTTGTATGATTTCTCAATAAACTATACTGAATAAAGTCATATTAATGTACACATACCATTCAATCGTTCAGAAACAAGATTCTAAAGCCCTTACAGAGATTATGTACATATTTCTGGAGAGGGGTGTGCTCGTTCTTTTGGCAACGCACATTATACAGTAGGGTGCTGTTGCTTTATCTATCTTAAGATTCCTTCTTTCAGTCAAATAATATGTTCACTTTACAGTTGCTAACCAGTCCCAACTAGTGACAAGTGATGCCTGCAAACAATAGAAGTATGAGCAGACAAGAGATTATGGGTGTATTTTAGAATGGCCCTTGCATTAAAATTCACGTTTCCCCTTGGTCAACGGAAAGCTGCTGCTCCAAAGTTCCCTCATGTGATCTAAAGCTTTGGAAACCATGGTCTGTGGCAGCCAGAAGCATTGTGGGTGTTATTTAACACTAAAGAGTGTGTTGAATCTACTGTCTTCAATCCAACAGACCCTATCTAGTAGATTTGCAGTGAGAGAGTGCACGGAACAACTTGTAGTGGGGGCTGCATATGTAATGAATAAAGGAGAACTATAACGTTTTTTCCATAGTTCTCCTCAGGGTCATTGCCCGCTATATGCTGAGAGCCGGGACTGATCCCCACAATACTGTTGAGATCCACCAGGCTGGCTGATTGACAGCGGGCTCTGCCTATCTAGAGGCAGAGCCAGCTGTGCCCGCCACCTCCCCCGTCGGTCCCTCCAGTCAGCGCTGTAGGATCGGGGAGGGGAGGGGGTATCCCTGGCCTAACAGTTTAAGACGGGGATACACAAGAACATATTTCAATTATACCAGCAATTTGTGGTTTACAGATTAACCTATATAGATTGGGGACCTCAAAAAACATTGTTGTGACCAATGGGGACCTAACAGACTCAAAATTCTTCACAAGAGTGTCACTGATTCCCCTTCATCTACAGCTTAAATGTTATCGCTGATGTTCACCTAAAAGAGACATTACCTTCAAATCCTGAGGTCCCTGGAATACCTGGGTCACCAGCATCACCAATAAACCCAGGCTGACCTGGTGTTCCATTCCTTCCCATCTGCCCTGGACGGCCAGGAAAACCTTTGCTGCCTGCAAGAAAATTGTCAAGTGTCAACAATCAGAAAAAGAAGCTGGTACTGATAAAAGTATATCTGTGTATGTAAGCCAAGTCCACAAAGCCAAAATGTTCCATATGCATTAGTCCCATACTAATTTGTGAAGCTTTTTTATTGAAAAGTATTTACATGCACAGTGTAATTTTTTGTCAGGTGCATAAACCGAATAGGTGGAAAACTTAAAGTGCACTTACCAAAACAATTTAATAATAATAAAAATAATAATAATTTGGCATACATACAGTTTAACATAATAATAATTTAACATACATGATGTAAGTCCAGTCTCTGCCTTTTGGCTGAGATCAAGTGTAGTATCTGTTCTTATCAGTGTGCAGGAGGGGAAAGGAGCCGCTATACTGGCCTTATGGCTTGTATTGCTGGAATCGGAGTACCCTGCCTGAGTGATGGGGGTCCTGAAGGGTCCTTGCTATGGGAAGGAAACTGAATTGGGCGTCCACTCTCGTAAGAGTGGGGGTCGGGAGTACTTCACGGGTGCTGGGATCTAGCAGGGCCCAATTCCTCCTTATTTGGATGGGTCTACCTTGTCTGCCCATGGGCTGGGAAGGCACGAAGCCTGCAGAGTTTATAGTGCCCCCTGGGAGTGGTGACCCAGGGGTGCCCGACTAGCACTATGGGTCTGAGACCCCACTGTGTAAAAGGCACGTTGGCCATGACACCTTTTGCTTTTGTTGCATATTGCCTCTTGGGCTAGGCCTTTTGGCTAAGACCAGGGGTAATTTTTATTACCGGGCCACAAGGCCTAGCCATAGTCGTGCACTTTGGCACTTATTTATTTTTCTCACTTTGTATGTGCACCTTTCACTTTTTTTTATGTGTTTTTCTTTCCACAGAATAGGGGGTGTGGGTCTTTGGGCCTACCCTGAAGTCTAGGGGTCTGTGCACTTTTATGTGTGTCTTTTATGTGTGTCTGTTCACATGCACTTTTTTGGTTCACTTTTTGGGTGTTCAATGCACGCACTGCGGGCTTAAAAAAAAAAACATGATGTAAGTCCATTACTATTTGCTAAATTGTGTTCCTTACCGGGAGTTCCTGCTCCTCCCTGTAGACCTCTTTCACCTGGCGCACCATCAAAGCCATTGATACCAGGAAGACCAGGAATTGCAAGAGAAGAATCTATATCTAAGGGAGGTGGACCTGGGCGCCCCGTTGGACCTTGAAAACCTGGTGGACGAAAAACAAGTTACTTGTATTTATTAGGAAACTGTTTACCAACAGCAAAATCAATGACAAAAGTAATTCACACAAATGAAAAACACAAATTGTTTTCCAATAGGACAACATTTTCAGTCATGGGACAATTAAAAGATCATCTTTTGTGGATTTGAGGTTGTCATAAAAATATATACCAAAATGTTTCATGCACACATATACCGGTAGATGTGTCTAGTAACTAATATAGACATATTTACCTTGGTTCCCCTTTTCTCCCTTGAGTCCAGGATATCCGGGATCTCCAAAAGCACCCTCTTTTCCAGGACTCCCAATGAATCCTGGATCACCTCTTAGACCTAAATAGAGAAATACAAAAAAGGGCAACTCTGTAAATGACAATGTGGATTTCTTCTGGCCATTGCTTTATACCAATGGAAATATTTTCTTCTTTCTTACATCTACTTCTACACTAATATCTAGATATCCAAACAGATATTTAGAGGGTTATTCACTAATGAGCTGAAGGATAGTTTCGGCTGATCCTTCGGCCGCCTCTGCCCTTCAGTTCAGTCGAACCGAAGGGCTACTGTACGGGCTATTCACTATAGCCGTACAGCAGCAGAAGGCAGTCGAGTGGCTCAGCCGAGCCGAGCCGAACCCATATGCTTCGGCTCAGCTGAGACGCAGTGACAGGCGAAGCGTGGAGAAAGGTTGGCCAAAGCTGACCGATCTCCACGCAAATTATCTCACGGCTCGCTCCACCCAGTTGTAATGACAGATCAGCATCCCCAAATGACCTGGCCTGGCTGAGGACACGGTTCCCAGGGGATACCCTGGGGACGCCATGGACACTCCAGATCGCCAGTACACAGACCATCTTCGTCATCCCCACGTGAGTGCATGGACTCCGGACGCCCGCTGATAACTTCCCAACTGTAAGTCACACTTCTGCCACTTCCACTTTAACCATTCAGCTAATAGGCTGCGCTTTATTATTATTATTATTCATTCATTGAGCATTTTTAGGTAGTCTCCCGTTCGTTTGAAGAGTTTATGCACACCTGCTCTCACACAGCCAACGAGTGAGAGACTTGTCCACATCCCAGTGGTGCGCTTTACATATTTTTTTGTTCCAGTGTGGCTGATTTTAGCCGATGTACGGCTGAAATCAGCCGTACAAGGCTGAAGTGAATAGCCAAACAGCGTTCGGCTCACTTCACTTCGGCTCAGTTATTCACTGGGCTGCCTTCAGCAGCTCAGTGAATAACCCCTAATGTCTGTTATCAAAGCCTGTCCGTTTATAATCTAGCAGGCATTTGTGGCTTGGCACACTACATGGGAAAACTTGAGGGCATATTTTGGAAAACACCAAACACATCATTGGTGTGTAATGTTCACTCTGAACTGTCAAGAGCTGATTTTCACTTACAGGTGAAACTCGAATAATTAGAATATCGTGCAAAAGTAATTGCAGTAAGTGCTGCAAAAGGGGCCCAAACCAAGTACTGAGTACATATGCATGCTTGTACTTTTCAGAGGTCCGATATTGTTCTATGTACAATCCTTGTTTTATTGATTGCATGTAATAATCTACTTTTTTGAGGTTGTGGATTTGGGGTTCTTGGGGTTTTCATGAGCTGTAAGCCATAATCATCACAATGATGACAAATCACGGCTTGAACTATCTTGCTTTGCATGTAATGAGTCTATCTCATATATTAGTTTCACCTTTTAAGTTGCATTAGTGAAATAAATGAACTTTGCACAATATTCTAATTATTCGAGTTTCACCTGTACTTGCCATGGACTGCTGCACACTATTATTGAATATAACAGTGTATTAGGACAATTCATTACTTGTTTACATATCATTTTAATAATTGTTTGCTAGTTGTATACAAAGTGTAAAAATTATACATTATGCATGAAATTAAATGGAAAGTTGATACATGGAAATCATATCTTTATGTGGTTACCTAGACATCCATTGCTTGGTTTATAGCACAGGTGCAACCTAAATGCACAAATATCAGCTTCTTACAGCTGAACCTAGCCTGTCGTCTTTGCCTGTGCAAGATATCATAGAAACTGTACCCTAACTTTCACTGTACAGAATATCTTAATGCTCAATCCACTTACCATTGGTTATGACCCCATAACCATGCAGCTATCCTAAACCATGACTTTTGTACAGTTTTAAAACTTTGGACAGAAAAGTAACTTGTAACTTTCAGCTCATTTGAGTCCTGGCAGTAAACTATTAGATGTTGCTAAAACTCCTGGAAGAAAGGATAGATAAGCACACAGTTCTAGCGCCAGCCACAGGTCTTACACTCTCCTAAAATGTGAAATGCCTTCAGCACATAAGTTGTGGCACTAGGATCTGCCTTTCATTTATAGTTACATAGTTACATTCCATTTTCTAAATTGTGGCCTGCTGTATGGGACCTCATTATTTTCTATTGTTTGAAATGGTTTGCACTTGCTGGTTTTTATGTGGTAGAAATCTTGCATAGTGACTTCTCCTAACAGCAGGAACCATGCCTAAAACAAGCGGATGTACTGGTACATAAGTACCAACGTCTACATAAAGAGGATATTGAACACTTACCTTTCATACCAGGAGCTCCAGGGCTGCCAGGATTTCCAGGGAAACCTGCATCTCCTTTCATACTGGCTCTGCCAGGTGATCCTGGTAATCCAGGATCTCCTGTGTCTCCTTGATTGGAGGCTGGACCAGGGGGACCACGTGGTCCAGCACGTCCTGGCAATCCTGGAACAATAAAATATATAACATTGTGGCAAATATTTTACAGCAAACCAATGATCAAAGTTTTATATTTTACATAAGAACTGTTTTTATCACACTACACAAAACAGGTTTTAAACATGCAGTGAAAAAAACTGAAAGAGAACTTTCAAGATGAATGATTGCTGTGGAGCAATGATGACAGTATTTGTATTATGAGACTATAATGAACTTGACTGTGAGCTACCTAGCTACATATATGGTAAGTATTACATCTTATTTCTCTACCCTTAGGCCTGATTCACACCTAGGTAGCAGCATTTTTGCACGTAGAAATGCACATTTTTATGAGCAGATTGTAAAACATTGATGTAAATTGACAAAACGCATGCAAAACCGTGCAACACTAACTGCAACGTGCGTTTAGAATTGTTTCTTATTGACTCTATGGGGCAAAACAAGCTGTAATCTGTCAAAAAGAAGCTCATGTACTTTTTCCGGCCACAGGCGTTTTGCTTGTTGCGACAAAACGCTCATCTGTGAACAGGGGCCATAGGAATGAAAGGGGTTTTTTTGTGAAGCATTTTGTCGCACTTATTCAGCTGCAACAATACATTGGGTGTGAACCAGGCCTTAAGTAAAAACAAACATTTTGCACTGTGGGGGGCCCCACTACAAGGGTATTGTTTTTTTTTCTACAATTTCTATTTAAATTCTAATCTATGGTTTATTTTACAAAGAACATGATATATTAATCCACAAGTGTGAATACATTTATGTTGGAAATGCCAAGTGTCATATTCAACAAGCAATAGATTTCATGATGGCTAACGTTAACAGGTAAGAGCAATTAAACAGAAAGACAGTACATAACAATGGCATCACTGGGTATGAGGACATTTTACATAGGGGTCTATACTGCCTTGTAATAGCTAACACTAGCCATTACAAGGTGGAAGCCTACAGGAACAAGGAGTAATGTAAGTATTTCAGCTTCGGGCCAGTTTGAAGTTTTAGGTCGTTTTGCCTCACCAATATATAGAAAGGCCAATCATCATGAGTCAATAGAATGGCGCAGAGGCGTAACTAGTGACCTCATGGCCCGGTGCAAGAATCCATGAAGGCCCCCCCAAGAAAAACATTAGATACTTTTAAAAAAATAATAATTTTTAGACAAAAAAATAATAATTCAAAACAAACCCCCTCCTCTTCCATGTCCCCTTCTCGTCCCCAGCTTTCAGCTTCCTGACCCCACCCTCTCCTCTCCCATGTCCCCAGCTTCCCCCCTTCTCGTTCCCAGCTTTCAGCTCCCTGACCCCACACTCTTTCCATAGAACACAGGCAGTTCTACGGTCGGCAGCCGTTCTGTGTGAAGAGGGGGCAGGGATAACCCGCTTCCCACTCATTGGCTGCTGCGCCGGCATGATCGTTCTTCACGCTGCGCCCCGAACAAGGTGAGGGGAGCAGCGTGAAGCCCAAAGGGCCCAGGACAGGAGGAAGAGGTCCTGGTACTGATATTAGCGGTTACTACAAGCCCCGTCCTCCTGTCCTGGGCCCCCTCTAAGTGGCGGAACTCCAGGGCCCGGTCGCGGCTGCGACCTCTGTGACCCTGATAGTTCCACCACAGGCATGGTGTGGGAAGCTGCCAAATCTCACACTATAAGACTGAAGCTGATATTTTCATAATTCAGCCCACTGGGTTTCAGGGCCTCTGAGACACTCAGAAAGTAGATATTACCTGCAAACACCTGGGTGTGCCTGTGATTGCATATAATTGTTGAGCATTTTAAACAGTTGAATAGTTAATAAGTCAATTTAATCATACCCATCTCTCCATCTAGTCCAGGCGGTCCAGGGTCTCCGGGGAATCCAGGTAAAGTATCTGTTATTCCTGGTGGCCCAGGTGGTCCAGAAGTTCCAGGAACACCAGTAAGACCTAAAAAAAAGTATATTTTGCATTAGACTTAGAACATAATAACCGAATGCGCCTTTGTAATGAGAGAGAAGCTAATATGCAACCCGTGTCATTAAAAAAATATTCTATTGGAGATTATAAAGATTATAAAGAGTGTTGTAGACACCAGTCAGCTGCTGGATGGGGGATCTCCCACAGCTGAATGTAAACAGAGGGGCAAGAATGCTGGCTGTCATCATGGTCTAAATATGAACATTGCCATATTGTGTCATTAGTTGCTAGGATGCCAGCATCCTAGCAACCAATAAACCCTCCGTGGGAGGCTGTCACATTCATAACAGCTTCCCAGCACATACATGCCCCACTCTGAGCACTGCTGCCCGCCTCTTGTACCATGTAAATTTAATTGACAGCAACGTTTACAGCAGAAACAAGGGTCACATGAAGGAAATAAATTCATACATAAAAAAGGCTATGTGGAAGAAAACAATTGGTGAGAAAATGTAAAGTAAATTCAGGACGTCTTCAAGACCTTTTCTTACCTGGATCTCCACGATTGCCTTTAGAACCATTAAATCCAGGTTGTCCAGGGACTGTGTTGGGAGATCCTTTTTCACCTTTAGGACCTGGAAATCCAGGAGTTCCCGGCCGTCCAGCTTCACTTAAACCTTAGTTGAGTAAACAATGATAATATTTTAAAACAAAAGCCACAGTCACAGTGAAGAGCACCATATGGACTGTACGCTCAAGTTCTGACTACCAGTCAATTTGGTTTTATTGTTAATGTTAAAAAGTATAGGTTATTCCATCCCCCACAACAGACATCAAGCAGAAGTCCAAGACAGCTAATCAACTTCTCGTACAGAACAATTGTCTAGTGGTCACTGCTCAGCCTTTGGGGGTTAGACAAGATCACCTAAATTAATTTACATAGGTCAGCCTATTTGTTATTGAAGAGACCCTGTCACGTAATTAAATACTTTCATAAAAGCACCCAAATGCGAAGAAGAGGCTAAAGACTTCTACCTCTCCTGTTGCACGCATTGCTTAGCTGAGAACTGGTCTCCTGAAGTGCGCTAGGAAGCCAACACATCCTGGAGTATTGATCTTCATTGTCCCTGCAGCTCTCACTGGTTCCTCCCTCTGAGCTCATGTCACTGTGGGAGTGTTGCGAAAATTCAGTTGACCACTTCTGTGCGGAGTGGTCTTAGTGGCAGGAGAGGTAAGCAATTAGACTCTTCTTTACAGGTATGTGCTTTCCTGAAAGCATTTTATTATGTGATAGAGTTTCTTTAAATAAATACTATGTATTTACAGTTTATGTGTGGTCTTTAAAGATAAAAAAGATTAGCCTAAAAGAGTCTTGCTGCAACTTGCTGCACTTGACGTGCTCACACACAATTCTTTAAGACCACAAGTACCATGATTTAAAAAACATTAAAAATAAAAATGTTTGCCATCTTTGCCGTTATATCCTTAAAACTCAATGTACAAATGATATAAGCAGGCAAATTAGTAATAGAGTTATTGCAAAATGAACCATTACATACTGATACAGCTAAATTTGGTCTTGGCATCTACATATTAACAACATCCTGCTATGAAGGGGTTATGCAAATGTTAATAATATTTTTGTTTCATATAACTCATGAAATTACTGAATCCACAAGCTGTGGTGATTACCAGGTGTGCCGGGTAATCCTCTTGTGCCAGGCAAGCCATTTAATCCATCCAGCCCAGAAAAACCAGGAAATCCTAAAATAAACAGAAAATCCACTTTTGGTGTTGTAATGCTAGACCACATATGCAAGTGAAAATCATAATATACAGCCTACAGTACATGGGGATCATGGTGATCAAAGTTACACTCCAAGCCAGTTGCTTTCCTGGGGGGGGGGGGGGGGGGTTCTACTACCTGGAATGTACCCTGGTGGGGCAGTGGGCAAATGATGTCAGGGGCAAGGAGTGGAGGCAGGCGGGTGGTGTTGTGGGGGGGGGGGGGGGGGGGGGTTCTACTACCTGGAATGTACCCTGGTGTGGCAGCTGTCAACATGCAGCAGTGTTCCAGGAGCTGAAATGCTCTCTACATTCCAACACTGAATGAAGCGGGCACACTCAGGCAAGGGGATCTTTGCCCAAAAGTAGTAGAAGTAAGTAAACCACTGTAGTGTAGTGCTACACCGTGCCACTAACACCATGCTGGTGGGTGGGGGGTTATTATAGCCTGAGCCTGCCACTGACCACCAATGCTGGAGAGTAGAATGGGTAATTATCCCAGCCTGCCAGTGACCACCAATGCTGGAGGGCGGGAGGGTAATTATCACAGCCTACCACTGACCACCAATGAAGGTACGATTATTGTGGCCACTTACACCAATGCAATACTGGTGGTTATTACTACTGCCATTGACACCAATAATGGGATATAATTTACTCCCAAACTATAAGCCATACACTGTAAAGCAACACCCACTACATGCCTACAGGTGTCAAGCAGGCAGGGCTCCATGCATGCATTTATAAATGTTAATCAAAGTGGTTAAAGCATGCTTATGGTTACAGCAGCGGCTGTAAAGCGGCCCAGTCACTTATATGTAAGTATATGTGGGCTGTAAAGGTTGGGGCCCAACACGCGAATGCAAATGCATGCCTAGGGAGCGCACACGTATGTAAACAGTGACTGAAGCACACGTAAGGTATTGGCGTGAACGTTGGAATGAAAGCTATAATCCGCTGTAAACTATAAGTTAATGGCCTGTAAAGGCTTTTACATTGTCGCCCATCAACAATTTTGAGTACCGAAGTTTTTTGCCATTCCACAGAAGCACACAATTTTATGGCTTGATATGTTTGGTATCTATTTACTCACTGTAACCCTATATTTTATATTTGATAAAAAATGAGTCATATATTGTGCTAGTGGGCACTAAAATTAATGTTAGTGTCTGTTCTCCTGAAAATATAGATTTGACGAACAGGTACGCAAACATCATGTGACATAACAAATTGTAACAATTTTTACATGTGTAAAAATAAAACAAAATTGCTCCAGACTCAAAATGGTTAAATAGTGTTATTTCACAAGGCTTCCTCCACTTCATTCAAACGCTGGGTAATATCTGTTCAGCTGCTTGGTTGCCAGTCTTACGTCTCCATTAAACATACACAGACACAGAGAAGATGGACTTATATGAAATAAATCCAAGTGTCTGCAAATTTTTGTTTTTTATATACATTTTTTTTTCCACCTAAAAGCCTTGGTGGGAGTTTTTATTTAATAAGAATAATGTAATACAAACTGGGTTGAATATAAATCTTAGTAAAATGCTGTATTACATCAGTTATAAAACCAGCATTGCTGTGCATCACTGTCACATTACCTTTAAGACCTGGGGCTCCTGCAGGTCCAGGGAATCCCTGAGGTCCAGGTAATCCAGGGGTTCCAACAAACCCAGGGTTTCCCCGAAATCCCTGAAGGCCAGGAGATCCTAATAGAAAAATAAATAAATATGACCCGGTAAATAATTTCTACATCCAGAACACAGTTTATGGTGACAAGTGAAGCACATTACCTGGTTGTCCTGGACGGCCAAACTCTCCAGGCAAGCCTTTTACTCCTGGGCTTCCAGGTCTTCCATATGGTCCAACATCTCCTGGGAGTCCATCAAAGCCTCTTCCACCTGTGAAATGAAAATAAAAAGTAGAAAACATTAAAACTATAAGATCCTGAATGATATAACAGTTAAATACTAACAAGTCTTTGCAAAGTTTAATAAAGTA
The DNA here is from genome assembly GCF_000935625.1 of Nanorana parkeri. Classification (NCBI taxonomy): domain Eukaryota; kingdom Metazoa; phylum Chordata; class Amphibia; order Anura; family Dicroglossidae; genus Nanorana; species Nanorana parkeri. The sequence continues at coordinate 992,280 of NW_017306620.1, read as the reverse complement.
AGTTTACCTATATACCTTATAAAAGGCACAATTACTGAAAACCCCATAGACTGGGTCAAGTACCATGGTTGCATTAATTAATAGTACCTCAAAAGTTCTGACAGGGGTACATCTAACACCCACTGATTGATTAGGTCTGAAAAAAATTGGATAAAGTGTCAATTGCTGTAACCAGGCAGAATTTATCGTCTCTGTCCTTTGAGAAGGTGAAGGAAGAGTCTAGTTAAGGAACATTCTAGCTGGGAAGTTGCCAGAAAGGAAGCCCCTGGAGACTTTATTATTCATGAATTGGACAGGAAGGGGTGATCTCAAGCCAATATATATAGAAGGTTCCCTAAAGGTGGAGGAGGACACGTGTTCTGAAAGGAAGAATGCTCTGCCACTGTGAGCAGGCGACAGAAGAGCTGCTGCAGGAATTTTATGGCCAGAACGCCAAGAAGGAGCCGTTAGCTGCCCTGGAGATTAGAAGGGACCAGAATGCAGGATACCTAACCCTGTGGATATTGAAGGGACATTTGTGGCTTTGGACTGTACTGTTACTGCTACGCCACTGATATTACACTGGGACTTGGAGATAAAACACTTGGATTGCCCGGACTTGTTTATATACAGCGGGCTTGGAGGATTGCTGAAGAGTGAACCACTTGGAACTTTTACCATAATAAATGGTTGTGTGTAAATATTGAAACTGTTGCAACTACAGAGTGCTAGTAATGCTGTCTTGCTGTATATGCTAATGTGGACCTATGCTGTTGGAGGACATTTTGCAATAAAATACCTGTTTGTTTACTCCAGTGGGTGTTAATTTTTACCTGCCACCTCTCTGTTACATTGCTATCACAATCACATTTGTCTGCCCATGTTTGAACAGGAGTTCCTGCTCCTGGGTGGCTACGCTCATGTCTCCACTATGCAGGAAGCGATGGTTGCACACAGACTGGACATGTCTACCTTTGTTCATCTACATTACATGGGGAATTTACTGAAGACATGTAGACTGTTTTTTTTTCTCCAGCTCAGCTCACAGGAAGTAGCAAATATACTGCATTGTAGCCAAGATTAACAGGTATTTCCTGTGCTTGCTGAAAAATATATTTCCCTGAAAAGTTAAAACAGATGCAGTCACCACACCTAGACTGGTAAACTGCAATACATTCCGTTTTTTTGAATACTATGGGTTACAGCACATCAGTGCTGTTCCTTGCATATCCTTGTGGAATCATTTGATAACAACATCTTTATCAAGACTAAATAAATGTGGTGGAACAAAGCCAAATGCACACAGTATTTGGGGATTGTTCAAAATTTCACTGCTGGAATCTTTGTTAAGTGATGGATTGATTGTGAAAATTGTATTCATACATATACAGCACTACAGTATATACAGTACTTCACTCATAGCAACCTATGTCTGTGACCATTTGTGTTTCCTCAGTCCACATGTCATAAGATGTTCTAGGGAGGGAACACATCATATAAAGCTCAGCTGCCCATGGCTGAAGAATGGTAAGCATATTTAAAGAACCATTACTGTGAAAGGTATTGTTTCCTGATAACTGATAACTAAGCCACATGCAATGAAAACACATTTCAAGTGATCCTTTAAGCTTACGTAATGCAGAGATGAGATATGTTCTTTATAATATGTAGCCTATATAATTGAAAATCTTTTTATGATAAGCACTGGTTCTAGTTACGTGCTCTTTACGAATTACTGATAACGTTAGTCCCCAGGACCTGTCCACCTAGGCCAACTGTCTTGTACCCCAGTTGGCTAGTCTTAAGCTGGCCATATACTGCGTTGCTGTTTTGCCTAGGGCAGCAGCATTTGTAAATACACCGCTGCATATACTGGTAGATCTTCATAAGAACATTCATACATTAAAATCTCGTCAGAGCATTCAAAAATTTTATCGATAACCTGTAAAATATCGTTCAATCATTTCATTTTATTTTAATATTTGGTTTTGAAATGAATGGAGTTAATGAAAACCACTTTCACTGTTAGAGAATTTCATTTTCCTACCTGCTCCTTTGAATTTTTTCGTCACTACTGTCAAAATCGATTGTACCCCATTAACTATTGGAAAATCGAACTAATTTAAAAAATTTTTTATTCTACTTGTGTATGGCCAGCTTAAGTATCACACAGTAAAAGAGACAGCTTGACCACTTTGCATTTGTACACCTAGAAACAATCACTAAAGAGTAGAGAAACTGTCACCTTTTCTGCTGGAAGTTTGGTTCTAGGTGTACAGAGGCAGTGGATGAACGGCAAGTACACACTACACTATTACACCAACAAAAATGCACACACTGTACAAGGACAGCTAAAATGAGGACCTTGATGAATTGTTCTGGCCTGCAAGAGTCTGAAACCTGTTATATATGGAGATGTGCTACTGGCACATAATGTGCAGGTGGCTTGTCTGTCTCTAGTTCTTAACAGCCTTGCCATCATAGGCTACAGTCTATGTTGGCTTTGTTGAAGTCAGCCTTTGTTAGGCCCATAGTTCAGACTGCTGATTTTTAAAATGCCAGTCAATAATAAGTGGGAAAATGAACAAACATTACCTGGATTTCCTGGTAATCCACGTTCTCCCTTAAGTCCCGGAGCACCAGGCTGCCCTAAAGATTCCCCGCGGTCACCTATAATGACCAAAGTAAAATTAAAATCATCGCTGCAACAAATTAACAAAGAACTGATCATTGTGTAGCTTTTTTTTTTTAGGTATAATAAACAAGCAAGTTTAAGACATCAGCTAAAGCAGAAATATTAACACTCTCCTATAAGTTACTTATAGTTGTGAGTCATTTATAATAAATTCATCTCATTTGAAAGCTAATTTCTCATGTTAAGGACTGAATTACATAATATTATTTTGGCAACTGACGACTATGTTACTGTATATAAACTTTATTTGAATGAGGTTAAAACAAACCTTTTTCACCAGGTCGTCCAGGCGCACCAGCAAAACCAGGGCTACCTGGTAATCCATCTGCACCCTAAAAGTGAAATATTGAGGTTAGCATTTTTTTTTTCTATGCCTTGGTTTATTATATACTTATTTTGGTAACATGTTATTAAACATTCTTAACCATAATTAAAGTATATTTAAGGCCCAAATAGTTTTTTTTCCATTTTGACTAGAGTAGGGAAAGGCAACAAACTTTGTCAGATTTTTTTGGTCCCCCTGGGTAGATTGAACCTCACTATGTGTTCTGGTGACTATTGTCCCCAGGTTTGAAAGTGAGGGAACATGCAAGAGTTTTCACTGAAACAAGATTGACAAGAAATCTTACAATGAGGACAATTGCTTAAAGTAGTATTAAGGTCTGGGCGTTTTTTACCTTAATGCATTCTCCGCATTAGGGTAAAAACCCCCCCACAGTTACCTGTGAGCTGCGCTCGTCCCCGCCGCCGGTCCCGGAGCGATCCTCTGTACCCCGAGCGTGGGATACTGATGGCAGAGGAGCCATAGGCTCTTTCTGCCATCAATCAAAGAGGGAAGGTGCGTGGCCTGCCACTGGGTTGTGTGTGTCTATGGACGCACACAGCCGCTGCGGGCACGAGCGAGCACGGGTGCCTCCTTTAGAACGATGGTGGCACCCGTGCAGGGGGGTAGAGCATGGCGTGGACACACTAGAAAATGAGGAAAGAAGTACTTTTAAAGAAAAAACGCAACATCCTCCAGCAAGGAGGGTCTCCTTAAAGGAGAAATAAAATAGAAAATTGGCTTTGATATCACTTTAAAGGAGAACTATGGGGTCAGTGTTTTTCCCCATAGTTCTCCTTAGGGTAACGGGAGGACACAAACTAGTGTCCTCCCGTTACCCTAAGCTCAGTATACCGCGAGCTACAGCTCGCGGTATACTGAGACGCCGCAGCCGGAGCGGATCCCGACGTAGATGACGGGATCCGCCCAGCTGCGTGAGTGACAGCTGGCTCTGCCTATCTAGAGGCAGAGCCAGCTGTACCCGCCCCCTCCCCCGTCCGTTCCGCCAGTCAGCGCTGGCAGATCGGAGCGGGGAGAGGGGAATCCAGCCCCTCCCCCTGTCACGGCAGAGAGCCGTGACAGGATCGAGAGGTGAGCGAACCCGGTATGTGTTCGCTCACCTCCCGATCTACTGAGCCGACCTGTGACAGTCTCATTGTCACAGGTCGGCTAGAACTTTTATCCGATCCCTACTTAATAAAGTATTTTACAAAATAAGTAAAGACAAGTCAACGGAAGAAAGCCAATATATCAACTTAAAAGTCATGATAACAGAACAATATTGGTAGGAGTCATGAGACTTTCACCACAAATGGTAATTTACTAAGCTCCATATGAACAAAGATTTGTAAAATACTCAATTCATATTTGTGCTTGTAGACTTTTTTTTGATACCCCTCTACAATCCACAAGGACTGTTTGAACTGACTGCCATTATATATATATATATATATATATATCCGATGGCGCCTGAACAATGTAACATTTCAAGGTAGTATCACCCAGGTTAAATTAATTGCTAACTGCAACAAAGAGCTACTGCAGAAGGAAATTTGGTACATGTGTGGTGGCAATGCTGGAATTGGTCATGGGGAAATCTATTAGGTTATAGGGAAACATGGGTTTCTGCAGTCTAAAGGCCACCCTAAATTGCTACAAATGTGGATCAATCCAATACATTATAAACAATTGTTCAATATCTACATATCTGATGCCTATAATCCTTTATCAGGTATGGCCCATCCAAACACCTTAAAAAGACATCAATTCAAACTAGGAAACTTACATTCATTCCTGGCATCCCTGGAAATCCTATGATCCCTAGTGAGCCTTTAATACCAGGAGGACCCGGCCTTCCAAATGCTCCAGGAAGCCCAGGATCTCCACCTTGACCTTTATCTCTTCCTGGTGTTCCTGAGAATCCAGGGAGGCCAGGTGACCCAGGTAGACCAGGGAAACCTTTATCACCTGTGGAAATACATTATTATTATTTTTCTATTCTATTTTACAAATACAAAAATATACTGCAACATTTCCTGACACAAGAGACACATTTGACAATACAGAAAAATACAATGGACCCATGAAGACATTCTCATAGCCAACTGGAACAAACTGATTGGCATCACTAGACATGTCTGTTGCTTATCAGAAGATTGTGCAGAGAATGAATGTATATGAGCAGCCTTAGATGTGGGAATATAGGACTGGATCTGCATATCTGTGACATCTTGGCATTGTTTTCTGGGTCTGTTTGGATTTTGTACAAAATAGTGCACTTCATGAAGATGTAAACCAAAACTGAAATGCTGCTCAAGTGCACCTCCTAATTGTAACATCTCTTAGTGTTATGGAAATATTACCTCGGGGGCCAGGGAACCCTGGTTGTCCGTTTCTTCCAGGTTCTCCAGGTTCTCCTAAAAGCATGTTCTCATTTACAATCGATGCTGGACCTCGTGGGCCAGGGTCACCCGCGCTGCCTAAGAAAATACAATGAACCTTTAGTCTTTAAGGAAAGAGTTGTGAAGTTCACAGCAAAGCTCTTGGAGGGGTGTGTGCAGGAAATTGTGTGTGTGCACTAAAAGTACAATTATCCTTTGAGTATGTAAAAAGAAGCTTAAAGGGTTTCTAAACCCTCAGCTTTTTTTGCATATATCTACTGCTAGCAAGCAGTAGATATATGCAAAAAGTAAAAAAAAAAAAAACTGCTTTAACAGCGGTTTAGAGTTACCTGTGTCTTCCCCGCACGCTCCCGTCTGAAAATGTGAAACTGCTCGGGCGGTCGCAAAGCATCTTCGGGCGTGCGCATGCGCAGTTCAGATTTTCGGCCGGGAGACGAGGAGAGACACAATGTAAGTCTATGGACGCATGCACACGCATGCAGACACCGTAGGACAGGAAGTGCGAGCAAGCTCAGAGGAGTCAGCGCTGGATCGGAGACTCTCCGCAGCGCTGGAGAGAAGGCTGAAAACTACAGGAAAGAAGAAGATGATCAGATAAAAGGACATCATTTAAGGTAAATGCTTTACTTAACGTTGGGGTGAGGGAAATTTTTTTGCCTTTACTGTCACTTTAAACCTGAACTCCAGCCTTCTCTGCAATCTTCTTCAGTTGAGTTGGTGGACTGCTGGTTCGACAGCTGCCGAACGGGCCGGTGCCCGTTTGCAGTCAGCGTAAGCCCGCCCCTCATTACAGTCATCGCAAGCCCGCCCCTCAGGGGGCGTGGCTTGCGATGATCGAGAGTGCGATCTGCCCGTCCAAGATGGGCAGATCGTATGTTTTTTTAATCCCTTTACAACCATCGCAAGACTAAGGTCTTGCGATGGTTGTAAAGTGTATGGCCACCTTTACAGGCTTCTCTCCTGTACTGAAATTGCTTACTCTGAATTTACTGCAAGAAAGATAAAGCCATTTTCTTTCTACCTGGAAGACAGCCAGCATAAATCTAGTCCTTTCCATCCTAGCCTAGCTGTCCCTAGACCGCCCCTTTCAGTCATTGGATTTCAGCTTCTCAATCATGGAGGCTCGGCATCACCTGTGGGCATTAGCTAGGGCAGTTTGCCTAGGAATGCCCACTCCTCCAGACAGGCATTTACCCATCACCCACCACTGCTTGCATCAGGGCTGGGAGCTCTTGTGAGAAGGTTTCTTATGTACAGCACCCTGCTGGGCCTTGCCACCGGCCACAATCTGCTTGCATTGCACAGAGATCCAGTGAAAATGTCATTAGCCTAACAAAAAATATGTAATGAAAATAAAGAGGTTTTGTTTAAAAATTTAATTTGCATGTTGATGAGGGAGGAGGAACCAGGGAAGGCAAAATATAAGCATATTAAAGCCCAACCTATTAGCTGCAAATAATAATAAAAACTAGGGCTGTTACTGATTAAAATTTTCGTGTTTGAATAATCAAATTTGTTAAAATCCATTAATCGATTAATTTTGATTAATTATAACACACATACAGATCCAACTACATTGGCCTATACACATACAGCACAGCAATGTATGAGGCACAACATAACAATTGACATATATCCAAAAGCAGCGCTAATTCCTTATTAGTTATTTAGGAGACTGAGAAACAGGAAAAAAAAAAACTTTTGGTGCTAAGCCAATTACTACCCAGAATGTAATTGGGGAAGACCCTATGCCTTTTCTAAAAAAAAAAAAACAGTTTCCATTAGTGTTTTTGGCTTTTCACCATTCTTCACTCTTCCTGGTCCTAGACACATAACCACCCTACTGATACAACAAAACATGTTCAGGACATCCCAGATCTATATAAATTAAATCGAAAGGTATTTATAAAACACAGAATAAGATTCAATGACAGATCCATAAAAGTTATGATGGTGTTTTCATAAGGACAGAAGGATTATCAGCTTGTAAAAACACACTTATAGAATGAGTAATGTATACTCTTACTTGTCATAGTAAACATTAATTACCTTTCTCCCCCTTTTGACCTTCAAGTCCTGGAGCACCATTTCTTCCAGGTAATCCATCATATCCTTTAAATCCGCTGCTACCAGGACGGCCCGGACGTCCAGGCATACCAGGAAAGCCGATCAGACCGAGAGATCCTTTATCACCTGTGAACCATAACAGGTTTAGTTAGTGATATACATATATATATATATATATACACACACATACATGTTCAACTATAGGCCATTACAGAATGACACAATAAAACAGAACATGACAACAAATAAAAAAATGAAATAACCCCTGTTCAAAAGTCTGCATACCCTTAGTTCTTAATACTGTGTATTGCCCCCTTTAGCATCAATGACAGTGTACAGTCTTTTGTAATAGTTGTCTGAGGCCCCAAATTCTTGCAGGTGGTTTAGCTGCCCATTCATCTTGGCAAAATGCCTCTAGGTCACGCAAAGTCTTTGGTTGTCTTACATTAAGGTTTAGGAGACTGTGATGGGCACTCCAGAAGCTCCACCTTTCTGCTGTAACCACTGGAGGGTCAACTTGGCCTTGTGCTTAAGGTCATTGTCATGCTGGAAAGACCAAGAGCATCTCATGCGCAGCTTTCATGCAGAAGAATGCAAATTGTCTTCCATTTTCTGATAACATGCTGCATTGATCTTGCCATCAATTTGCACAAGATTCCACGTGCTTTTAAAGCTCACACCCCCCAAGACATCAGTGAGCAACCATCATGCTTTACAGTGAGGATGGTATTCTTGTCGCTGTATGCCTTGTTGACCCCTCTCCAAACATAGCGCGTGTGGTTGTGACCATAAAGCTCTATTTTGGTCTCGTCACTCCAAATGACAGTGTGCCAGAAGCTGTGAGTCGTGTCAAGGTGTTGTCAGGCATATTGTAACCTGGCTCTTTTGTCGCATTGGTGCAGCAAAGGCTTCTTTCTGGCAAGTAGACCATGCATCTCATTTTTGTTCAAGTATCGTTGTATTGTGCTCCTTGAAACAGCCACTCAGTCTTTTTCCAGAGCAGCCTGTATTTCTCCTGATGTTACCTGTGGGTTTTTCTTTGTGTCCCAAACAATTCTTCTGGCAGTTTTGGCTGCAATCTTTCTTGGTCTACCCGACCTTGGCTTGGTATCAAGAGATCCCCAAATTTCCCACTTCTTAATAAGTGATTGAACAGTACTGACTGGCATTTTCAAGGCTTTGGATATCTTTTTATATCCTTTTCCATCTTTATAAAGTTCCATTACCTTGTTACGCAGGTCTTTTAACAGTTCTTTTCTGCTCCCCATGGCTCAGTATCTAGCCTGCTCAGTGCATCCAAGTAAGAGCTAACAAACTCATTGACTATTTGTACACAGACACTAATTGCAATTTAAAAAGCCACAGATGTGGGAAATTAACCTTTTATTGCCATTTTAGGCCAAACATTCCAAGGTATTTTCCAGGGCCAAACTTTACATGACCATTTGGGTGATTTCTGTTATCATCATGATTTAAAAAGGAGCCAAATAACTATGTGATAATAAATTGCTTTCTAAGATCATTACTCTTAAATAAAAGGCATTATTAGTCATATTTTCAATATCAATGGCAAAATTTCACGATTTCTGCCAGGGTATGCAAACTTTTGAGCACAATTGTATATACATT
>NW_017306620.1:962824-982557 GCF_000935625.1 Nanorana parkeri | reverse complement strand
TATATCAGCTAATTTATAATCATTGAATAAATCCAACCTTTAGCTCCTGGAAAGCCTGGCAGTCCATCTCGAGCACTTGGTCCTGGGGGTCCAGATGGTCCTAAATCACCAGGACGACCTGCATCTCCATTAGGACCTGGACTACCTTTCATACCAGCTGGACCTGGGGAACCTCTGTTTCCAGGTATACCCTTTGCTCCAGGAAAGCCTGTAATAAATATACTCAGCATAAGAATTTGGAACTGAATGGTTAGCAAGAAATACAACAGTCTCGTCACTTCTGGAGGACGCTTTAACTGTCAGAACTGGAATCACCAGCAGCAGCAGAAAGAATATAAGAAGCAGAACGTTGTCTGAAATCATAGCGAATTTATTTAATATTTTACTACATACAGCCACCTAGCAGAAGGGACGTTAGCTGCAAAAGCATTAGTGGTCTAAGTTACCTATTGCATGGGTTACTGCCTATAACACTACAACTGACTGTAGTGAAACCCCTTATGATGTTGCACTTTCTATATTGTTATAGTTTATTCAAACGAGGGGATGAATGGATCATAAATACCCAACGCCTGTAATAATGAGAACAAGAAATACCTCTCTATATACATTTTATCTACATTAATGCACCATTGTGAAAGGGTGATGTACACAAACTAATAATGATATTAGTGATCTTAATACCTGAAAAACTTGAAGCAGTATTTCATATTCGGGGTAAAGCAGTTGATCAGCATTCAACAATTACAGCAAATTAAATAGAGTTGTACTCATGCTGTGCATAGAAGTCCCCAAAGTTTTGCAGCTTGTTTGCCATTAAGTAAGCCCAAAAAGTACAGACAAGTATCTGTTGACTGCAATAGCAAAAATGAAAGAACCACTTGTGGCTCATGAGCCAATAGCTGGGGTCTATTGCTGCACACAAACAGACTTGACGCAAATAACTATTTACAGGAATTATTTTCCCTCCAATTTCCCATTTTTAGAGATGTTAAAAGTGTGGCAGCATATGTACATTTGCAGCCAAATCCTCTTCTTTAACTAGCAGAACGTTAAAATTCTATTTTCCTTTTAGCATTACTCTCAAACATCTAGATTAGCAACTCTGGTATTGCAAAAAGTGATGGAATATCAAATTGTATTTCTGGACTGGTAGAAGCTTCTTGCACCTGCCTAGTCCTACTTTAGTAAATCAGGAAAGCTCATTAAATTTGCGCCTGGCAAGAGTATTGAGATGGCACTGTTGTCAATACATAAATATATATCTGAATTATTGTGCACATGCATAGAAAAAAGCTGGTGTGCTTTATATTCCAGGTTTGTTTTTAACTCACAGTATGGCCTGTACACAAGTTTCTCTGTAGAGTAACATAAACCAGTGTATTACATCCAACATTTATTGACAACAATTGATAAGTATTAAGGCCCCTTCCTATTTCAATAAACTCTCTTACCAATGTTATTTAATCTATTCACATATTGATCTATTTTCAATTCTAGTTACTAAATAGTGAATTGAGTTAACGACAAACATTCCACAGGTTTTGTATGTCGTGATTTGCTGTAGCAAGTTTCAGATGGTAATGGTAATTGATCAAAGTCCCAAATTGGGAAATACTGCTTTATTTCAAGTGTAAAAAGTATTTGGTACAATAAAAATCCAATAAGCATTCTTACATGTCACATGTTACATGTCACATGTTACATGTCACATCTCGATTGTCACAACACCTAAGTTCATTCAATGGTTCTTATAGCAGTGTAAGAAATAAGGGGTGTCACCTATGGTCATTTAAATGCCTGCAGCATCAAAAGCTAGTTAGTCCATCTGCTTTTATGCTACAGAGCACTTTCTCACCTTGGCAGCCTATGTGAAGAAGCCGAGACCATAGAGTATGACATCAAAATATGGAGGATTGGTGGTATTTGGAATAAAAGCATGATGAAGGAAAAACAGACAAAATGTATGAAAGATAGCACACAGCCAAATGGAAACTGCTGACCGAGAGATACAATGAAAACAAGTGAATCATTTCTCTATAAGCGCATCCCATGGATGGAAGGAGATTGGAAAGAGTGAAGACAAGACTGTGCAAGAATGATCAAGAGCAGCGTGCTGTATATGATTTGCTTTACACCACTGATTGATATTTAGGTTAGTAATCAGAAAATCAATACAAATTAGCAGAGATTTAGATGCATGGAGTGCAGGGTTAGAGAATTTAAATGGTACCCTCTGGAATTTACTAATGTATGCCTTTACTCCTGTCCAAGCAAAACCAGGCAGAGCCAACCAGTATAAATTGCTACATGTGTGCTTTATCTGGTATAAGAGCAAAATGGTTGTCAGAAATAAACCTGTCATTACAGAAACATAGAAGATGTATTTTCTGAAAATGCAACATGCCAGGCTTTCAGTCACTGTCCCATATCAAGCATGTAGATAGGGCTTCTGATGTTTCCTTATCTTTATGGGCCACATACTAAAAGATATAAAAGCTAATTACAGTCAACCAAGGCATTCCCTCTACTTCTCTCACGACAGATACACCTTAAGTAGACCTTTGCGTCATTCCTACCAAGCCTAACACCCATGCATGGACTACACAGAAAAACTTAAGCTTTCCCCCTTTCCTGTCAATAATGCATCCAGAAATCACCAAAGAGATCATAGAAGAGATCAAAACCTGACAAATGGAACAACAATTTAGAGCCAAAGTCTACCTGTAGGTTTCTCAGAAAAATATGTGACTCTGTTTCTGATACATTCTTAGAAAAAATACAGTTCACTCATCTGCCATGCAGTGTATAGATAAAACCTTTTCATATAGAAAAAACCTATCACCAGTGAACCTAAATTACCAGAAGTAGGCTAGACTTAATGTCTTAAAAATGTAGGCTATGAAAAGATTTAAGGATTTCAGGTGATTGACTTTCTTACATACTTACCGAATTATGAAAACATACCCGATGCACAGTACAGTCTGAATATTTACATGTAATGAATATCAACATTCATTTTTCAGTAAAGTTCAAAAATAGATGATTAAAATGATCGACTATTACTGGGTTTCAGACTTCAAGAATTCATTTACCAAACTGAATGTTTTTTTTTTAAAGTTTGTGTTATGAATTTTGGTAGACATACCTGATGACCCTGGGAGTCCAATATCTCCCATTGGTCCTTGTTTCCCCTTAATGCCAGCTTCTCCTCCAAATCCTGGCAGACCTCTGGGACCTGGTCCACCTGGAAATCCTGAATTACCCCTTTCACCTTTAGCTCCCATCAATCCAGGTCGTCCATCTAAGCCTGTAACACAATTGAGGATTTGTCATTGCACAGTCAACTAACATCTTCACCTTTGTATAACTATTGGTCAAGGCTGTCAGATGGACAGAATAATGGGAAAAAATGTTACACCCTTAGTATTCCTTATTGTTTCACAGTCTATTCAATGCAATGAAATAATTTTGAATGTGCGAGCATAAAGATAAATATTACCTTTTTGCCCATCGAATCCAGAGTCTCCACGAACTCCTTTATCTCCTATGAATCCAGGTCTTCCAGGTTCACCAGCAGCACCAGGCTCCGCCCCTAATACTTCACCACGTGCTCCTTTGAAACCAGGCAAACCAGGAAGTCCGAACTTGCCTGGAGGTCCATCAATGCCATCCAGGCCAGGAAATCCAGAAGGGCCTTCATCTCCACGGGGACCTGTAAAGCCTGTAAGTCACAAGGCATTCGAAATTTAAGAAATGTTATAAAGTTTATACATGTGCTGTGTATAACTTTTTGCTATGAAGTATGGCTGATTTATACCTTGTGGTCCTGGAAATCCACCAAGACCTGGACTGCCCGGTTGTCCGCTACCGCCATCAAAGCCACGGAGCCCTGGGATTCCAGGGAATCCTTTTTCACCTCTAGGTCCTGTGACAAATAATCCAAGTATTCATTTATATTCACAATTTTCCTCTTTAAAAGAAATATGATTTAGTAATCTTTAACTGATTGTGTAAGTCATATGTGCAGTACTGGTACATTTGAAAGTATGTCCATGTCCATGCACATCATGAGAGATAAATACCATCAATTCCCTAATTTGGAATCACTGAGGTGCGTAAACCTACAAGTAGTGTTTTAATTTACAAAATCTCACCAAAATAAAATATTGTTAGGAGGGATTATTGTTTAAATTAAATAAAAAATGTCAAATAAATTAATCAGAAATAAGAACATATCAGGGTAATCCTGCCCAACCGGCTTACATATTAATCTGATCACTCATGGCTTAGATTAAAAAAAAAATTCTGAGAAACATTTCAACATACCTACAGGTCCAGGGTCACCGGGCATTCCTGGGTCACCTGGTTCCCCAGCAATTATGCATGGTAAAGTTTGCCCTAGCAAAATATAAGATTGTTATTTCCTAGTAAGAGACCCTGTAGAACAAATCTGTTAAATTCTGAATACAACACATAAAAAAACAACACGTGCATTGGATGCTGGATGCAAAAGCTGCAATGATGCTGTAATGTTTGTTTAGCAGTATGCATCACAGAAATGCTGGTGAATATGGACAAAGATGGTGAAATGGTATCACGCTGACCACCCCTCCTACCCAATGAGCACAAGTGCTGGTGGCAAGTACAGGCACATACCTGAATACAAAATTAGTAACTATACAAAATATGAACAAAGCCATGCTTTCATTTCAGTAGTGTTACAGAATTATAAGGTGCAGTTTTACCTGGGCTATAAAATGTGTTCATTCAAATATATCTCTGTTTATGTTACTTTTGCCATGTGAATTTACAACATTATTCTGAGATTTTAAAAACATGTGGACCCATTAAATTCAAATCAAAAATCAAAACCTAGGGTCATTTTCTTTATGGGGAACTGAACTACAATGAGGTACCAGATTTACAGATCAACTTAAAGTAAATCTAAAGCCCAAACTTTTTTTTCAATTTGGATAGAGAAGGGAATGGTGTTTAGGCAGACATGACCCATATTAAATCAGGTTAAGTGTTAATTCTAAGGACAAGTTTTTTGGGTTGAAAACTCCTGTGAAGAGACTTTCTCTATCCTTGCTGTACAGCTCTAAAACACCTGACTCGCCTATTTTCTCTTTTATAATAAAAGATAACATATGCATGAAAGGTGTGTTAGCAAAAGTCTATCAGGAAATAAGGAAGGAATATTATCATAAGATTACATATCATAAGATTCAGGCTCAAACATTTCAGGCTAAATCCTGGGCAATAAGTGAACCACACGCTTTCTGAAAATAAACAAAAAAAGATCTGAAAGACAGCCAATGACCCATGAACTGATGAAAATTCCTTTTATTTCCCAGAGGTCCACGTTGGCTGTAACTTCCAGATTATTCACACTATTCATAACAGCCAAGTATAAGTGCACCTTAAAATAGCATGACTCCATTAAACTTTGTCTGCATCTAAACTAGCCACGGCATGGTCTCTATAGTATTCCAGAGAAGAAACCACTCCTGCTTATTGGGTTTCTATGTCATTAACAGCCATAACACAAGCCCAAAAAAATAATACATACCTCCCACCAATTCCAAATGAACCTTTTTAAAGTGAACCTGTGCTTTGCCCATGCTTAACTGCCTACAGGCTACTCACCTTCCCTTTGTTCCCTTGCCTGCTGGAGCAAAGTAATATACCCCACACTTCTGGCCATGAGTAATATATGACTCTCTTCACTTACTCTCACAATGCAGTTCTGAGTGCAAAAATTGGCCAATCACCTGGCCCAAGTGCAGGTATAGTTCTTAGCCCTGTGTAAGCTCAAAGAGAGAGATTTGGTACCTACACAGAGCTTCTTCCCTTCACTTCCATGGAGGAATGGGACAACTGGGGGGTGAAGGTAAGGCAAATATAGGATCTGCATGTGCCAATATTTTAGTTAACATCCTGCTTTGTCCTGTATGGGCCCTGTGTAAATTCTGAGGATACTGGGGTTGATTTACTACAGGTAAATAGGCTGATCACTTTGCAAAGGGAATTCTCCCTTAGTTTACTGAATGTGGTGAAAGTTTACTTTGCAAAGAATACTCAGTTGAGTGCTTGCATGTGATTGGAAGATGGAAGTCAGCAGAGCTTCACCTCATTCACTATGCGGAAATTTCCTTTGCAATTTGCAAATTCCCTTGCAAAGTAAACAACTATTTGTCTTTCTTAAATCAGCAACCCCTATGACTCGAAACTTACATTGTGCTTTCTCTCTTTGCTCCAATGTGCAAACAGGACAACAGATGAACAAATCGAGGTAAAGTATAGGCTGAGGAGCAGAGGTATGGGCAATTAAACATGGGAAAGAAAAGGTTCACTTTCAATAAGTTTGAAGAGATTTTGCAGCCGTGTAAAATTAACTGAACTCAAGTACGGCCTGCAAAGAAAAACAAGAATCTGTCCATCCCTCTTTTCTCAATGCCGAATTTTGCTGACTCTGCGGCTGTATCTTCTGGGCCCTAAGTAGGTAGGGGTCTGTGGTGAAACCACGGAGCTCAGCGGGAGACACAGGTGCAGGTTCTTTCTCTTAAAGTCAATAGAGTTAAGCGTTAAAAGAGATGGGACACCTAACCTTTTCTTTGCAGGTTGAGTTTGTGCTCTGTTTTTTTATTCATATAACGATAGAGTTGCTTTAGATATACAATAAACACAGAAAGCAAATTATTCTGATTGTCTGTTTCTGTTTCCATTAAAACAGTAGACTTGTTTCCTATAAGTCTTGAGTTTTTCCAGTATTGAGCCTCGGATTTTACTTCTGCCAGTGTGCTCAATTATCAGCAGAATTCACCTCAATTGCATTAGACCTGAAACTAGACTCACTGACCCCAGTGTCTGACTATTAATGCATGACAATCTGGGACAATACAGGGTTCATGTTTTCACAAAGCAAAAATTACAACATTGGTATTGTGGTATGTGAATAGCCCGCGCTGTACTATAGGTCTGTGGATCTTAACTTCAGGTCTGATAGAGTCTGCACCATTAAACAGCAGAGACCATGCACCAGCTTAGTCAGGCAGCTTTCCATTTCAATTCACACTAGAAAGTCTTTACTAAAAATGCAATTACAAAAAACAGTGACTTTTATTAAAGCTAGGGCAAAGGCAACTGTGCAAAAAAGGCCTCCTATAATTAACCAGTTCATTGTTTTAATCTTCCAAATGACAATTACATTCTAAAAAACTGTAATGAGATGCAAATCGTTTTCTGCATAGTTACCCATGCGCTCACTTTCACAAATGCCTTAAATGCATGATACTATGAGTGTAACCAATTATTCATGAAAAAATTATGACAAGACACATAATATAGTGATAAATGACCCAAGAAATAAGTTAGAAGCAGGCTTGTAGTTATAATGCTAAATGTTATCCTTTGTAGTAATAATGAGATGCAATTGTGATTTCAATGCTACAAGCATCTTTTTATTGGAAAAAAATGCTCAAGCCATGTCAGCTTTTAGAAACAGATTCTTCAGATGATGATTAAAGGAGAACAACAGTAAGGGCAGAAGAAATCAGTATATAATCGAATAGTTGGCTACTGAAAGGTCCACTGGGTATTTTATCTGTAAGATGTGAATTTCCAACACACATATTGATTTCAAGTCACAGCATCCATTTGTTTTATTACTGACTGTCGGCAGTGACTAAAGTCACCCATGCTGCATGCAGAAAGGTTGTGTGCAGATAAGACTTTGGGATTATAAGGTTTCTTTTGTTGAATGTTGTCTTTTGCCTGTTGTTCTTCTTTAATTAGTATGTTTTTGCATATTTGCCTGCATTTATTATAATGATATAGTAACTAATCAATAAACAGACACATTCCTAAAATGACTGTCATGCTTGGTTTCAATGACCAGATGTAACATGCATGCAAATTCAGAGTTTCTACCTAGCAAGAAGAGATCACTTGGATCTCATAGTTGCTCTTTGACCTCTAGGATCTATCCTCTCACCTCCCTCTGTGACTAAGTCTCCATTACCAACATTGTCCCCGCAGCAGCAGTCACCTATAGCAGTTAAGCAAAGGAGGACAGGTTAGACACAGATCAGAGAAACCACAAGAAAGAAAGCCTTAGGCAGCACAAATATATTCTCACTTCACTATGGTGATGGTTTTGATTTTCAATTGTAAATAAAAGATCTTTGCTTAGGCTGATTTTCTCCTTTTGTTACAAAGGTTATTGTAGCAATCTTGTTGAGTACATCTCAGTTTTAATGAACATTCCCAACTTTGTGTAAGCTACTACATAAAAAATTATGAACGGCTAGGAAAACATATTTAACTGTACTGCTCTGTAAAAAGATGCTATCTTATATACTGTAGGTATCCGCCAAAGCTAAATAGTAATGTCTCCATTCATTGGAACTCATCTAGACCTAAAACATCAACACATTACCCTACATTATATGCTGAATGGAAGAGTCATTCTTATAACTACAGGGTACACACAGTGTAACAAAGCAATGACATATAATAGAAGGAAAATGAAGTACAAGCAAAACGTGTACTCCGTGGTGTCTTTACTTTTGTGTTGGCATTAGACCAGTGTTAAAGTGTATAAACTCTACCAATTGACTTTTCTAATTTACTTTCCTTTGGTCTACAGGATTTACCACTGAAAGCATTAAAAAAAACATCACAGTTTGGATGTTATTAGCTACTAAAGCTTTTTATTGTCACAAGTTTGTTACATTGCCCGAGGCATTAGTGTATGCCATAGGCTCTTATGATGACAATATGTTGTGGGTCCTGTTTTACATTTTGCATTTTTAACCTATAGAATTAAACTAGCTACAGCTGTGTGACTTCAAGAACTGTATGTTATCCAAAATACAAGTGAATTTAACTTTCCTATCTTATATACTCGACAAGGCTTTGTCACTAAAGTATTATTATTACATCACCAACTTAGTGAATATATTTGGCTGTTTCCACATGTTAAATATGCAAAAAGCAGAGAACTGAAAATAATATATTAAGCAAGCAAAAGCTAAGGGAAAAAAGCCGTATTAAACCTTATTAAAACTGAAATACAGAAAACAGAAAGGCAGAAATCACAGCAGGCCCTCAGGGAGTGTTCATGTTGGAATGGATCTCCTATCAGTGAGCCTTGTGGGTGTCTTCTGGAGACCTTTTTCCAGCTGTTTGATTATTGCCAAGGATATAGTTATAAAAGAGAAATCATCTTAAATAGTTAATTGATAAAACAAAAAAGACTTTTTACCACCTACAAACTGGCATAACACAAATCAAAATACACAGAGCACAAATACATTATGTTATATACAGTATAACACACATACATACAGAAATCTCAAAGAGGTCTCAAGTATTGCAGAGAATTAGCACCTTGGTGCAATTCATAATAAAAACAGGTGATGCGGTTTGGTAAGAATACTTTATTTAACACAATGGCCACTGTGTGTCTTCTTTTTAGGGAAATAATAGTCTGCATATACAGTATAAGTCATCTACTAGTACCAATAAACTTCACAAAACATCTTGATGGAAATGAATCCTGTATTAGAATGTGAGGTCTGCTTGCACATAGCTGTGGGCAGGGAACATCTTGAAGTTCCCTTGATCCTGTTCTTTTTTCCCTTTTCATCTTTCTCACACTTCCGGGTAGGGGCTTTGGACCACAGGGGACACCTAAGGTGGACCTTCCTCTCCCGAGTCCACAACCGGAAATATGCTTTTAGCGGATCTACACGTGTGGGTGGCGGGGAGGGGTTATTTACGTGCCATTAGCACATTCAGCTCCCACTTGCCATCCGGGAGGGATGCTGGCTATACATCTCCTAAAAGGTAATTTGGGTGGATTTTTTCCCCCCCCCCCCACCAAACTATTGACCCCAATTAGACTTTTGTTACAATTCCTTAGCTGTTCTGCTGGTTTTTCTATGCACTATTATAACTTTGTGTTATTTGTAGCTTTACTTTAGAGCAGCACCCTGGTGGCATTGTTTAGGGATCTACTCTCCTGTGGTCTCATTTGGGCCCCACCAGTACATTTTGGAGGAGGGGGGATAGGTTTTGTGGACATTGGGATCGGGATTGGCCTCTTCTACTTGCTTACTTTGAAATCATGTTGTAATTCTACTTAATCAAATAAAAAAAATAGGTTTTTCTGTATATCTTCTATATATGTTTCCACTAGATCACTCTCAACATATTTTGTGCTTTTTAGCCTATTTTATCCTGTAGGCACTAGGTCCCTCTCCTGAGGAAGCCTTTACAGGTGAAACGCATCGAGAGACATATCATTTTTCAGCACTGTAAGATCCTCGGCTTACTAATAGTTACATATGCCCTTTATGGGTTTGGACTTTGTCTATCTCTTAGCCTCTGTGGAGGTGCTGATTGATATGGGACCAGTGGGCCAGCCACAAGGGTATTGTGGTCTCGTTCTATCTGCTTTTAAATGTCTATGGTTTAAATGATATGTATTAATAAAATGCTGTAATATTAGCTATATGTTTATGTAGAAATATTTCCAACTAAGGGCGACTCAAACAAACCCCATTACTTTCTCTGGTTCATTTCCTCTAATGTTTTTGTGGGAGTGACAAGCCATTATACCTGTTTAAAGACCTTCCTGGGCATTTACCCATTTACCCAGGGATGGTCTGGGACTTATTTAATAAAAATTCTTACACAAAACATCTTGACTATATCAGGGAAAAAATGTATAGTTATTTGCACATGTTTGTACAAGTACATTGTAATATGAATACAAATCTTATAGAAATGCAACACAAAAAGCAATGAAGAATTATTACCCCAGTCTACTTTAGTCCTGGATTTGTATTTATCAGTGAAGGCCAGCTGTAAAGATTCAATAGTTGATCTCTATCCCTGTGCTTGTTAGAGTTATATGTTGGCCATAATGAATCCAATTTGAAAAATAAATTGCACTAAGAGGAACACAGTGGGTAAGATAACATCATTGAACCTTCATGGCACATAATCCTCACTCCTGAGCTCCGAAAAGGAAGCCAAACATTATAGACAGCCAGTAATCACCCTTCCATCAAAGACAAGTTATGACATATATCTGTCATTCATCTATTACAACATATATTAACATCCTGAAGAAAGAGATGTAGAAAAAGCCAGTTAATATTAAGGCAAAATAGTGTAATTTATGAAAACTTACCAGGTGGTCCTGGATCACCTAGTCGCCCATCTTGTCCTGGGAGCCCAGGATCACCAGGCAGACCACGAGAGCCAGGTAAACCAGGAAAGCCAATACCAGGAAGTCCACTTTCTCCACGGCGACCTTTTTGGCCCAGGGGCCCTGGAAATCCCTTCTCACCAGGATTACCAGCTCCACCTTCTCCCTAGGTTGTAAAGTATAGAACAATATAGAAATAAAGGTTCTCAGTATATATGCAGTTCCATACAAATTTCAAAATGTATGCATAGAAATTCATACTGCCTGAGCAGGAAAAAGGGTAGGTGAATTATAAACATTGTGAACTTGCTGCAAATATACAGCCTCAGAGTTGTGTCTGAATATTTATATTCTACCTACCTTTACTGACCTGGCCGTAACAAAATATTCTACATTGAGAAAAGTATTATACAACTTGCTCCCCAATTTGCCCTTCAAATAGGCCAGGAAAGCCATGACATTTTTTTTAGGAGCAGAAAACCAACATACTTGAAAAGGAATGAAAGTAAAGAAAAATAGTCAAACAAAGGTAAGTTACACATTCACTAACTGACCATATTATTCCCATCTGACATAAGCAGAACAATAGATCATGCTATTTTCTGCTATTAGTGCTTTTAGATTACCTGTACCATTTAATTGTCTTTCTTGCATGTCAAAGATCTCTATTTATGACAAATTCCTTACTCTTAACACATGTATATCACAGAGCAGATAACCAAAAACAATTAACAAGGATTGTTTCCTTACTTTGAATTGTCCCCTATTTTCTAAACTGGACAACTTCACTTATATAAATATCATTTTGTTTTTAAACATAATTTAAGACACCTTTGTTCTCCTCTCTGGAAAACCTGATATTGTTTATTGAAGACAGAAGAAACCTATCTGGGATGTTGCAGGTGATATCATTTCCCCGTTATCCTCTACATTACCCCACAGACATGAAAGTGATTTCCATGGACAAAAAAGACTTTAACACAGAAGTTTTAGATCCTTTTTGTTATTTTTATAGGTATGGTAATGAAGCTTATTGTGTGTCACTGACTATAAGAAGTTTGCTAAGTATGACATTCTTAGATGTATTTGTTCAGAGCACATCATTTAAAACATTTAAGTCAGAATGAATAGTTTTCTCCTAAATTTGTCCAAGATATGAGTAAAGTTGGAAAAATTAGAGTGAGAGTGGTAGCTGACCTGTACACCAATCTAAGTAGTAATGTGTAGCAAAATGTAATTGTGAAATACAGAAGTCTTGCTATATTAGGATGATAGTAGTGCTAATGACCTGAATATGAAACTCAGTAGAAACTTACAGGAAATCCTTTACGACCTGGCAACCCCGGGAGCCCATCTCTTCCTGCCTTTCCTGAAAGTCCAGGGGCTCCTCTAAGTCCTACAGCTCCAGGATCTCCACGAACTCCACGACCGGATGGGTAAACTGGTTCTCCTTTCTCTCCTTTAAGTCCTGGAACACCAGCAGTGCCTGGAGACCCCTACACAAAAGAAAAACAAAGGGTAAACTACTAATTATATTTTTTCGATTTCACTTATGTTTTGTGATATTTTATTGGAAATATCTTATCTTTTTAGGTCAGTGGTGTATTAGTCCTTTCAGAATATGACTTTCAAAAGAACCAGTGCACAAATGCTGACCTTAGATAGCTAGCAAGATAAACTATGTAAAAGCATTATAATACTTCACTTAAAGGAGAACTATGAGGTCAGTGCTTTTCACTCATCCTCATAGTTCTAGCCAACCTGTGACAATGAGACTGTCACAGGTCGGCTCAGTAGATCGGGAAGTGAGCGAACACATACCGGCGTTCGCTTACTTCTCGATCGTGTCACGGCTCTCTGCTGTGACAGGGGAAGGGCTGGATTCCCCTCGCCCCTCTCCAATCCTCCAGCGGTGACTGGCGGAACGGACGGGGGAGGGGGCGGGTAGCTTGCGGTATACTGAGCCTAGGGTGACGGGAGGACACTAGTTTGTGTCCTCCCGTTACCCTAAGGAGAACTATGGGGAAAAGCCCTAACCCCATAGTTCTCCTTTAATCTAATTTTCACTAGCTAACAAACTAAAAAATCTCTTGACCCTGACTTCTCCCTTGTCCACAACAAACAACATAGAGTTGTGGTACCTCCAGTAGATAATTACAACCGTTTAGCATGAGAATATTTATAAACATATATTATTAAAATGCCTGCCAACTGCTGAGTACCTAAAAAACAAATGAGGTAATTTACACACTTTCAAAGCAAATAGTTGAGTGTAGGTGTATATAAACTATTATCAATTCAAAAACATTTTGCAAAGCTACTTACAGGAGGTCCAGATGGACCCACTGATCCTCTCCTTCCTGGGTCTCCACTAGGTCCCGTAAATCCTGGAAAACCATTACTTCCGGGTGGACCTGGAGGTCCAGGTGGTCCGATCCTACCACGTGCATTATCTATGCCACCACAAGCACAGTCACCATCATCACCTATGGAGACAAATATATGCCAAAATGATCTCATGTCTTATCATTATACAAGGTAAAAATAAAACACACACACACGTATATATATATATATATATACACACACTGTATATAAAAACCCCACAAATACCAGTTGAGTCTGTCAGTGAAATCCAGCTAACACAGCTTTTTGTTATTGGGTGGTAACAATGCTGTACTGCTCCTGAATTCAAAGCAGAGTTGCCACTCACTCTTATGTGGGCTGTGCCTGCTTGTACTGTGGCTCAGTAAGGGACTTTAAAGAAAGTTTTTTTACTTTATGAGATGTTTGTACATAGTAACTGGACCTTTAGTTCTACTTTAAATGGTTTAAGCCATAAGTAAACAAATCAAATCACCTTTCAATCCTTTGTCTCCAAATCTCCCTGGAGGACCTTGCGTTCCCTTCTCTCCTGGTTTTCCAGGTTCACCACCAATCTGTCGTCCTGAGGAAAATATTAGTTCAGAGATTACTAAAAGAGTATTGGTTCTAGCATAACATAATCAGACTAATGCTAGTGAAAGTGTGATTCATTTAATTTGCCTGTTTCTGGGTATAAATAGTTAATTGTGTTTTCAGTATATTCTACATAGACCAGTTTGAGATGTTTCTAAACTGTTAGCTCTGCATTCCTTAGTAGATTGTATCTCTTATCTCTGTTTGTGTTTTTGTTTACTTTGCAAATTCCCCCCAAGGCTATCCCATGATTCCTACTATCATGATTAGTTTTGTATACGTGCATGAATTTTATTGGTTTTTGCTCCACCCTCCCCTTTTAGTTTCACATATAACCTTTTGTTTTAACAGTAAGCCTTTGAATATAGATTGAATACACAGTTTATGTGACTCTTTATTCCCAAGTACTTGTTTGAAGCTGGCAGCATGATCGAATCTCAGAGAACTTTAACAAATTGGAACCCTAACAGCTGGTGTTAGCATTTTGCCAACCAAGCTGTTCTACCCAAAAGTTGACAACACATGACTATTTCTTAGGCCTAAATCTATACAAAAGGGACTGCCTTTCTCATGTTGACATGATTTAAAATATTATTTCTACTGTTTTATACAAGCTGGGTTCAAAATGATAATCATAGGGACAGCACAGTAAATTTGGCTGAGAGGCCATAGCATTCTTCAGATCCTTTACTTCCAGTGTTTATATAACCCTGAGATATTGCAACTATTTAGAGTACATTAACTTGCAGTGACAAACTGTGCAAGGGAATACCTATTGGAATAGAAGACCAGTTTCCATAAATATTCCCCTGATGGTGTCAGTTTGACAATTTATGCTGACACGAATTTTGGATTATATGAGTCAGATTTATAAGGATGGTTTGCCCAGGGATAATTTCAAAAGAAGACATACAGGGGGGAATTTATCAAAGCAATTGCGACAGTTTTAGCTTCTTAGATACATTTTTTTATGTGCAAATCTGTCTTTTAACATGTGCACTTGTTTTTACCAGAGCTTGCACTATTTTTCCAGTTGCACGTGTTTTTCGCCTGTTTTGCGCAAGTTTCCAACTGTTTACATCTGCACTTGTTCTGCGGCTGTCTGAAACTAGAGCATTACCTAACAAAACATTTGCAACTTAAGAAGTCCCCATGACCACTTCTTCAAGAAGCGACAGATAAGCTTTTTGCCTGGAGTTACGAGTCTTCTTTGCCGGAGTCAATTAACCTCATTTATGAACAACATTACACTAGCAACATAAAGCTGGCGCAAATATATCCCATACGACCATATGCGAGTTCAAACACTCGCAATTGCTATGATAAATTCCCCCCACAAGGCCTTGTGAGTATTAATAAACAAGTAATGACAAAGTTGTGAAGAAGTACAGATCAGGTTTGAGTTATAAAACAAAATCCCAAACTCTGAACATCCCATAGAGCATCATTAGATACATTATACCAAAATGAAAGGTTATATGGCATAAAAACCTAACAAGAGAAAACTGTCTGCCAAAAGTCACCGACTAGGAATGAAAAACCCAAACAAAACCCCAAAGATGCAGCAAAAACCCAAAAGATAACACTGAAGGAATTGCAAAGATCCACAGTGGTTATAGAACCACTTTACTCAGTGCACTCCACAGAGTGGGATGTTTAATGGAAGAGTGGCCATTGCTAAAAGAACTCCACAAACACATGGAAGAAGGTTCTCTGGTCAGATGAGACTAAAACTGAGCTTTTTGGTATACGCTATTTATAGTGCAAACCCAAACTATCAACCTGAGAACACCATGCTTTTCATCAGCAGGGACTGGAAAACTGGTCAGGATTGAAGGAAAATGGATGGCCCTAAGGGCCGGTTCACACCACAGTCCGCATTCCAGATTGTTCGGTCTCTGGAACGCAAGCTGGCTGGCTCCCTGCGTTCAGGGGTGGGAGGGGCGTGGTGGTGCATTAAAGTCAATGGCACCGGCCCTAAATACAGGGCAATTCTTGAAGAGAACCTGCTTCTGTCTGTGACAGATTTGAGACTGGGACACAGTCACCTAGACATACTACTTAACCAACACTGAAGTTGTTGAAAAGGAACATTTAAATGTCTTGGAATGGCTTAGTCACAGCACAGACCACAATCTAATCGAGAATCTGTGGCATGACTTGAAGATTGTACTGTAGGCTAGCGCAAGCTATCTAACTTGAAGGAGCTAAAGCAGTTTTGCCTTGAAAAATTGGTAAAAATCACAATGGCTAGATGTCCTGCTAAGCTAATAGAGACATTCCACAAGAGACTTGCAACTTTAATTGCAGCAAATGGTGACTCTAAAACAAATTTTGTACCCACAAACTGGTAAACATGATGTGTACGTCACATGGTCCACACTGCAAAAAAATATAAATTTTAATTCTAGGCTGTAATGCAAAAAAACAGGAAAAACACCAAGGCTGGGTAATTACTTTTGCAGGCACTGGATACATTATACTGGATGAACGCATATAATTTACACAGCATATGTTACATTTGTGGCTATAGCTGTATCAATAAAATAATAGGTAAAAAATAATACTAATATTAATAGATACAAGATAATTCATGTGTTATACTTGTTATACTGCCTGTAGATCTACAGAGAGGCAGAGAGACACAACATTCTGCATTTCCCATCTGATTGCTGGATTAACCATATATGACAGAAGACATATGATGATGTTTATAGCATTTCCTGCAAATGGGGACATTTAAGGTAGGTTTAGTCAATTAACCAAACTGCAACTGTAATGGAAGTAAATAGAAAGTGCATATTGAAGAAATGTATATATAGATTCATTCATAATTGGCTAAAGCAAAAACAGAATAGGAAGAAAAATGTGGTTATATTTGGTTATTTGTGGATTTTCACATTTTGAGGACAGACTTTGCACTCTCTACTGTATAACATTTGGCAGTGACATTTACCAAATAGATTAGAGAACTATTTGTTTAAAAGAGAACTGTGGGGTAAGTGTTTTCCCCATAGTTCTCCTAAGGGTCACAGGAGGACATAAACTAGCGTCCTCCCGTGACCCAAAGCTCAGTATATCACGAGCTACAGTATACTGAGACCGCCGCAGCCGGGACGGATCCAGACATTACTGTAAAGATACACCCGACTGCGTGAGTGACAGCTGGCTCTGCCTACCTAGAGGCAGAGCAAGCTGTACCCTCCCCCTCCCCTCCCTGTTCCTCCAGTCAGAGGGGGGGAATCCCTGCAGGGAAATGATTGAGCGAAGTGAGCGAGCAACGGTATGTGTCCGCTCACTTCCCTCACTGAGCCGATGTGTGACAGTTTCATTGTCACACGTCGGTTGGCATTATGAGGATGAGTGATTTTCAATCAGCTAATAGTTCTCATTTAACCAAGGTGAAGGGGCTTACTGGTGTTCCACAAGGATACACATAGAGGCATCTCTAATTATAAACATATGCTCTGTGGTCATGGGTTAATATGTTTCAAATATCAGATTTTCTAATCATCTCAATATATGCTCTATTATATGGCAATAAAAGGAGCTGATTTCATTTGCTGTATCTGTCAATTTTAAAAAGATAACTGCTAGAACTTATGTGATGTGTTTATAAGCCTGTACATGTTTTACTATGATCCCCAATAAAAAAAGTTACCCTAATAATATTTTGGTTGTTATATTTGTAGAAGAAATTACTAGTGACAACAGTGCATGTTATCGTTTCCTATAGGACAATTTATATAAAGTAGTTTTCCTATTATCTGATTTTGAGTGAAAGTCTAATATTTAGCGATGAAACCACCAACAAATAAATATAAACATATACCAATAGCTAAAAAATCAAACTCTGAAAATACAGGACTGTTGAGCAATATACAGCAATGGTAATATATTGTAACTAAAGCATATAATGGTGCACTATGTGAAACATTTAACCTTGATCGTTTGCTATCTGCTGACTGTTACACAACACTGCAGATCAGGTCTCTTCTGTGCATACCTGTCTTCATTAGTCCACTTTAAAGCAGGGCAAAAGCTTCATGCCTGCACCTGACTTGTGTTTGTTCATCAGGCCCTGCACCATGCTATGTCTGTCTGTCTGTGACTTGCATTTGACTATTGATGTCTTGGATTATCCCTTTGTACTCTATGGACAAGTGACGTGCCGTACCCTTGGTTCCGGGTGAGGCATTCCCCAGCCCCGCCCCAATCATGCCCAGCCCCACCCATATCACATCATAGCCCCACCCCCAGCCCACTGAAGCCCCACCCCCCAACTCGGTCCCCAAGCTAGTGTGAAGGAGGAAGGGAGGAGACAGGGAGGAGGCTCGTCACTGCTGAGGCATTGAGATTGATTGCCTCAGTGGTTTTTTTTCTTTTTTTGATTGGACAGCTTGGGCCAATGGTGCTTTGCCATTGGTCCAAACCATCCACACGCCTCTAACAAAGAGTAGAGGCTGTGACAGCTGTGCCTCACTAGTTTAGTTACACAAGCAGTGGAGAAGCACACTGCTGTGTAACCTAACTACCTGTCAAAAACCGGATGCATCGCTGCCTGTAATTAACAGGCAGCGTTTCGTCCATGACAGGTTACACATCGGGGAGGCTTTGCCTGCTGTGTAACCTGTTACATGCCGCTCTGAATAAGGAAAAATCTGTCATTTTCAGATTTGAAGCTTTTTCCTGCATAATACTAGGTGAAGCTCTGCCTCCACTGACTGCATGTCCCTGGTATGGACTGTGTTTTTACCCATATTATCTGTGCTTATCTTGATCATTGATCAGCTAGGTTTGCGTTGCCCACCATTAGTCCATTTGCTTGTCTGGACATTGTTTGTCTGTACCTGACCTAGCCATCAATTTGCAAAATCTGCTACTACCCACTTTAGCATCTGTCCTGTCTGTTTTTGGCTGTGACCCCTGGTACACAGAAAGTATCTACCAAACTCTTTGTCACTATAACTGTAAAGTTTACATGATATGATCCTCGGGGGTGCCTCCAAAAGGACAATTGGGAGGTACTGTATGATAGAAATCTTCTTTATTAAATGTTTAACAAATAATAATGGTACCCTATGTCTAGATAAAGAAAACTTTAAACCCAGGAGAATACAATGCCTGAATATCAAGGATAACTGATCAATAAAACTAAAGTGTTAAAATCACTTCTAAACATGGAATGCAAAGTAAATGTAGCAATGTAAAGTAAATGTAGTGATATTGCTCAAAGCAACTGTAAAAATGTTTCTAAGTGCTCCTAGAAACATGATGAATATGGGTATTTGTTTTTAAATAAACAACAGTTTAATAAATTGATTTTAGTTTTCTGCAGTATCCCTGTTTGGTGACAAAGGAACGTTCTAATCTTCTATCAATGGGTGCATGTTTGCCGGTTGATAGTAGGCATGAGTGGGGGTGCCGAAATGTATTTAAATATGTTGGTGGTATAAGCAGAAGCGGCTGTAGACTTTGCGAGGCCTTTGGCGAAAGCTAGGTGAAACATGAGGCCCCACTCACAACCATACAGTGGCGGATCCGGGGGGGG
>NW_017306620.1:962563-962775 GCF_000935625.1 Nanorana parkeri | reverse complement strand
GGTTCGGCTCTTTGTCTGGCGCGCTGCATGATTAGGTCCCTCGATCTGTCCTTTACCCACATGGCTGGAATGGTGAGCAGTGTGCTTGTGCTGTATCAGATCGGTGCTGGGATGGAAGATTTGTGTATACATGGGGGGAAGATGGAGATCACCAGCACTGTTAATTTTTTTTTACTAGGAGACAGTCGGCTCTGTGTTTTCCGTGTAAGGAG
>NW_017306620.1:960530-961379 GCF_000935625.1 Nanorana parkeri | reverse complement strand
GAGAGGTGAAAGGGTTTTTTCATGTCAAGGAGAGATTAGCAAACAGCAGAGAAGAACAGTAGGGCAAAACCACAGTATATAAAGGCAGAGTAAGGTAGATGACTGTATGCGACAGATATAAAGATGAATCACGAATGTCCTATCATGATAAAAAATAACAAATTATGTACAATCCATCATATCATCCTTTAGTATGCATGCAAGAAAAGCAGACTACCTGTTATATCACTTTGCTATGCATCCATCCATGCTATGTGTAGTAGGTAAAATGCCTATAGGGGTGCATGCATTATGCATGTCTTAACACATGTCTTAACACATGTCGACAAATGAGTGCTGGTGATCTCCATCTTCTACGATTTTGGAATACACGGCACCATCCGTGCAATCACTACGAGCACCACAATCATTTATCCAGGTCTAATCGCTGTAAGGAGTGCAGGTACAGTCCTCCCCTGACTCTGTGACAGTGACAGCTGTCAGTGTTTAGCCTGACGGAGCCTGTACAGACTCTGCAGACACCACCAGACAACCACATCCTGCTGTCTGGGTCATTGTGAGGACCCTCTCCTGTGCTCCTTCCCTCCACTGGCTGCCAAGGACTCAGGAGAAAGGTGCTGCAGGAAGTAGGTGAGGCTGGGGATGCTATGGGTGATGGCTGGGAGGGGGGGATTGGGGGGCTGTAGCTGTCAGTATTGCTGACTTTATGTATATTGCATAGCTGGTGGTATTCTGTATGGCTGTACAATGATTATACAGCCATGCAGAATACCACCAGCTATACAGGACTACAAATTCCAGCAATACATTATACAAAGCTGCATTGATGAATCCAGGGATCCTCTCCCC
>NW_017306620.1:948819-960501 GCF_000935625.1 Nanorana parkeri | reverse complement strand
CTGTGCTTTTTATTTTTTTAAAACTTTTTTCATTTTTTTTATTTTAGATTAAGTTTATTTTCTTTTTTGGCATTTTTATTTTTTAATATCTTTTTATTTTTTTCATTTTAGTTTAACTTTTTAAAATGTTTTTGCATTTTAACTTTTTGTTTATTTAACTTGATTTTTCATTTTAGTTTATTTAACTATATTTTTTATTAAACTTTTTAAATTTTTTTTGTATTTTTCATTTTAGTTTATTTAACTTGATTTTTTTAACCTTTTTTTTTTAACTTTATTGCTGGGAGCAATAGCCAGCCTGCTATTGGATATTTCAAGTTGCAATAGCCAATAATAGGCTGGTTATTGCACCCACCCACTGCCTGCTGTCAGTCAGTAGAGGAGGGACCTGAAGGAGAAAGTTCTCCATCAGGTTCTCCTTTCTGCTGAGCGCAGACAGCAGCATTAATCACAGTCGCCGAACATCTCATGATGAGATGAGATGTTCGGCGACTGCGATGCACTCTTGGATATGACAGGGTTCCTAATGCTGTCTGTGCTCAGCAGCGCTAAGGTCCCCTGTAATGTGTTAGGCAAATTAGGCGGCCGCGAGGCACTTGTAAGTGCGAGGCCTTAGGCGACCGCCTAATTTGCCTAATTAGAGAGCCTCCTCTCTGTATAAGGTGAAACTCAAAAAGCTGAGAAGACTTCCTTTCACATATTTCATGTGCCATAGATGATTTAAATCTATTTCTTTTAAAAGTGGATGAAGGCAATGGTCAATGCCCCATGCCTATCACCAAAGATGTGATGTTACCTGGTCCAGGTGGTCCTGGAGGTCCTCGAAATCCAGGTGGCCCTTGTGGTCCAAGGTTTCCTTGGATTCCTTGTGGACCATAAGCTGCTCTACCTGGATCTCCTATATCCCCTTTGTATCCTTGAATACCTGGAAAGCCGGAAGGACCAGGTCGACCTGAAAAAATAAAAATAAAATAAAGATATACACATAATGTCAATTTGAGTAATATTTAGGAAGTAAAAGATTGATGCAGAAAGTTTTTGATTGTTTGAGTGACTGCACATTACTGCTTTTACACTGCTAAACGAAATCGTCTTTTAAACTATTCAAACAATAAATATTGTGGTTCACAAAATAATGCTCACGCTCACACAGTAAATATTGATAAATACAAAAGGCCCTTACCAACATTAAATATGCATCAAATGTAACTGCTGCAGAAATTGTACTTCTTGTGGTACATAAACAGTTCAAGCATTATGCTTATTATTCACAGCTATATCGCCACCTGCTGTTGACAATATGGCAGGGCAGAAAACAGTCACATTTTTTGTAGTTTAAAAGAGAACCATGTGGTAAGTGTTTTTCCCCATAGTTCTCTTAAGGGTCACGGGAGGACATAAACAGGTGTCCTCCCATGACCCAAAGCTCAGTCCCTGTGGGGAGCGGTGACTGACAGTCACTGCTCTCTGCAGGGAGATAATCGAGAAGTGAGCGAGCGACGATATGTGTTCGCTCACTTCCCGATCTATAGAGACGACGTGTGACAGTTTCAATGTCATACGTCGGTTCTAACTATAGGGATGAGTGTAATTCACTCACCCCATAGGTCCCCTTT
Source organism: Nanorana parkeri (assembly GCF_000935625.1). Lineage (NCBI taxonomy): Eukaryota > Metazoa > Chordata > Amphibia > Anura > Dicroglossidae > Nanorana > Nanorana parkeri. The sequence continues at coordinate 958,885 of NW_017306620.1, read as the reverse complement.
AAGGATGCAGGGCATTGGGGAGTAATATGTACATGGATAAAGAACTGGTTATGCTTAATAAAGTTTAGTGCCTGGTTGTCATAATTATGATTTGGTTGCAATGTTCTCTGAGTGACTGACCTGGAACAAGTGTAAAGATAAGAAATATGAAATCTTCTTTGATTTGTATTTGCTGTGTGCATATTCCAGATCTGTAACTCAACAGTATTGTAGAAAGACACAGTCAGGCAAATAGCATTTTGCACAGGAAGGCCAGCAATGGAAGCTCCGATATTTCTTTTATGACTGGTACTTTAGGCTGGTAAATGGCTTTCCATATGAGGCACTATTTAAAGAATTCAAAGAAAAAAATGCACTAGATGTTTCCTAGGACTGTGTCATGTAGTGAAGTATTGACTAGCAGGTGGAACCACAGTACATAGGGGAGAAACCAGGCATCTAACAAAACTACGTGTGTTCCTTTTAATATTTTGGTGACAAATGTTCCTCCAATTCTCACAATGAAACACCTTTTCTTGGTGGATATTCAGTTGATATTTTACAGGGCAAAAGGATATCTTCAGGTTTACTAACACAGAAGCATCTAGAAGCATGTAGACCACAAAAATTACCAGTCAGTCAGACAGTAAATACACATCCTACCTCTTCCAAATGCTGGAAACCCCGGGGGTCCAGGAAAGCCGGGAGTACCAGTGAATCCATCATCTCCTGGCATACCTTGAAACCCAGGAACACCTGGATCTCCTGGTAAACCTGATAAACAGAGAGGGGAACATAGATGAGATCTTTATAGCATAAGCAATAGTGCACATTAACATGCTCTTGTTCATCGGCCAATGTTCAATTTTTCTTTTCAAAACTAAAGGCCACTGAAATCAATATTTTATAGGGAGGCTCCTATGCGCTCAAAGCAGGGCTGGAATTCCCATAGCTCATGCTAGAAGCGTGCCTAAAGGTGCTACCTTGGAAGATATGTGCCTGAAATTGCTGGGGCTCAGCTGTCATAATGACAACAGACTACTGGTCTGTTACAGGAACACTGTTAGTGTTCCTCTATAAAAAAAAACCTGCCACTTTATACATGCTTGTACAGAAGAGCTAAAAGCAGCTTCTGTATAAAAGAAGCCTGCATTGGATGTTTAGTTTATACAAGAGCTGCTGTCTGCACTCGTCTATAAATGTTAGAGTAGAAGTCAGCTGTCATTTGGTCAACTGGGTCCCAGTCTGTGAAATAAGCACAAGAGGGGAGCCTCTCCTGGTGCAGATCAATTTTATTTCAATAAGCATGAATAAAAAAAACGAATCATACTCACAAACATGAGTGTCACGAAGTCATGAGGTGAGGGCTGACAAGCAGTGAGATGAGTCCCGACATCTGTTCTGTTCTGATGAAGGGGCGTGCCCCGGAAACGCGTTAACGTCACTACAACACTGGTATCATCTAGTGGACATCTCACTGCTTGTCAGCCCTCACCTCATGACTTCGTGACACTCATGTTTGTGAGTATGATTCGGTTTTTTTATTCATGCTTATTGAAATAAAATTGATCTGCACCAGGAAAGGCGCCCCTCTTGTGCTTATTTCCTAGATTCCCTGCTTTCCCGGCTTCTTTGGGGCAGCATCCTGCAGTATGCCTAAAAGGAATTTCCATTAAGGATTGACAGTCGGTGGCGCTTCACTGTTTTTACTTTGTTACGGGTCCCAGTCTGTGTAGCAGGAGCACTGAAAGGGGCTTCAGCATAAAGAAAACTTCTAAACAAACACTGATTGCAGGGTTTGTTTATAAATACGTTGTAAGAATATTGTTGCAATGTATCTGTTTAAAGGAGAACTATGACATGAGTGCTTTTCACTCACCGCATAGTTCTAGCCGACCTGTGACAATGAGACTGTCACAGGTCGGCTCAGTAGATCGGGAGGTGAGCGAACATATATCGGCGTTCTCTCACCTCTCGATCCTGTCACGGCTCTCTGCCGTGACAGGGGAGGGGCTGGATTCCCCCCTCCCCGATCCGCCAGCGCTGACTGGCGGAATGGACGGGGGAGGGGGCGGGTACAGCTGGTTATTATTTAACCCAAAACCAAAAGTCCAATAATGGGATATACAACATAACGTTACACACATACAGTATATTTTAATACAAAATTTAATACAAAAATTATCATTTATTACATTCATCGGTATACATATACATGTATTTTAAAGGAGAACTATGGGGTTAAGGCTTTTCCCCATAGTTCTCCTTAGGGTAACGGGAGGACACAAACTAGCGTCCTCCCATCACCCTAAGCTCAGTATACCGCGAGCTACAGCTCGCGGTATACTGAGACGCCCAGTACACCGCGAACTACTGCCCGCGATATACTGAGACACCTTGAACACCGGTATGTGTTCGCTCACTTCCCGTTCTACTGAGCCGACCTGTGACAGTCTCATTGTGTTATCATGACGTAACATGATGTGATAAAAAAGATGTTTCTGGAACCATGATGAATTTCTTATCCTATATGATCAGACTACATTTATTATGAATGTATACGTTACAGAAGAACTCCAGGAAATGTAAAAATTAAACCTTGCAGTGCAGGGGTAGCCCCACTGCTTGTTTTGGTCTGGGGGCTAAAATAAAGAAAACATACTCACCTGATCCTCAGACCTGAGGCAGTCAGCACTCACGTCTCCCTCCCTCTGCTCTGGTGGTGAAATGTCCCTCAGATTCCTCACATCTACCGCAGCTGCACTACACGTGATGACGCCAGGGGTCCTTAGACCGCCATAGCCCAGGGGAGAAAAAGGCTGTGGGGACCAGTCTAACAGCCAAGCAGGTGAGTATATATTTTTAATTTTAGCCCCTAGACCAAAACAAGCAGCACATTTTTAAATTTTTTGGAGTTCTTCTTTAACGATAAATGCAATACACTATATATATATATATTTTTTTTTTATAAAACTGTATGTGTGTAACGAATTATGTTGTATGCTCTTATTACAAAGTCCCATTATTTGACTTTGGTTTTGGGTTTAACCTGATGCGATGACAGAGCAGCATTGATAAACTAAGTTGGTGAGGCCCCTCTTTTTTTAAAACTAAGTACTATTATTTATGTAAATCAGCCCTTATTAACTTCTTCCTCCCCTTCTCCCCGGAGCAATTATTTTTTCTGCCTTTTTTAATGTAATTTTTTTAACATTCAGACTTAAGCTTTTTTTGTTCATTATTTTGGGATATTTTTGGACCTTGTTACCCATTCTGAGTAAAGAAAATGTGAAACACAATCTGGAGGGGGGGGGGTCGGAATATGCTGTATGTTGAAATATTTTAGCTCAAGCTATAACTATGGTATAAGATATGTGTGAACAGTTAGAAGGGGTAAACTAAACAAACATTTCTGTGTACAGTAACATCAAGGGTTCCTGGTACAAAATCTTTCATTTTTGCAATGCCAAGAACTACAATTGCATTCCTAAAATCCATCTACTTAGTAATATGATATTGTGAACAATAAATGTTCTATAGCTTCTCTTCCTCAAAACCATACGAATATATAAAAGTCTTACCTGGAAATGCTGATCCACCGTTATTTATATACACGGGTGCCCCAGGAAAACCTATGTCACCCTGTTCACCCTTAAAAAATGGGGAAAGAAATTTACATAACCAACGGTGTAACAATGTTCTGATTGCATTAAACATATTTACAGTGTTATAGCTTCTTTGGTAATTTATTTTAAATGTAATACAGGCTATTTTGTATTTTAAGCTGTTTATGTTTATTTGAAATACACTAAAGCATTTATTACCCCAAAACATATTATTGATTTCTGTGAAAAGGGGAAAGGAATTGAGCTGCTAAGTCAGAGGAGGAGAAATGGCAGGAGAACTTGCCTATACAATCCTCAATCCTCAAGGAGGCAGCGATTTGGGCACTGATTTTTCCTTGCTTTTGTTTTTTCACGGATTGTAATTTCTTTCCCTTTTTCAAGTCTACTTTTCACCAAATTGCACATGGTGTTATGACATTTTGACATAACATTGTGCTTATGTTTGTTATCATTGGAGATGTACTTATTAAACAGTAAACGGTACTTATTGAGGCCCTTCCATGTGTAGTTTACTCTAAAAGCTAGTTACAAACTGATTTTTGAGGTTGCCATATTTGTTTTGCTGGATTTGCTGTGGGGATAAATTGGGGACCTCAGCTGCCATCATGATGTGCTGGGCCTCCAGTGTGTCCCTGTGCTTTTAAAGGGGGATACCTGTACTCAATTTTTTTATTGTTATATATACTCCAAGATGGAGGCTCTCATAGATTAGAGTTAGGACCGCAGTATACAGAGGGACCTTGACAAAGCAGTGCAGCTTCCACATATTTTGTAAAAGTTGTGCAACTAAAACCTCTGTTTTTAACATAAAAGGTGAGACAGTGTAAGCTTTTTTTGCAGGCTAAGTGTGCTGGGAAATTGTTGGCTTTGTATTGTGGAAAGCCCTTCCATGTGCACCTTACTTTGATTTGTGCGGTTGCCATATTTGTTTTGCAGTATTTATTGAATGACTTGTTTAGGCCGAGGAACAATCCAGCTGTCCAGCTGCCTACATTTTCCATAAAACTCTGGTTTTCTGGACCTTTCTGGTAGGAATTTAGCTCTGAACCACCCTTTCCATCTTTCTGTGTTTCAGTTTTATTTAGTGAGGTGGCCTATCACAGTGATGGGGTGGCAGTAAAATGCAGGAAGGGGAAGACCAGAGCCAATGGACACAGAAGGAGGTTGCTTTCTGTCATTCAGAGAGGGATTCAGAGATCTATGGGTACTCTACAGAAAGCTGTACTCTGGAGATGCTTAGTGCGATGGTTAACTATAACAATATAATCAAAGTAATTGGAGTCTTAAAGTATCCTCTTTATAAATTGAAGCAACCCACCTTGTGTGTTGATCTATTCAGCTGATCATTTATTAAATAATGAGAATAATGACTGTCCACTGTGATGGGGAAAACAGATATAAAAGTGAGCATATTTTAGCACAATAATATAATGTATTACCTTAACGCCTTTGAAACCATCAAGCCCAATGAGCCCAGGAGGTCCAGTATTCCCCTATGAAATACACATTTTCGCCATATGAGTGAGGTAAAGCAACAGTTCTGAATAAACGCCATGTAAAGATCTGAAGAAAAGCTGTGATTCTGCTATGAATACAGATCCCGATATTACTAAAAAAAAATTTTGTGTGGGGGAGGGTTAAAACTACTGACAATATTTCTATTGCTATTTATTATTGTTTGCCTTCCTGTCTTGGTAACAACTGTCCTATTGGACCCTCAGTTTAAATCAGCTAAATACAATTAAGGTGCATTACAGCTATTGATATAGCCCCTGACAGCGCATCAGTGCATAGAAAACATCTGAAAAAGTGGCATGTCCCATCTTACATATATATATAGATTCATTAAGTAGGAGCTCCATCTTACGTAACACTGGGTGAATGCTAAATACAGATCACTACTCATTAAGAAATAACTTCATTTTTTTTGTTTTATATATTATCATTGCGTATAACCATAATCATTTTCCTGACAATACCTTATCTCCAGGAAATCCATTAAATCCATCTGTTCCCGGAAAGCCCTAGAAGAAACATCCACAACTTTACTATTCAAATGGTAAGAAGAGTACATGTACTATATTATGACTATTTAAAACATTTGTGAATTTATACCAAAGCAATACAATTCTTAAAGGATTCCTATGAAGGTCCATGTACCATAAAAAAACTTCCAGATGAGTGCACCCAAGAGCTGCCAGTGTATAGCCCAACTGTACAAATCAATGGCAGACTGTGGCAAGAACGGATATATACATCCTTATGCAAAGAGAAACTATTATGTATGTTGGTCTGTGTTAGTTGAATGTGTTTGAAACATTACGGGTATATAAACTTTTCTTTCATATCATTATATATACACAGTAGGCTACTGAGTGCCTTGGACTAATTGGAAAACCAGACAGGTCCACATCTGCTAGCAGAGAGGAAGAGGGGTTTGTCCCTTCTCAAACTGATTCAGCTGTGTGCATGTCTAATTTGATTACCTGATATACATGTCTATTTACAACAAATCTATTAACAGTAAATCACTATGAAGACAAACCTGGTAAGTAGCTTTAAGCAGGAGCATAGGCTTACTATGAAATGATTATATGAACTATTTCACATTGAATTGAATAAAAATAATTGACAACAATGTAGAACTGATCATAAATAGTAAACAAAATATTCAAAAAAATACTAAACATTCCCTGAAAGGGCCACATTAGTCTATAATAACTGATTTCTATGGATGCTGAAAATATGCAGCAGGTACACGACTGTAAAAGTGATGTGAAAGTAGGAAACATGTAGCCTAATTCTGTATAGAATATAATCTAGATACAAAGCTGGTAAGATGGTGGCTTTTAGCTATGCTGGGGTTCCCTGACATCATCAGCTTAAAGTGACATTAAACCCTCAGATTTTTTAACATAAACCAATACTGTAATGTGTGCCTTACTGTAATCCATGGTAGTTTCCCTTCTCTTTGCGGCTCTTCCTTTTAAATCATCATGTCTTCTCATGCTTGAGGAGAACTTCCCTTTGCAGCTCAGGGCCTCTTCCTGTAGTGCTGGCTCAGGTTACAAACCTATACAAACCTATACACAGACACCATATATCCATTCCTGAGACAAGGCAGTCTGCTGCAAAACAGAAGTTCTGCCCAGCATGAGAACAGATACAGAATTAAAATGAAGAACAGCAAAGAGAAGGGAAACAACCATGGATTACAGTAAGGCACACATTACAGTATTGTTTTATGTTAAAAAGTCTGAGGGTTTAATGTCACTTTAATGACTCTGGTTTGGAGCAATGTACTCACCCTTACACCCGGAAGACCAGGAATACCTTTCTCCCCTTTCTCTCCTTTTCCATTAAACCCCTATAAAACAAAATCAAAGAATGATTTATAAGCAGTACAACAAAATGAAGCAAAGAATAAGTCATAATGCCGGTAACACCAATCAACGGTTAATAGCCAGTAATTTCAACAACAACTTACAGCTGGCCCAGGCATTCCAGGTGTTCCAGGATATCCAGGATCACCACTGTCTCCCTATGTAGACATATTTAATTGAGTGGTTATTATAGGAAAATAAATAAAGCAATGCATCTGCTAAGGCCATTTGGCAACATGTCAATTTTATGGTAAGCTTATAATAGATATATAATAAAACAACATAAGAATTATACTAACAGCCAGATCATAGCCTTAGATACCTAGACAGTTGTTGAAGAGGGGGAGGGTAAATTATATGTCCAACAATTCAGTAGCTGTCCACCAGTGACACATCCTTTCAAAAGCAGCTACTGAATTGCCCAAGAAACACAAATCAGTGTGGCTCCAATACTTCATATAATGAGCCAATTTGAGAATGTAACACTGCACTGGAATAGAAAGTCTTCTCTCAAATTTGGGATATTCCATATTCCCAGGTTCTCTCCAGAAGGATCCTGACATCACCTTCTGCTGTGCTGTGTAAGTAATTTTCTAATTTTCCTCCATAGGTGTTTTTTTCTACAACTGTAACATGGAGAATACAAATAAAGAGTGGGCCAGTAAATAAGTGGCATTTGCACTTGGGTGAAAGGTCTGCTTTAAGACTTAAAAAAAAGTATTCTGACAACCGTATGTAATTCATTAATGCAAGTGAAAAAAATCCATATATTTATTCCCTTTTAGAAATCGCTCAAGCTGTCCAACAAAGGTGACAGAAAAAACAATTATTTGGAAAAACCACTGCCATTGGTGTCTGAAAGTTGCAGCATTGTTTTTTTGTTTAAAGTTTAAAACATGGAAATAAATGGTTGTAAGCACCTCTGGCAAACTTTGTCAGTTTTATTGGACTGCTTGTGTTTCAATGTAAAAGGTGAAAAAAATATAAAGGCATGTGAATAAAAAGTAATGGAATACTATTATTATCTATATTAACCACACACAGTTATCAGAATACAAAAATGAACACGATAGTGGTCTAAAAAATGTCCAAACCTCTCAGGAGAATTTGACTGTAAGTAACGTATACATTGATGAAAATGTTAACAAACAATGCTAGTTGTGAGCGGCCACAAAATAAAATAAATGTTTTGTTGTGTTTAGTAGCATTTTCATGTAGTCAATCACAAGGTGAACATCTTATCGTTGCCAGGTATTATCAATTTATAAGCAGCTAGCAACATCAGAACATTTTCAAACTCAGGCAACAATATTACTACATTACATCAGCTGTAAAGTGGTATGGATAACGCAACGTCAGGTCAGTGAAAACTGACATTTTTCTATGGGGAAAAAGCTGATGAATTCCGGCTGGCTTCCTATATCTCTTACCCATCCTGAGTCCCCCTCCAACCTTCACCTGTGCCCCTTGGGGTCTTACTCCTCCTGATGCATGGCGGTCAGGGAAGGATAAAAGAAGTTACTGGGTAATTTAACCTGCTAGTGTAAAACAGAATTGAAATATCAGTTTTGCACGGACTAATCCTTTAACGATTTAGTCTTGCATCACACTGCATTTGAAAGACTCCTTTGATGTTGTTGCACTTATGCGTAATACTTCCACCAAGTAAATAATTTACACTTATACCTGACACACAAGACAATCACATACCAGTTCTCCTGGGATTCCTTTAAGAAAGGTTGAGAATTCCATTCCACTAGATGCTGGAGGTCCTGGGTCACCCTGACCGCCAGTGTCTCCCTGTAAGCATTTCATATTGTGTAAAATTATTTTTCACTCATACAGGCCGATGGAGTACGGGCAAACATCCCTGTGCAAGTCATTGTAACGTAGCAACACAGGTCTACTTGGTTGCTATTTGCTGCTAAACCTTTCATACTACTAATGCCCTGTGAATCTTTCATTCTTTGCTGAACCCCAAACCTGAAGAAATAACTGTTAATAAGGGGAGGGACGAGTGGTAGTAATAATTAAGCATCTCTATTGTGTTCTACTTCTTCTAAAGGAGATCTGCTGTAACATAATTCACATGATCTATGCCTTGGAATAGGTCACGTGGCCTCTACCAATGTGGGGCCAGCTTAGTAAAAAAAGTGAAGTTGTGCTGTGTTCAATCATCCAATCATGAAGAAGCATACATCTTTTTTTCCTTGCATGTGATTGGGTATTCTTTGTAAAGTGGAACTCATTTACTAATATGAGTTACAAAGTGAAAATTCACCTTGGAAGTAAACATGCTCTACTCCTTTAGTAAAAAGTGGACTGAATAGGTACATGTGTTTCATTGCATAATCTGTTTAATTGCTTACTTTAAGGATTTGCCAAAAGTGTCACCTGTCATTGTTGGAAAGATTAGAAATCTCCCCATTACACTGGCTATGGTATCTCTTAGATTTGCCAGGTCTCTAAAGATCAGCCCAATGTACACTGAAAGTTAAAGCTAGACAGGTCTGATTAGAAGTCAGAGTGTGTGTTATGTGGGCACACAGGTCTGATTGGAAGTCAGAGTATGTGTTATGTGGGCACTGCAGCCAGCCAAATGACAGCTGGGATCAGTACAGGTTGTGCTCATTCTCAGCTTATGAGTCCAGATTTAGATGTATCTAGGCTGGGCCTCAAGTCAGAGTGATTGCTATATTAAAAAAAGTGTAATGTCATAATGGTTTAACTATCCCCTTTAACACACACTGTGTCACAGTATCATAAAAAACTGCCCCCTCCTCCATCGTCATGGTCGGCTTTGTTTATCAGTGACCCCGTGGTAGAGATGTGTTTGCTGATGTGTGTCACACAAAGATGGAGAAACATTTTGCTCCACTGTGTGAGTGACAAATTAGTTCCTACCCAATATAGAACTTGTAAAACCATGTCATAAAGTATATAGCAGGGACATATGTGTACAAACATGTCATGAGACCATAGTTCACAGTAAGTAATAGATCCCCCTAGACAAAACGAGCATTATATTCTGTATATCCTGGGCACTACATTTTTTTTGGGGGGGGGGGGGCACCCCTA
>NW_017306620.1:910059-948723 GCF_000935625.1 Nanorana parkeri | reverse complement strand
TCAGCCCTAAGTTCCACTTTAATTCTATGCATTGCTGCTTAGTGTGCATTTGAAAAATAGGACATGTAGCATTTTGTTTAAGCACATTAAACAGGTCCACACAAATGATTGGAAAAGCACAAAAATAGGTCTAGACCAAATGTGTGCTTAAAATGCAGAAAATGTACATGAATACATGTTTTGTTTTTTTTTTACTTTCAGAAAAAAACTTCCTTCACCATTTTTTTAATCCTATGTTCCATCTTAGTGCCACTGATCTCCTGCAACATCCTTGCAGCCACTCGATGTCTACATTGTTGTAGGGCATCTGCAACAATGGCTGCATGCCATGTATCAGAGTGGGCTTCCTGATGGTGACAACAGTGGACCATGCCTGTGTAATGTGCATGTACTGTAGTCTTCGCCGGAAGCCTGTGTAACAGGGTGAAAACACTGAAGCATAACTAAGAGACAGGGAAATAGTGTTGTCTCCCCTATGACAAGAAGTGCCCTAACAAGTGCCAAGTGATATATCATTGTGTGGCAATGCTCTCAGCAGCATTCAGGATCCACCCACCCCCTGGATGAAGAGGGCGAAGAGGACTTGCGACATCACACAACCAGACACAAGACTAATGGAAAAAGGTATGTATACAGGTTTTTCTTTAAAAGTCATGGGTCGTCCCAATGGGGATCCAATGGATTACTGAAAACAGGTCATAATAAGCTGTACTTACTGTATAAACATAATTATGTAAATATAACAGGATATTGACATACCACTTTTATAATAAATAAAACATTCAGGACACAATAGGAATTATTCATTCTGGATAAAACATACCTTCTCTCCTTTCTCTCCTTGATAACCAACTCCCATATTACCCTACAAATTGAGATACACAAAATAACTTATAAGTGTAATAATCTGTTTGAGAAATATGTGTATTCTTCTGGTTTATGAATATGTCAAAGTTATGGTGCACATATTTTAAATAAAAGGATTACAAAATAGGATTTTTTTTAAATCATAGTGATAAAGAATTACCTTTGGTCCAATAAATCCAGGTGGACCAGGTGGACCCTAAAACAACAACAAAAAGTTGATAAAACCATAAAAAGTATTTTTATGCGTACAGAAAAAAGCACGAGAACATGTATGACAAGATCTACTATTCATTCCAAGCACTTCTGACCCATCTTCATTTAACCTGCACAATGTGTTCCCGCCCATTAACAATGTTTGGACTTGTATTCTTTCAGGTTGGGTCTACAAAAAGGCAACACGAAGGCAGGCAAAAGTGTAGCTCAGTGCAAATTAGCAGGCCAGACCGCTGGGTGGGAATGTGGCTGAGGTTAAGAACACCTGCCAAGTACCCTTCTGTGCAGCCTGTGGAGGCTAGTCCTTAGTTGGCCTCATGTTTTTGTGATATCAAAACAGCAAGTGGTTCCACATGGTAAAATGTTCAATACCATGTGGTCACCTGGATTAATATTTACAGTAGATAAAGTCATTTTTAATGTATCATAGAGCAATGTTCAGAGTGTAGTAGATCATAGCAGTCAGTCAGCATTTCATTTCCTTGTTCTGATTACTAATGAGGATAACTGAAACCTGATTTTGTACTACAAGTATGCACACCTCACTACTCTTGGCATCTTTTAAGAAAGACCTATTATGTATCTTATCATGCAAATAATGTAGTATACAAAACCTCAGTGGGATTTATTGTTTTCGGACCATATTCATCAAGCAGGATGTAAACACAGACACCTTCAAGTGCCTGCCTATCTGTTTAGGCCCACAGCAACCCATCCCTCTCTACTCTACAAAATTGGCCAGAGCTGTTGTGGTCAAGGTGTGGCATGCCCTTCAAGGTGTGTCGTGCCCATCCCACTACCCTCCCCTTCATACTGACCACAAAGCAAAGGGTGGCCTAACCATTCAGTGATCTCCTTAAGCCCATGTTTGCTATACGGAACACCAAAGCAAAACTATCACATGTTATAATGCTGCTCGAGAGTCCACTTTAGCATAAAATAAATACTACTGCAGTGCATGCCCTTAACTGCTATACGACATATACTTGGGAATGCCAATTACTATCAAAATAGCATTTGTTATAAAAAATAAAATTACAAAAATATGACTTACTGGTAAGCCTGGTAGACCAGCTGGCCCTGTCAGTCCAGAGGATCCAGCTGGGCCACGTGGTCCCTGTATTAAAACAGTAGAAATCATGCATCAACTAAATAGTGTTATTAAAACAATCATTTTATTTGAGATTTTCTTACTCATTTAAGTCATAAAGAGTAAAACAACTTTAACAAGTAAATATTATTTCAATGTACTAGATCAATTAATCCAAATATATACATACAGGAAACCCATCAGCGCCATTTGTTCCATCATCTCCCTGAAACAATAAAAATAGTAAGGTTGTAACTACAAAGGCTACCACCAAACTCCACACCAAGTCAGTTTTGGTGGTACATATCGTAAAGAGATCAGTAAAGTCATCATCAGAGGAAAATTAGAATGTGTGTCCCCATTCATCTACATATGTAATTTTAGCTCTAAATATTCAGTTTATCAAACAGCACAGAATTTTCTCAACAAAGCAGTAATGTTATCTTGATGAAACAGTGAAAATAAGCGCTCCACTTGCTGGCAGAAATATGACTGACTAAAAATAAATATGTCTGAAAATAATAAAGGACTATATAAAAGTACCATAGATTCATTTTAAAGCTAACTTGTCAACAGTAGATGGTAGAGTTTACAAATATCTAGGTATGATCTTACCTTAGGTCCTTTAATTCCACCTTGTATATAGGATGGTTCACCCTTCTGGCCTTTGGGACCTGGAATACCCTATGGCAAAGAAAAGGCAGCACATTTAAAGCACTGATAATTCCTTTTTACTTAATAACAATTGTATACTATTGTTAAAGGAGAACTATGAGGTGAGTGCTTTTAACTCACCTCATAGTTCTAGCCGACCTGTGACAATGACACTGTCACAGGTCGGCTCAGTAGATCGAGAAGTGAGCGAACACATACTTGCGTTCACTCACCACTCGATCCTGTCACAGCTCTGTGCCGTGACAGGGGAGCGGCTGGATTCCCCCCTCCCCACTCCGACTTGCCAGCGCTGACTGGCGGATCGGACGGGGGAGGGGGCGGGTACAGCTGGCTTTGCCTCTAGATAGGCAGAGCCAGCTGTCACTCACGCAGCTGGGCGGATCCAGACATAATTGTCGGGATCCGCTTCAGCTGCGGCGTCTCAGTATACCACGAGCAGTAGCAGTAGTATACTGAGCTTAGGGTGACGGGAGGACGCTAGTTTGTGTCCTCCCGTTACCCTAAGGAGAACTATGGGGAAAAGCCTTAACCCCATAGTTCTTCTTTAATGAAAGCAAAGTCAAAGAAAAAGCTACTGGCTGCAAATGTAAGCATTCCTAGTTATGAGTATTTTGCAGTCATTGTTATAACAGTAAATTTGTGGCTTCTGTTGCTTTTCAATCAAATCCTGAATTGATGTGTTCCATTCAAATATTGAAGCAAGCTCACCTGGAACTCATAGGCTACAATCTCTAGTGCTGCATAGAAGTGCACCATCTCGTGGTTTAAGTTTATTACTGTCCGACAGGTGTGCGCCCACACCATCTAGTGGTTTTGGATATTATTACTTGTTGGGACACTTCCAGTCACACCTCTGGCTTAGGAAGTGATCAGCTCTAACAAGATGTCTGAGCAAAAAATTCTCTGTGAGATTGTCCCTAAGCTTCCTGTGAGCTCACTCTTAATTTTCCTGGTCCTGCTTCTTATTTCCATTGATGACTCAGCTTGTCTCTGACCACGATTCTTCTTTGGTGATCCTGTTTGCCGCTAGTCCTGACCTCTTGCTTGATTTGTATCACAAGCTCATCTCTTGATTCTGTACTTTTCCTTCTGCTAGCTTTTGCCAGTTCAAGTGTTTACAAGGACTGCAACCCGGGAGATGTCCACAGCAAAGCTCTTTACTCCTTGCGGGGTGAGCTACATCAGGTGGAGGTGGTAGGGCAGAGGCTCTGTCATTTTTTTTAATGTGGAACTATACTCACGTACACAGTGATGCTGCATACACAATCAGTCTCTCTCTCTCTCTGGATATATATAGCAATTCAGATTTTATGCAGGTTGCACAGTGTAGATTTTTCATATTTGTTCTAAAACCCCAAATTAAGCTGTATTTTTTTTCACTTCATGTGTTTGTAGATAAATAGCTAGATAGATAGATAGATAGATAGATAGATAGATAGATAGATAGATAGATAGATAGATAGATAGATAGATAGATAGATAGATGTTAACTTAAACATTCTTACTGATGATCCAGCTGGCCCAGAAAAACCAGAAGACCCAGGAAAACCGTCATCTCCAGTGGTACCATTACAACCATCCAGTCCAGGCAAGCCTCTGTGACCTGGCTGTCCACTATAACCCTTAAATATAATACACAAAAGAGAATTAGCAGTACACAATTTTGCAGCAGATTACAACATATTTATGTTAAACCATTTCCACGCGGACCAAGACCATTCTTTATGCCTTAATTTTTTTTAAAGGGGGGAAGTCTTTAGATCGTGGTAATGACTTCTGGAAGTTTTTGAGTTACATACAAGGTAATTTATTCCAATGTCTTCATAAACAGCATAAAAGGATTCGCCAGGTGTTTACATCGTTGGATATCAGCAGTGGCAAGACGTAGGTCAGTAATATTTCCATTATACTGCATATATACAGAAATATATATAGCTAGATTTCAATATGCACTCAAGCAAGCTTTTTTTCTTGGGGGGCATTTAGAAATATATTCATATATACGGTAGCTACTCTTTCTGACTTCTTTTCGAAGATTCATTCTCTGGAGATTGATGAGACGCTATCCTGAAACATGTATGTGCAAATCAGGTGTCCTGGCTGCTTGCTTGTCCCTAGCCAGTGGCTTATCAAGTAGTAAAGCAAAGATTGGGATTATACTTTCACCTACAAACTGTTAGTAATGGCAGGCGATTTTCTTTAGCTCAACATTTGTATTTACTAGGGATGCACCTATATATCGGCCGCCGAAACATATCGGCCGAAAATTGCACTTTTGGCTAAATGCAGAAAGTGCCATTTTCCTGCCGATACATCGGCGCATCCCTGCTTTCTTTCCTCCCCGCAGGGCACTGCTCTGTGTCCCAGCAGGGAGGAGAGAAAATGTTACAGTCGGCCGAGCGCTGCGGGAGGAGAGCGCTGTGAGCCAGCGTCTCTCCTCCCACACCGCTCAGCCTCCTGTGACAGTCCGGCAGAACGGTGTGTGGGCGGAGACAGCCTGTGCTGTCACAGGAGGCTGAGCTCTCCTCCCCGCACCACTCGCTCAGCCTCCTGTGACAGCTGTCAGAAAGGAGAGCGAGTGCAAACACTCAGCGATCAGTGATCGCTGAGTGTTTGTAGATAATTGAGGACATAGTATGGTTACTATATCCTCAATTATGAATGAATGGGAAGTGATCTACAACCCCCCTGTTTATTCATGATTGTGGTTATACCGTAGTAAACATACAATGTCCTCATGTTATGAATGAACAGGAAGACTCATAGAAGATTCCTGTGCATTGATAACAGGGGCTGCAGAAAAATCATTTCGGTTTTGAAATCTCCATTTCAGTGCACCTCTAGTATTTACTCTTGTTCCAACAGTAATTATTTACAATGTAACAAAAAGTTAAATTAAACAGTACCAATCAAAAACAAATTTCAAAATACATGATAACACATCTTAAAATAATATGGTCACATATTAGGGAATGCTAGATTTATTATCATAACTATACAGCTGTCAAAACATGTGAAAAGCACATTCACAAACTGAAAGAGTGGCAAGATTAACTTATTATTTATTTATTAGGATTGTGCTTGTGGGATATGCAGAACAGAATCCTTGCTATGCTGTGAGGTAGAAGCAAGGAGAAAGAATTAGGGATTATCATGTCATGCATTCATAAGACTTAATAGAGATCAGCAATGATCGTCCTTACATGACATGTATAATCTCAATTAAAATCTGGTATTGGATGATTTTTTTTTTATTAATATATTTTTATTTCAAAATTTCAAGATACATATAGCTTATATAACACACATCAATACATATGCATACTTACATTCATACATTCTATGGGGGGGAGAATCCTAAATACTTCAGACTTTCTATAGGACTCCCATATCTCCCATATATACTTATATTTGTCCATTTTACTGTTATCTTTTGCAATTAATTCCTCCATGTATCTTATTTCTTCCATCGTGGTCTCCCACTTCTCAAGTGAGGGAGGAATCCTTGATTTCCAGCCCCGAGATATGTTGACTCTTGCTGCGGCCAACGCGAATCTAATAATATCTACCTTTATCTTTTTTATAGGGCCGGGAATCATGGATAGTAATGCAATTGTGGGGTTATTCTCCAGATTTAGTTTACCTATAGATCTATAGACTTCAAATATTGACTCCCAAAAGGTATAGACTCTAGGGCAACTCCACCAGATATGCAGGTATGTTCCCTCCTATATTACATCTCCAGCATCTATCTGACTCACCCGGGTTTATGTGTTTAATTCCTTCTGGGCATCTATACCATCTCGAGAGTATTTTATAATTTTTTTCCTGATAGAATGAGGATTTAATAGAACTATGTGTCATAGTAAAAATCCTTCCCCATTCTTCCTCTGAGATCTCCCTCCTTATCTCCTGTTCCCATCTCTTCATATATTTTGTATGGCCTCTGGCTTCTTCCTCTCTTAACAGGCCTGCCAAGAGATCTATATGCCCTTAGATGTCTAATAAAGTCTGTTGCCTCAATCCATAACTTTCCGTTGATTTGTCTCTCCGGTTTAAACTCTGGTTTTAGCTCTTCTTTCCCTATCTCTAGAACCTGCCATATCTGTGTATGAGGGAAATTCTCAATGTTTAAAAAGGAGGACATTGGATTGGATGATATCAGAAGTGCTCTAATGTATTTGCTTTTTAGCTGAAAGGATCACACACAGGTTACCCATACTGCTCTAAATCTAAATATTCTATTTTTCCATCAAGCTCTGGGTGGGACTCTTCTTTAGGTTAATGGAGAGAACAGGTTGATGATAGGGAAAGAGAGTATGGGCAGGTCCTGTTATATCTAACCAGATCATTTAATCAAGGGAAAATGAACAATTGACAGCAGATAGGGTTACAGTCTGATATTAAGTGGTTAATAAGGGGATTGCTAAGACACTTTTTCTTTAGTTGTCATATAAAATTATTAGAGCATTATTTATAGACATAACATAACCTTATTTAGGTTATAGTAATAATAATAATTTGCAAAGCGCAGCAGGGGCATCCAAGGCCAGGTGTCACCCAGGAGCGAGGACCAGGTAATACCCCGCCATGACGTCATCGTGCATGCGCATCCATAACCGAGTGCCCGACTTTTTTAGAGGGGGTGACACCAAAATGACTGTCAGTCATTTTGGTGTCAATGACTGTGAGCCATTTTGGTGTCACCCCTCCAATGGTGTTACCCGGGTCGCAACACCATTGTGACGCCACTGAAGTGCAGTAACCTTTAGTAACTAATGAAATATTTTTCTACTGCAGTCTAATTAAGGTCAATAATGCATTATAAAGTGTTATAAATTTAGGGTTTATGGTGATTAATTGAATTGCAATTTGCAGAATATAGAGCAAAATGTTTAATCAGTCTACTTACAGGTACTCCATTGGCACCTTGGAACCCTGGAACTCCCATAGGGCCCTGTGAAAAATGAATACATAAAATGAGTATATAATTAGAATATATACCAGCGGGCAAAAGAAACATATAGCAGACTATATATAGACTATATAGGATGGGCAAATTATTATAGAATGTTTTAGGAAAACTCAGATGCACAGTAAAATTGGAATAAATGTAAACAGAATACATAGGATGAGAAAATCAAAATTGTGCCCATGAGGGTGAACTAAATATGAAGGGTAGAAGTATGTCACTGGTGGTTATCATTGATGGTGGATGTCTGATGAGGGATTCAGGGTGAAGGAATCTATGTGGTCATAACTATGGGAGCAAAGTGTTCCAAGTACTCTGGTTAGAGCTCAACCATTCAAATAGCATGGTACTCTGTATGGGCCAGGATGTACTTGAAGGGGATTGTGGACATTTCGGAGTATTTTTGGCACAGATGTTAAAAAACATTTTCAACAAGTTGAAGTTAAACAATGGTCAGAAATATTACAAAAAATATTAGAATAATAATGTCAGTTTAAAAAGTGATTACTACTAAAACACAAACATTTATAAATCTATTAAAATAATAATAAGATTCTTTTTCCTGACCTGGTCGCCTTTTGACCCAGATGGTCCTGGTAAGCCTTGAGTTCCTCTTTCACCCTTTGGTCCAGCAACTCCGCTTGGCCCTGAGAAACCTGGGGGCCCCATTGGACCCTGAGCTCCAAGCTGACCTGGACGACCCTGTTAAACAAAACACATAACTATCAATTTACTTTTCTTTACAAGTGTTTTTTTTTGGAAGCTTTATTTTATCTTTTTTTTTTATTTAATAGAAATTTTTATTAAAAGAAATGAGTATAAAAATATAAACATAGGTATAAAGAGTAAACAGTGTACAAATTATCGCAAACAACAGAGCAAGTAAGCATATATAGTAGGTATGGCGTCATACAGCTATAAAATAGTACATAAAATACCAGGAGAGAGCACCAAAATCAGTATACATGCAAGATTGTTGCCCATATACACAAAGTAAAAGGGAAATCGATGATGATACTAACAATGAGGTCCAAGGAGAGCAGGGGAATCCACAGAGCCCGTATCACAGACATACCCATAGGACTCCACGCACCATCGCCAGACCCCAAAGGGGGATGACCCCATCTACAGGCTAGCAAATTAAATGCAAGCATCTTCAAGCCATACCAGTAGGGCAAGAAGGAAGAACAAATAGAGGAGAAGAAGAAAAAACAGGAATAGAGTAGACAGAAGAAAGGAGTGTCCATGGGGGAACTAAGTATGGAGAGAAGAAGATTGAGTGAAGGGAAAATAATAAATTCTTATAAATTCATAGGAATCATTATTTTAAATCAAAGTTTTTTATCAAGTTTTACAATGACAATGAAGCATATAATCTTATAGAACCTTATTGAAAAAGGTTGTGATATTTTAACATGCTAACATATCTATAACATAACTTCAATGCAGTAAAATCAAAGGGTCTTTGCATTTAACTTTAGTGAACTGGAAAAAAAAGTTGTTAGGTGCTGAAATTACTGCATGCTTTTGTGATCTGAAACTATAATTATTGAAGCCCAATTAAAGTCTCATGTCTACTTTTCTGCTATATTTCTGCTCTGCATGGCAATACCTTAAAATATCGTATTCTCTGGATTTATGTCAAAATTGGAAATAGGCTTCCTGTAATCCCACTACAATGCTATATGCTGGCATTGATGATCAAGTTAAGGTACTTGAATGTATTTTTAAGGCTTTACTCCTTAGTTTAGTGTTTAAGATGACAGCCCTGGTTTGTGCACATTTTCATGGCTCACATTGCAGGCTTTCTTCTTTTTTTGTTTGAACATTTAATTGGGCCTGAATCTTAGAAATTCAACATTTTCTCCACAGGAAATTCAATGTGACGCCGGGTTCAGATTGTAAAACAGCTGCCCCCCTCCCTGTAACTGTGTGTAACATGATCACTAAACACCATCTCTGCCTTTACACACAATACACTGTCATTAGGGGGGTGGGGGTTTGCCACTATGAATACTAATGAATGGAGGGTGGAGAGCTCAGTTGTAACATTGCTTGCAAAACACAGAGGCGCCCATTTCCATGGGGAGATGAAGGGCTGGTACACACCACAAAGTCTGCGTTCCAGAGCATTCAGCCTCTGGAATGCAAGCTGGCCATCTCCCTGCGTTCAGGGGCCGGAGGGGGCGTGGAGGTGCATTGAAGTCAATGTCACCGCAGTTATGCCCCCCGCCCGCAGTGTGATCGCCTGCACCAGAAATGCAGGCACTTTATGCCTGCGTTCCGGTCCAATGCACTCTGCAAAAATAGTGCTTGCAGTATGAAGGGCATGTGGCTTGGTATGGTGCATGGGGGGTGCACATGCCCCCCCCCTTGTCTGCTCTTCCAGGCTGCTGTTTGCATTAAGGGTCTAGTAAGGGATTTTAGGGGGAACCCCACATTTTTTTATTTTTTTTTGGCTTAGGGGTTTCTACCAGATCAGGGTCTGTTATCAATTGGGGAGGGGACACTATGCTTTTTTTTTACCTTAACATTTATAAAAAGTTAACCACTCGCCACCCGGAGCAATTTCTTACATTTGCACACACAATGATAAAATCAGAATTTTTGGCTAGAAAACATCTTCAGACCCCCAAACAATTATATATTTTCTGAAAGCAGAGGCCCTGTAGAATAAAAATGCTACTTGCAATTTTTTATGTCGCACGGTATTTGCGTTTTAAATGTTTATCAAACAAGTATTTTTAGGATAAAATACACTAAAATTAAATTTAGTGCACAGAAACAGAATATAATACCCAATTTTTTGGTAAAATATAAAAGATGGGGTCATGCTGGGTGAATAGATACCAAGCATGTCAAGCCTTAAAATTGCGTACATCCATGAAACCGCAAAAAACTACAATAACCAAAATTTCCCATAGGCGACGCTTTAAACGCAATTACGGCCCATCAGTTTAGTGCTAACAGTGATTGACGGGCCTAGAATTTTTGCTCTCACTCCGACACTTGCGACGATATGTAACATGTGTGGCGCAATTTTCCATTTTGCACGTAGGCGCATCCGACGCGTGTTTGTGTTGTATGTGTGTGCACGTGGGTGGCGGGGGACTTTTTTTTTATTTGTTACTTTGATTTTTTCTTTTTTTTTCAACACTTCACTTTATTGCTATTACATACGGGGCCTCCTATGTAACAAGCCTCCTATGTAATAGCAAATATAATGTGAGAGGTCCTCTTTATGGAGACATCAGAGGTCTTTCAGACCCCTAATGTCACCTAGGGACCCCAAAGAAGCTGATGAAGCAGAGATCTGCTTCACCAGCTTCTTCTTCTGGCTCTAGGAGCCAGAGAATGTGCACAGTGACACCGGAAGTGATGTAAGCCACTTCACTTCTGGGTCCAGTGATCGGAGGAGAGTTCAGTAGCTGATAGCCGCTGATCTCTCCTCTGATCCATCAGGGAGACCCACCACGGTGGTCCCACGATTAGACCCATGCACGGGGGACAGCGGTGCCTGGGAAGCTGACGGCGGCAGCGGTGGTGGTGGGGAACACATGGAGCCGAGCCATACAAGCGATCCGGCGCCTGCAGACAACAGATCACTTGTATTTAAACAGCAGCAGCCGTGTTCTTGTTATAACTACTTCCAACGGATGACGTGTATTTATGTGAACCCGCTGGAAGTGGTTAGTTCCGAATTACATTCATAAAAAGATTGAGATTTTCGCTATAAAAAATTTGGATATGCTGGGATTTATTATTTTTTCATTCTAAAGTCGGATGCATCGGAATGTCCGCAAAGCTGTCCAAATTTAGATTCGGAACAAAACGAATGGCACATATCTAATCGTAGGGTTAAGCCTATGATTCGTGAGGTGCGTTAGAGAGGGGCAGACCTATGGTGGGACTATGTGAAGCTGTATGAGCTACAATAAAGTTTTCTCTCAACAAAATTTGCAGATTCTTTTCAGTATTAGATTCAATGATATTAGAGTGAAGATGCACTCAGCTGTTATGCTATGTTTTGTACGAAAATCTTTAATAAAAAAGAATTTATAAAAAAAAAAAAAAGATGCACTCAGCTGCTGGGCACCTGGAAATTTCCCTTGTCTGGCAGTGGAGGAGCGGTGTTGATGCTTTCTGGATCTAAACAACATTCTGATGTCATACTGATTACTGTATATGCAATCATAGGTGCCAAGATATGTAAATCATTATTTTAGCTCCTTTGTTAATAGATTTAACATAGCGGCATGAATAGGATGAGGAGATAATGGAGTTTGGAACAAATATGAATAGTGTTGTATTTGTTGCACATCAAATAAAGTGTTATTTTGTTCATGTAAAGTAAGACAGCTATGAAGTTTATGCAGATGAAGTCACAAAGACAATGGAACACAGAACAATAGACATGGTGGAGTTTTAATTGAACACAATTATTTTGTTGCCTCCTATTAAAGCAGAAATGCAGGAAGATTAAAACATTCTCTCAATGCTAAGAGTCGGTGTCGGTGAGGGACACTAGAGCTGTATCTGCTGATCACTCAGCTCACGGTTTCTTCTCCCTGCACAAAGCAGTGACTGTCAGTGACTGGTTCCCATGGGATTCCCCCTTCCCCTGTATGCTCTTTCACTGCTCACTGGAGGGACAAATGGGGAGGGGGTGTGCAAAGCTGGCTCTGGCTCTAGGGTGGCAGAACCAGCTATCACTTAGGAAGCCGGGGTGGATACTGACATTATGGATACTGACATTTTTTTGGGGCTCCTTCCTGACTGCAGATAGCTGACATAAGCCCTTATAAGCATATGCTGACTTTAAAAGAGAAGGCACAAGGAGAAAAAATTTATGCACAGCTAATTGGGCACAGGATTTTGTATGTAGGGGCTTTATACATCTGCCGAATGATTCCTTTATTTTGAATACAAATGTGAATTGCATTGAGTACAATGCCTACAGGTAGGCCTGGATTTCTGCACGACCACCCACACATCATGATGCTGTCAGGATTCAGGAAGAAATGCCAATGTATAACAAAAAGGTTCCAGACTGCTGCCCTACCTCTATATTTTGTGCATTTTTACTGGTGGAATAGTGTACTTAATATGGGGTCAATACATCTACTGTACTGATAGCAGAGTAATGTGATGGTTCGTGGGTGCAGATCTTGGTGGTAATAGTTCGTATGTTTGAAATTTGAAAATCAATGTAGAGCAGATGTTGAACATGGGTCAGCTAGTCCTAAGAGATCATCTAGTTGTCAGTTCCATGTGTACTGATACAGACAGAATGGGTAAACTCTAACTATTAACCTTCCTGTCCCCAGCCTTATGTTTTGGTTGATTTTTCCAGTGTGACACTATGGCTAGCTGTTTAACTGGCATAGGGATGTATCCAGTAAGTATATCTTTGATATATCTATATATATAGATATATATCATATATTTATATCATATTTTTACATATAAATCAATAAAATAGCTATTTTTGGTATCTGTGATTACAGAAGCATCTTACAGTGCTGGCACAAGTTGTTTTATGGTGCCTGATTCTACCATAGATTTACCAGTTTGTATTGCAGATAGGTTTTCCTCCAAGACTCCCAATGTGGATCCTTGTAGCTTTTATATATAGTAAGCCTTATGTTTTAGAGTGCCACTACTAAGATGTTTTTTGCTGACACCTATCAGATTTGAACTTTTATAAAAGCGTGAATCTGGACATGCATCTAGCTGCGTGCAGAGGAGGCAACACAGGACACAGTTCAGAAAGCCACCTCCCACCATTGATGAATACTCTTTATTATAAAAAAGAACTTGGATTAGAGCAAATTGGGCTGATTTAGCACAACTGCATTTTTTTATTTTTTTTGCTACCTTTAGCAGTTCACTGACTGAGTTCCCCTGGAATACTTACACATCATGGTTACTATTGTATTCCATTGTTTGTTATTCTTGGACATGTAGCAATAGAACAAACAAAAACTTGCCAATTTCTTATCCACTGGAGTGGTGATAAAAGCTAGCAGCGTCGGAACATTCAAGTCAATATAGCAATGATCCAGCAGATGGCGCTCAAGGATCTATCCATCAGAGATTTACAGACAGCTCTCTAATGCAAATTGCCATTGCGTGATACAGTATTTTCAGCACTTGTTTAGACCTGCCAAAGCAAACCTTATTTGTTAATTTCCTAGAAAACTTTCTGTAACTGGAAAGCTAAATGTCAGTAGCACATGGAAATATTTCTAAGGAGTGAACACCTGGTTGTGTAAAACATACAGGATATGCACAAAACAATAAAATATAAACTAACCTATTAAACGCTAAGAGATATTCAACATACAGTAAAAGGGACAAGCTTGCCCTCAGTATTTGATCGCCATTCGATGGCCCAGAAACCTCCACGATAAACTGCATTTATTATGAAGTGAGTGTATAGCACATTGAGAAACAATGAAACCACAAATTTCAGTCAATAGTACAGGTTCTTCAGTGCTATTCTTCCTATAATAATTCTCTATATTGGAAAATTCTGCATAGGCTATTTTATATTATAGTTTAACAAGTTGGTTTAGGCTCCTTACAGGTAGCATGTATAATGTGTCTACAAAGGGGTCTATTCACAAAGCTGTCGAGGGCAGCTGAGTGAATGACCGTTCTGAAGTGAAGTGAGCCGAACACTGTTCGGCTATTCACTTCAGGCTGGTACGGCTAATTTCAGCCGTACATCGGCTGAAATCAGCCGTCTGTCAGAAGCAGGCCGAGCGGCTGGCCAATGGCCGGCCGCTCGGCCAGCTTCGGCTTTCAGCACGGCTCAGCCGAGCTGATGCATATGCGTTCGCCTCGGCTGAGCCCCTCGGCCATGATCGGGAGATGTACGGGCTATTGTGAATAGCCCGTACAGCAGGCCCTCGGTTCGAATTAACCGATGGACTCCCGTAACCGAAGCTAGCCGAAGGATCGGCCGAAGCTACGGCTAGATCCTTCGGCAGCTTCGTGAATAGACCCCAAAGTGCCTGAAAGTTTTCATGTTGCCTGAAAATATTTGTTTCCTATAGTAACCAGTTATATTATTCATTTGATTTCCTCGGCACAAGGCCTTTCATTTGTTTTCATTGGTCTTGCATTGGTCTTGGTCATGCAACCATCTGCATAATACCGCCACAGAGACCTTAAGCTGCTATTCACACCTATGCATGTGTGTACCATAACACACAAATGAATACATTATGCTAGAAGGTGTCCCTTTTTCTCATCTCATATATACTGAGAAGGTATATAGCTGTATATCTCTAGTGTGAGATCTAAGGCACTGATACCTCTGACTGCTAGTCTCAGGAGATGTGGAGTGAGATTTCATGATGTCACTACTATGCTGCTCACTGTTGTTCTTGGTGGAGGCTCTGACACAAGGAAGCAAGAGGAATGCCTCTACCAAGATGGTCGCCTCCACACAGTGCACCGAACAAGGCATTGTAAGTCAGTATTAGGAAAGGGAGCTGCAGAGAGACCAAAGTAATTACTGGTGACTAGTCTGTTGCTCTCTCCTGCCTTTTTTTCGGCATAGCTTCCAGAGTTCAGTTCGTCTTTAATGCAGTGAGCTTTCCTGCACAGTAACACTTTTCATTAATGTGCATGTGTTAATGCAACACAAAGTGTGAATGGGCCCTTAAACTGAACTATATGTAATGGTTAGATAGGGACATGACTAGGAAGCAGCAGACTGGTGTCACATTCAGTTTTCATTTCATACTACAGGCCCAAAGAGGCCCAACGTTTTTGGAAACGTTCATGTTATTTTAAATAGCGCATCCAAAACAACAAGCAGACATAGGTAAATAGTTTTTGGTTTTACACATTTATCAACGAGTTCTGATTTTTTGTCTGTAGTTCTCATTTGATTTTATGTTGGCTTTACAGTAAGTACAGTCTTCCTTTATCTCAAAGCATTATTTACACAGAAGTTGCTTTGCTGACACTTGTGTCTCTTCCAGGTCTGGTCACTTTAAATTTATCTGTATCCAGTGCCCTTTCATCATGAATCTGGCTTCTACCATCAAACTCTATAAATACCGAAATCACAGACCGTATAAGGCTGCAGTGTTCAGTGATAGGGCAGAGGTTGGCAACTGCTTATTAATATTCTCTGGGAAGAAGTTGTACAGTGAAACTTAGTAATAAAAAGAACTATTAAGATGTCATGAATATAATTCTCATAAATCCTGTGGATTACAACAAAAAAATACAATCCACTTTTATAAATTACATTGTAGCCACATGGGCAGTTATACAAAGCCCACTAAACGCATGAATTGTAGTAGAACTGTGCAAATAATGCAAGTATCTGCTAACAAAGGCTTGATGACAATCACTTCTGTGTTAAAGTTGCAGAGATTGTAGTTACAGTATATGTTGGTAAATCTCTGAAGTCAGTCACTGATAATTCCCTTTTCTGTTCCTAACAGGGAACACGCCGTTAATTGCTTCATCTCTACATCACAACTTTCCAAAACATCTTTTTATAAAATCCCAAAGCAATCAAAGACATGAAATGGTGGTTTCAATAAACTGTAAGGAGAGGGGATAAAAATTTCCCCCAATTAAACATGGCGGAAAAATGACTTCTATGCAACAGCCATCATGTTTTCCAATTTCTATTCTATTTCAGTTTGATATTTCAATAAACTGTGTTAAATATGTCAATGTATTACCCAGTTTAAACTTCACTTTTGACTGAATTCTGGGGGTGGTAGTTTCCAGTGATTCACTTTAGTTTGAAAGTCTGAAATCGACTGAAAATTGCCATGCACAATGCCAAGTTTAGGGTTTTGCTTAACAAGGTGGTGCATTGACCAAATATGTACACACAAAAAACAGCACATGTCAAAGGTTAGCTTTCAGGACTTTAGGTTAGTTAGATGAAGTGCCTATGTATTTCACAGCCACCACTTATCTCTATAGTAGACATATACAGTATACTGTTGTTCACATCAGTGCCAATCTACCCCCTAGGTTTTGAAGCACACCAGCCACACTTGTGAATGTGACGTACTGTATCAATGATGTTCACGTACTAACTTCACTGTATTTTGTACATAAAGTGCTGAGCGCTAATGACAATATTCTTTTGTTTAAAAATACATCAAATAAAATAAGTATACAATGTCTCTGTTAAAACAACGTCTCCAATAAATATATCTTCACCTTGATTAGTCCTTTCCCAGTTTCATGGTACATCAATGTGTTAGTGTGTCACCTGCTCACAAACTTCCTCCCAACTTCCGCTGGTGCTGCGCACATTTAACATGAATGGTTAGCAATGGCATAAGTGTAAGCTGGTAGTTAGGGGTTTAAATAAACCATGGATGATTAGCTACTGTATAAGTGAATGACAATCCATTTTCTACAAAATACCAGCCTTTCTGGCAAATACCTAAGTTGCCAGATGAGTAGTTCAGGTCCCTTTCACATACAGTAAACATTAGTCCTTTTGTTCACAGGAGCATGCATTTTTGGGAGTTTGTGTCTGCCAAAGTGCATATCAACCTTTCTGCACAAGAAATTATGGGAGTCAGGCAGTGTACCTTTATAAGTAGCTGCGAGTGTACGGCTTAAAGAAAACTGATATTTGAATGCAATAATGCAGACTGGCTCTTACTCTTGGAATCAAAATGGTACATGCTTAAAAGTTGTTAAAAAAATATACATTTCTGATTGGTTGCTGTGAGCAACACATACACAGTTTCCTCCTGTGTATGGGGCCATGTTTCTGCAGTGGTTTAATAAAAGCCAAAATCTAACTCTTAATCCCTCTGACAGAGACTATGACAATGAAACAATGAAACGTGGAAGCCATCACACAAATACTTCAATGGAAAAGGTGTTTGCTCCTTTCCATGACCATCCTGAAATTCCATGGTGACCTTGTATGGGGTTAGGGCAAGAAAGGGTTATAACAGCTGCTGTCCTCAATGAAGGGGTCAAGAGGCCGAAAGGAAGTTTTATCTTCCCAGACTACATAGTCAATAGCCTTCCCACCACAGGGAAGATGAATGGTAGGCAGTAAAGACTGTAAAATCCACCCAGACTAGTTAAGGCTGAATCAGTTTTACAAGTTTCTGATTTGCAATAAAAAGGATCACACCCTCCTATCATAAATGGACTTTAAAAGGAATTTGTCCTAAAAGAAATATGGGGGCTGCCATTGAGGATTTGTTTTGATGAAGCAGACAGGCTTCAGGGCTGTCATTCTTATCCTTCCTTAACTAATTGCTGAGTTCCTGATCTGGAGCAAGTGTATGTATATCATGGGTATGGACACTTGGTAGGCAAATGTTTATTCCAAGTCAGCAACTCACTAAGTAGTGAATCAGGTATATGAATACCAGGCCCAAAGCATGCACCTTCAAAAGCAAATAAACAATAGTTAACAGAGGTAAGTTAAACACTCCCTAGTAATATCTCACCTCGACTACTATAACTCCCTCCTTGTTGGCCTACCACTAAGCAGGCTACCCCCCCTTCAGTCCATCATGAATGCTGCTGCCAGACTCATCAACCTTACCAATCGTTCAGTGTTCACCACCCCCCTCTGCCAATCGCTCCACTGGCTCCCACTTCCCCAACGTATAAAATTAAAAATACTAACAATAACCTACAAAGCCATATACAACTCTGCCAGAATCTACATCCACCACCTCATCTCAACATAGCACCCAAAACGCCCCCCTTACTCTTTCCAAGACCTCCTGCTCTCCAGCTCTCTTGTCACCTCCTTGTATGCTCACCTCTAGGATTGTTCCAGAGTGTCTCCCATCCTTTGGAACTCCCTAACACAATCTGTCTGCCTATCTCCTACTATGTCTACCTTTAGGCGATCCTTGAAAACTCATCTCTTCAGGGAGGCCTATTCCACCTCGATATAACAGTACTTTCAGTTCTTCCATTAAATCATCACAAACAGTTATTACCTTTCGTGTCACTTACCCCTCCTGCTAGATTGTAAGCTCTCATAGGCAGGGCCCTCCTGTACTGAAATTGTATTGTTAGTTGTATTGTCTCCCTCAGTTTTGTAAAGCGCTGCGCAAACTGTTGGCACTACTTAAATCATGTGTAATAATATTAATAACAATGACACCTTTATTTCTTTTGCTATGGAGTAAAAGGAAGTGTACAACACAGGATAGTATTATGGCAGGACCAAAAGATAATGTATCTTGTTCAAGGATAAGCAGATATATTTCCCCAACTGATGTTCTCAGAAAAAATGTCTAACCATCTATGGCCAGCCTTCCTCCACACTGCTGTAGGCCTCTTTGGATAAAGGATAATCAAAGCCTCTTACTGTGGTATATATACCCCCCTGCTCTGAAGGGTGGAAGTTTATAGAAGCTTTCAGAATGAGTGGGAGGAGTAATAGACAAATTGCTGCTCTATTGTTGGAAGGCCAGTAAATTCTTCACACTCCATTCAAAGTCACTCATCACTTGCATGAGACAGGTGAATCCTGGCAGCCCAGCTCATCGGTCTGTGCTCCAAAATTCATTTCCATCTCAAAGACACAAAGAGTGTGAAGCCTCTATAGACCTTTTTCATCATCCAGTTTCATACTGTGATGCTTAAAAGAGGGAAAAATCTGTCCTCCCAAATCACTTTTCAGTCTTGATTATCATGGGCAAAGATGACTACAAAAACATTCACAACCGTTTGATCTCCTTGTATTGTTGCTTCTAAGTAGTGTATTAATGATGCACATCATTAGCATGTCATGGTAGCAACAACTACAATGAGAAATACTTATTCCCAGACATTAATTTTTATCAGTGGTGTGGAACATTTGCCTTTCATTGCTTTTCATATTGTTGGATAAATTCAGCTCTACGACATTGTTTCGAAAACTGAGAAAGTTTGAGACAGATTTACAAAAACCTGGACACAGTTTAAAGAAGAGCTTCAAGGATGTTTACCACCTGGTTATGAAAGGCAACAGAAAATTGTCATCTTCACCGGTTTTATAAAACTTACCATAAATTGGCAGCAAGGATCTTAGTTTAACATTTATGTCAGAGATCTATTAGTAGTTCAGTTTTCCAGATTGATAATTTAGAGTGCTATATTCTATTATAAATATATTATACTGTACTGCACAGATTTAAACCCTAGACATCCATGTTGTGTTTTTTGTTACACTTTTATCAGAAGTCATCAGAGACAGGGACAGAAATGCACTCTCAGTCTTCCCTTTAAGAGGGAAAGTACACAGGTATATGGATACTTCTTCATACCTGGAAGTGTCATGTTAGTAATATACGTATGTCTAAAGTCAGAAATGACCTTCGTTCTTGTGCATGTTCAGATTTGCTGGTGCACTGCCTGTGAATTACAGCCTGCATTTACCATCATAGAGATAAATACTATAGATAAAAAGAACATGCATTTCACTGCAGTGACAGGAAGAAGGACCTGCAACATTTTGATTAAACGTGTGTCTAAAGTAGGGCTGCAACCAACTAATCGATTGATCGATAATAATCAATAATGAGAATAGTTGTCAACTACTCTCATTATCGATTAATTGGTTGGATCCCCAGCTCTCTCCTCCATGTTGGGAGTAGGGCACAGCAAGCAATGGGTGGGTACAAAAGGCAGCTTGCTATTGGCTATTGCACCAGCCCACTACCTGCTGTATTTACATTCAGCTGGCATCTGCGGAATCATACCATTGGCAGCTGTCATTCTCTGGCTGAAGTTGTTTAAGCGCCATGTGCTTACAATACAATTATTTAAAAAAAAAAATCCATAAAAAGGTGGGAAAAAAAGTAATTTTCGGCCTGACAAATTCTCCTGCGGGAGGTGCGTTGCAGTGCCTAACATTTCAATGGCACCCCAAACGTGTCTCCCACCCACGGTGTGTTCATCCATACTGGAACACACGACACCGCAATGCTGAGCGCTCCAGTGTAGTGCGACTGCAAAAATTGTGCATGCAGTTTTATGCGGAAGTAAACTTTATGTCTGTAACACGGCATTTGTGTATTTTATTTTTAATTAAGTATGGTATTTACTTAATTTTTAACTTATACAATTATTCGGAAAAATAATCGGCCAACTAATCGATTATTAGCCATGTGTAGGTCACATTGTTATTTGATGATGAAGGGGCATTCAGTTACACTGCTTCCCCTGGCATGCCCCATCCCCACAAAAAACTGCATACTGGGGATGGGGAGCAGATAAAACCCCCAATATATCCATATCCATGTGGAAGCATTCAATACTTTGAGAGAAATCTATAATTTCTCTCAAAGCTGGACTACTTCTAGTAGCAGTGTGCACATTCTCTACCCAGCCTGATGACTTAATAATGAAAGAGCAGCAGATATATGAGGTCAGCCCTCTGCCCCCCCACCCCCCTCCTGTAAGCATGTTCAGTGTTAAGTTGACAAGCACTGTACATAATAATAGGGCCCTGACTGGAGGAGTACGCATATCAGTGTGCTGTGCCAGGAATTCCAGGAATCTAATATAAAGACAGATTCAGTTAATTATACAAGCTGTATTTAATTATTTAATTGTCTGTTATTTGTCTGAAGTTCAGCCTTACTTTCCCTATATTTTCCCTATATACTTGTACAAGAGAGGTATTTGAAAAAACAATAGGGACGGGGGCCACCTCAACTCCCACCCAACCCCCAACACACACTCTTTGGTACATGACCAGTAGGTACTGTCCGGTTAGTGTGGTTTAGATTTTCTGTAAACATAATACCTAACAAAATAAAAGAAATGAAAATGTGGGTTTGGAAATCAATGTCAATGTCAGAGGAGTAATTATACACAACTGAAGAAAATGAAGACCTTGCAGAGAATATTTTACAAAGTGTTATAGTGAAATTAAGAAACAATCTACAAATACCCCAAAAAGAAGGAGGAGGTTATATGAAGGAGAATGTTTCTGACTTTAAACCTGTCAGATATTAGGAAAACAAGCATTTTATCTTGTGTCCTAACTGTTGGACACACACTGTATTTTGAAATATACTTACAAAACATAATGCTTGAACATACTTAAAAAATGACTTTCAGTATCATATAAGTTACATTTAGGGTAGAATGATGCCCCCTACAGAGATGCACCTGTGCCTTACAAGACGTTATTGTGGTAGGAGGGGGAAAGGCTGAGGATAACTTATTGTGGCCCATAGCTAGACAATTCCAGAAGTGAACTATTAACCTACATGCATTTCCATTGGCTTAAGCGCACAGAATAAACGATTAGGTCCAATGTTGCTTATCATCACTTAGATTGTGTGTTTAAGTCCATGGACAGTATTACGTGGCTATGTTAACACTCCAAAAGGCCACAATCATTTGTTGGTATAAACTACACTTCCAGTCTGCTTAATCTTTGATGGACAGGTCCTATTGTCTATCAAATCTCTCTCCAAACAATACAACAAAGGCTTAAATGACTATGTGTGTTGGTGAATCTACCCATGGCGCTTTGTGTTTCCTGCCAATGTATCCCTGGAATTCATGACCATGCAGATCACCAATCTACACAAAGGGCCAGGGATTAAGCGTGGCTCTTTGTATGGGAGAATCTGAGGTCTGGAGGAAGATTTCACCTGTCACGGTTTGTGTTCATTAGGCCTTGATGAGAGGCAGAAGGAAGCAGCACTGCAGAAGATCACAAACACGGGGGTGTGATAGTCACTGATCTGTACATGATAGCCTAATTCCAGCTGTCCTGGACACAAGTCTAAAAAGCTTGAAATTATCAACAAATGTCTGCACTTTCTCTTCACCAGCTTAAGACATTGCACCATGCTAAGTGGCTTGATTCTTCAACATGACTGAATGGAATGGGAAGTGTGCTGTCTGAGACATTAATTGGTCTCTACACAGGGCCATGGGCCATGACTAAAGTCAAATATTAAATTCTGAATATTTCATAAACAAAACAGACATTCTTATGGGAGATGATTATTTTTATAAGTATCTACTTTTTTGTGTTGATATTATGCAGTATACAGAGAATCTTTATTATTGCTTTTTACAAAGCAGAGCCCATATGTAGTTCCACTAGCAACCACTAGGGGGGACTGGATGATAAAACTACCTATGAAATCAAACAATTGTGCTAAAGCTCAGTTAGGTGAAATATGCAGACTGTACAGAATCATTAGCAGACTAGTTCAGGCAGTCCTATATATACATGTTTTATTGCATCCGATATGTAGTGACATATACATCTTAATAAAAGTCATTGGGGCCATGAAAATTAACCACAGTTCTTAAATGCTAAACTATTACAATTTTCCAGCTGAATAAAAATAAACCTCTCATGCAACAGAAAAATGTACACAGCATTTAATATAACTTTCATGAGAAATGTCACCTACAAAATTTACCTAACATCATGTGACTTTTCAAAGCCTATCAGAGATTTGTAAAGTATACTGAAAAAGATTTACAGAAGCACGGTTTTTAGGAGATCATAGATGTACAGGCCAAAAATATTGGCACCCCTGCATTTCTGTCAGATAATGCACCACTTCATGCAGAAAATTATTGCAATTAAAAATGTTTAGGCATTCTCTGTTTTCTTAAGGTGACAACAGTGGAAAATGCCTGCATGATAAGTGTTGATATGGCTTCCTAAAGTTTCTATGTGACAGGGTGACAATGAAGAAGCACATCTGGGAGACAGATAATTAATGTTGTCACCTTATAACCTAAACAAGGGCTCTCATGGCAGGATCACCAGGTATCCTTTTAATGAAGGCTGCAGATTTATTACTTTTGAATTTGGTCACTACCAATTTGGCCACTGAAAAAAGCAGCTAACCTAGTTCTAACGGTGACTAGCAATGAAGGGGTGACGTCCCAAAGCCACTGTTGAGCGGGACCACTTGACTGGTCCTTTTTCTGTAAGCACTGCTTGAGTGTTTACATTGTCATTGCTGAAGAAGCTGCAATGTGAAGGACTCAAGAACACCAGCACAGTCTCCTGCTCTATGATTGGTGACACCAATTCACTTTTCTTCAAGGTATTTCCCTATCAGATGAACAAATCACTACTTCAAAGTAAGCCGCAGTTCTCCAGACACTTCTTAACAAGTCACAAATACAGAAAGGCGCCGACACAAGGCAAAAGATAATAGGACAAAATTCTCCTAAGAGTTCAACCCTAAAATATTGCTTACAAAAATCTAGCATAATCTAGCAAATTCCATATTCTAAATTCCATCAAAACTAAAGCAACATTAAAACTAACTCTCCTGATTTAAAGGGAAAGTATAGCATATTTATATTAGGCACATATGTTCAGTTATTATTGTTGTGTTCACCTTAAAGTAGGTGTGAAAACTGCTTTTACATTTCTACATGCTTCCTATCCCTATTTTTGCTATGTTATAAAGGGCAGAGATTTGTAGATTACCTATTAGAGGCAGTGAAGAATAGCCACTACAATGCTGCTGCCTAACCAGGACCAGATTTACCATTAGGCGGAGTAGGAAGAGGCCTGTAGGTGCCAGAAGTGGCTTTTCACTTTATAACTATTGGCCGTGCACTTATTTATCAATAGTCATCTTATACATTTTATTTTGGATGAAGTACATAATAGGACCCCTTTAAGGCTTTTTGTCCCCATCTGTGCCCCATTTGGGAAATTTTGCATGACTTTCTGCAACAGGAAGTGAGAGTAAATCTCTCTAAAGTGAGGAAAATCAAATTTTAGACAGCTATCATTACACATATTGGAAGAATTTTCCTCTATTCCAGAAAATACTTTTAAAAACTGTGGCAAAGGTATATATAATTATATATTTTTAGGAACTCTCTTTCACCATTTGGAGTACCTGCAACCAAGGCCAGTGTGATCCTGGTGCCACCTGAAAGCAACTAATATTTTATATATAATGTTTACATGACAATACGTATGCTATTTAATTTCTTCTATAATGTAATTTTAACTGAACAAGTTGTGAACTGTTATTCCTAAATACTTGTGTCTTACCAAGTCTAATGCTAGGATACAAAAACTGTTAGGGTGACCCAGATGGGAATTATTAAATAGTAGTACTTTTCATGTGCCTCTTTACAAAATGTACATACTGTACATTCTAAAGGTTTACAAGGAAATCTTAAATTAAGATCTTGATTTGACAGCTGTTGAACACATGCAACCTGCATCTTAAATAAGTAAGCACTTTTAAGCACTTCACATGTATCACCAATCCGCCAGATAGCAAATAGCTGTCACGTTACCTCCTGAGCTAACAGTGAGCTGCCCCCCTTAATTGCTGGCATTCCAGTAATCCCTGAAAATGCTAAGTTTGTCACTAACACCTCATAAGTATAAGATAAATTCATGAAATCTTCTCCTTGGTGCAAGGTGTTAAAAAGTTTAAGCTAGATTAGTTGCCTGCCTGCAGATGTCATTATGTGAAGAAGCCTGCCCTTCTAAAGGTGCCCACACACCTTACGATAATCGTACGATAATCGCGGGAAATCCCGCGATCGTACGATTATCGTAAGGTGTGTGGGAGCCATGCGACCTCTGCTACTGTAAGGCCGCACAACTTTTACCTTAGGAACATGTTTGAAAACCAGCCGACCATTGTACGATGTTCGGCTGGTTTGTGGCATGTTCGCAAGATAAAAAGCCGCACGGGCCGGTGTGCTCAAGCGCACACTGCCCGTTCGGCATTGTGGTCATCGGAAGCCCGCCCCTCAGCGGGGCGGGCTTGCGATCATGCAAGTACCATCTGCCTGTCCAAGATAGGCAAATCGTACGGTTTTTTAAATTACACTGCCCGTTCGGCATTGTGGTCATCGGAAGCCTGCCCCTCAGCGGGGCGGGCTTGCGATCATGCAAGTACCATCTGCCTGTCCAAGGCAAATCGTAAGTTTTTTAAATTACCTTACAACCATCGCAAGACAAAACTCTTGCGATGGTTGTAAGGTGTGTGCCCAGCATAATATTTAACTCTCCCTAGTGGAACCACCAGCTGCAACAAGTATGAATGTAAAACACCTGTGTTTCTTGTGGTGCAGAACTTGGGAGTGATCTGAGGTCTAAAGGTGCCCATACACCTTACGATCTACACTGCGCATGCGTGAACGAAAATACGACAAATCAATTACCGCATTTCGTCCAGGTGCTTCTCGTTAATTACGGCTAAATTCATCTTGCGATCATCGGGGCAGGATGGGGCTGTCGGACGAAAATCGTACGACTATTCGATCATCGGACGAAAAGTTTCATCCGATAATCGTAAGGTGTATGGGCACCTTAAAGGTACAAAAATAGGAGCTGATCTGGGGTTTGAAAGTGCAGAAATTGGGGCTGGTCTGAATTCAGCTTTCTCTACAAGGTGGTGCTGATATGTTCCAGTGAAACACTAACTTTAACACAAATGCATATGACTTCCGGTAGTGCCTTGTATAATTTTACTTTTCCAGAATTATTTTCTATAATTTGACTTTAGAGAATTGGAATATGATTGGTTGCATTGGTTTACTGCAGTTTGCAAATTATTAGGTGACAGCACACCTGTATCATCTCTTTGCACTTTGTTTAAATGAGCCTGTTTGTGTGTATCCAGTAAAAGCAGAGTAATCGTTAGCCTGAGCTATATCCGGATGTAAGATGGCATAGTTGCAAGCATAGTCTAAAGGTGCCCATACACCTTACGACCATCGCAAGACTTTTGTCTTGCGATGGTCGTATGCTCATTAAAAGCCCGTACGATCTGCCCACCTTGGACGGGCAGACACCGGCCCGTTCCGCAGCTATCGGGCTAGCAGGCTAGAAACCCGCCGAGAATCGTACGATTCTCGGCTGGTTTTCAAGCATGTTGGCTCGACAAAAGACGTGCGACCGTACAGTAGAAACGGTCGCACGT
This sequence comes from Nanorana parkeri, assembly GCF_000935625.1. Lineage (NCBI taxonomy): Eukaryota > Metazoa > Chordata > Amphibia > Anura > Dicroglossidae > Nanorana > Nanorana parkeri. Next base: position 921,989 of record NW_017306620.1, on the reverse strand, counting down.
CTTAGTTCACACTGCTCGATTCTCGTACGATCGTGGGATTTCGCCCGATTCTCGTACGAGAATCGAGCAGTGTATGGGCACCTTAAGATACTAACAAAATGATCACACTGCACATGAGATGTCTTTTTGTTAAGGAATATTTAAAGTGTCTATGTAAGACCATTCTTCTGCAGCAGGTAATATACAGGTTGTCAATCCCTTATTGCAGCATGGTGATAAGGCAAACTAGATTCAGCAGGAGGTGTGTTGGACCTCTGCAGAGATACCACTGCATCCACAGAGAGAGTCCTTTTCTGTAGCATGCCAGCAGGGGACAGGATGTTCTACTCTGGATGTCGCTGCTTTTTAAAGAAAACAAACTTTACTTTCCACACGCCTGGAATGCATTTAGCTGATTTAAAGTGAAAGTTCAATTGGGCTCTATTTCTCTAGTCTGAACCACCTCCAGAATTCCTAAATGCCTCCAGCAAATCAGAGCATTGCACTTGTACTTTGACAGAATACTACAAGAAATTCAACAAATGTTTTGAAAGGGAAATTAATAAATTACCGTACACATAATCTTGAGAGACAGATATGCTGTGCTCTGTGCCGCTCATAAATTAGGAAAATATATATTTAACATAATCCTTTCCTTTCCATCATGAAGCTAATAATACAAGGTCCAGATGCATGACATGCTCAAACCATTCTCCTTAGCTATTAAGAGTAAGGGCTGAAGTCAATAATTGTTATATAAATATTTAAACCAAGAATATACATTTTAAACTAAATACAGTACTACAGCCGTTTAGTCTCAGAAGACACTGATTCATTACATGTCGCAGACCTAGGGTGGAAAATGCTTCTCCATTCAAAACATTCCATGAATCATTACATTAATTGGGGGAAAAAAGTGGGACCAGTGGCCAGGTGGTCTGAACCCGCAGTGGGGGACAGTGTCCTACTGCAGAGTGTTTACAAGTAAATAAAATTCAGGGATTTGCAGCTATCAGTGACACATCAGAATCTTGTAAAAACTGTGAACATTTGCAATGTCTATGTCACAGGCTCACTTTTATTTATGTCTATATGCCATATGCATAACACATCAGAATCTTGTACTCTTCTGACATATGCTTCTGACTGCATTAAAGTTAATTCTGATGGGTTGCACTATGCACTTAGCACTCTGAAACCTTTTTCCGGTCTGTTTCTCTGGCTCCTAGTTAAGAAAATATATATATATATTTTTAAATTCATTCATTTGATATTCATTTTTGCTTTCTGGCCAATTTTTACGAGGTTGAAAAGGGTGAAGAGAACCTGTGATTACTGCCAGGGTTTGTGTAATAGTATTACTAGTAGCCACTACTCTATGAAGAAAAAAATGAAGAAGAAATGACTTGATGCCATTCAACTTCTGTTACACACCCTCAGTATACAACAATTTGATATACAGGTTCTTAACTTCTTTCTTCCTTGACTTTTTTCTCTCCAGTTAAAGTGTATTTAAAACCAAAAGCAAAAATTTAATAGATTACAGCTCACCAATTATTAGATGTGGTGGCTGCATTAGTTTTCTTTTCTTTTTTTAATTAGACTTTTTCCCCTTTATTTTCACCTGATCAAACTAGTAAGTCTGTCATTTTTTAACTTCCTTTAACAGACCAAGCTGTCTAGCAAAAGTGGCAGGGGTGCTTAAAATAGTCAGCTTTTGTTCATGTATGTAAATCTTTTATGCCAAAAGAAAAAAAAAAGTGTTAGCTGGAGTTCAGGTTTGTTAGTCAAGTCCATGTACAGTATATTCGCTAGTGCATCTAGCACTACCCTCTTCACAGGTTGACAGTGCTGCTGTCTAAGGGTGGCTCTGTTGCTCCTCCATAGAGTGGAGTCATCCTAAGGAAGGAAGTGTGTTACTAGCCAGATCACCAGGTATAAATAAAGTTAAAAAAAAGCCTAAAAAGAAGAAAACTAATTTAGCCATCATATTTAAGTGACACCAAACTCAGGAGTTCAATCGTTAAAATGCATTCAAGTACCTTAACTATTAACAAAAATGTATCTTATTTATGTATCAATCGGCTCCTCAAATCATCTCTGAGTTCGTGCTGACACTGTTCTTCCTTCTGGAGGGTGGCTACCTCTGTTCCCCATGATCCCTGTGTGTGTTGTACAGTTGCCGCTGCTCCAAGATTGCATCCCTGATGTACTAAATCTTACATTTAGTTTAATTTGTACTGAGATTAAAGTCCATTATGGGAGTGAGCTTGGAGTGGTGGCTACTTTACAACACACAGAGGGACCATGGGGAACAAAAGTATCCATCCTCCAGAAGGAAGACCAGTATCAGCAGAAGGACAGTATCAGAGTGATACACAAATATGATACATTTTTTTAAACAGATAGGGTACATGAATGCATTTTTAAGATTTAGCTCTTGAGTTTTATTGTCACTTTAAGTATTGGTGGGCTGCAATGTATAACATTTTTGTTTTTGTGTGTAGATATGCTTTAATTTTAATTCTAGGTTGGGGTTGCATATGAACCCTGCAAAAGGTGAGAGGTTGCCCACACTGATGCTGTAAGGGTTGAATCTTTGTTACCATCTGATGGCCATTGCTGTGGCACACTTCACTTTTAACAGCCACCTTATAATGATGCTTTATATGCATGCACTTGTAATTGGGTGCACCCGGGACCTACAACAGGCAACTAGAGTATGGATGCTGGATGCTTTCAATGGAGTATAAAGCTATCAGGAAGCATGGCCTCTGCATGTGCAGAACCTACCTGAACAGATAAAAACAGATAAAAAGGGAGGGTACACTCACCCCAGGAAACAGAAATAAGGCCTTGAGTGTAGGGAAAGTAAGACAGGACAGCAAAAAAGGGAGCAAGCAAAGAAGCAGAAACAGAAGGACACCTGGACCCAGGGAGGACATCAAAAACCACAACAGGAAACAGAAGCCCCTACATAATGACACGGCAAGCAGACAACGGGTAAGCTGGCAGATACAATAGAAAAATGTGCACAGAACAGTTAACATCTTTTTTATTTTTGGTTTAGGTACGGAAGGGTTAAAACCCCTGACAGGTTTACATTGCTGCCTATGCCCTCACTAGAATGCTTCCCCCTCTCTGTTTGTCCTTGGTGACTATTGACAATGAGACATAAAATGATAGTGAGTTCAAAATGTTCAGTTGTCACTGGCACAAAAGGTGAGGGGAATCTCCCAATGGGAAGCCTGTCCTGATAAAAACAATCCAAAAGGGGATTTCTTTCACTTCCCGTTGTGTCTCATAGACAGGAAGGGAGATAAAATCTGCCCAATAGAACACAAATAAGAAAATACAAACAAAAACCTTACAGGCATACTAACCATTCCCTACTGTATCCAAACGTTAGAAAAAGTTTTAGCTATAGATATACTTTTATCGACTTTTATCGACTTAGTTTTCTAATGACTGCACAAGTTGTTTTTTTTTATCCAGTGTGCTCGGTTTAGGCCTGTCTGTGTTAGTCTGTGACTGACCCCTATTTGAAAGAAAAGCCATAAAAAAATATATTGAATATAATAAAATCTTTATCTGACCCATTGCAGTACATTAACTTTTTGGTTGCTGCCTCTTATAGTCCACAAATGAGCACTAGGGCATTAGCTTCCAATCAAGTCCCACTGCAGTCCCACCACTAAGCCCCTGTGCTGCCCCACCTTTTACATTTACTCTAACCCAGGACTCAAAATGTATTAAAATATTTACTATCAATAGTTTCTGATGGGGAGGAGCCTCTGTACTGAGTGCTTCTCCCCATTGAGGAAATCTTGAATGAACAGGCTGTGATGTAAATCACAGCCTGTTCATTCATAACTGGGGACACCTCTTACTGTGTCCCCAGTTATTTACAAACACTGGAGTGATTAGACGATCGCTCCAGTGTTTGTCCTTCTCACACGGAGGATCGGTAATTATCACTGATATTTACCGATCCTACGCTCTGCCACACAGAAAGCCGCTGTCATCCTTAAACCGATCTCCTCCCCGCTCGGCCATCCTGACAGCTGCGGGCGCGGCTTCTCTCCCCCTCACCGCTCGGCCATCCTGACAGCAGGCAGCGCTCCCTCCTGCGACCCCCCCCCGGGACGGACGGACGAGGGATCGCTGTCATCATGTCGGTGAGGAGCAGAGAAGCCGCCCCAAGAAGGTCCAGGAGTCCCTCCAGGAGCTGAGTGCCTGACTCAATGGCTTCATTTACACTCGCCCCCACGCAATTTTCACTCGCAAATTGCGAGGGGGCGAATTGAAATTTTGAGCCCTGCTCTAACCTATTTATTTATTTTTTAAAGAATGTATTTTATGAAATTTTTCCAATCCATTTTAGCATCAATTATCCACACAATATATAAAATGTTTATCCCTCTTTAAATTTCTCTTTACAGCCTCTACATATCAACTTAAATAGGCATGATTTTCCCTCTTATCCACTTTAATGCCTCCTAATTATCAATACAATCTTTCATCTCTATCTCCCATACTTCACACTCTCCCATTCCCCCTTTCCCCCTTTTCCCTCACCTATCCCCTACAGGCCCTCACACACTCTCCCACCCCCTAAACAAACAAGACAAAAGAATAAAAAAGAAAAGAAAAAAAGCAACAAAAAAAAGGGGGGAGGTTAACATGGCTTTCGGGTTATCAACTTTGCATCATCGGCCCCGCATTTTCGCTACAGATATGTCTCAATTCTCGAGGAGGTAGGAAAAGTCAACCCAAGCACTCCACGTCCCCTCAAATATAGAATACCTATCGTGGAGTCGCGCTGTAAACTCCTCCGTATGCATTATATTATTAAGTTCATATACCCCAAATCTGAGGAATACGTATAGACTTCCAATGCTTAGGAATTATTGCCCTAGCCGCCGACAACAGAAAACAAAGAAGTCCTCTCTTACTCATTGCGGGTGATCCGCATGCATGCAAGCTAGTTACTAAATCCATCCAATTTTAAATTGCTGATTGATGGGACTATGTTTTATACTAATGAGAAGTTGTGATAACTAATTAATATTGACTTTTGGTACAATAATGAATACATAAATTCAGTTCAGTTACGTAGAGAAGCCTGATAGAAGATGCACACATCTGGAGATGGGCCTTAACTGTTATCAGTGTATGGCCATGGACCATGGGATAAAATAAATTTTTGTCAACTTTAATACATAAACCCCATTCCTTCTCACAATCCAAAGCCACTGTCACCATCTGCGATTGTTAATATTTCAGCAATACAATTTATTGCACAGCTGTGACTGTATAAAAAAAACTCATATATTTGGATGGATCCTGGATACACTGTAAGTGGGGTCTTTAAATATTTGTGTCATACGATAAACTATATGTCACAGGTTTTGATGGGAATCAGTTGTACAAGCAAATACATTTTCACAGGGTCTTTAATGAATAATGTCTACTGGCAAACTGAGAAATGCCTAGCACTCAATTTAACCTTCTTGAACATAAGTATTTCCTGCATGTTACCACGTATTTCTCAATGTATCTGCCCCTTTAAAAAAACAGCCTATCACCCACTATGTAAAGAGAGGAAGAAGGATGGACAGATTAATTGAAGCATATGGCCTTTCTGGCATTACTCCAAAGAAGGAAAACATCATGCTTAAATTGACTGGATCACCATAAATGATTTAAACTTCACAACCACTAAATTCACTTATCCACTTCACCTTCTCTTAATTTGCCTTACAATTCAGTGTGCAACATGCCAATAATTCATGCATCTTCCCACTCAAATTCCTTTTGTTTCTGCAAAACAATATTGTGCTCACACATTTCACACCTTTTTGTACCTTAAGAGGCAATACGTGTATTTAGGAGTACTCCAAGCAGTGTATCAACCTGTAGTTGGTGGGTGTTACATTAATGAAAAAGCAGATGGTACCATTATAGTCAGATTCTGTAAGAAATGCGTGTCACTGACTTGCCAAAATGCATGCCTAGGGCTTTTATTAGTTGTAATGTTTTTGAGCCATAGAAGCCACTAATGCAGATGAAAGAGTTCTTCCTTGGTTCTGAAAAGCAGATGACACCAGTGACGTGCGGCACCTTTGGTTCCAGGTGAGGCCCCACCCCAACCCAGTCCCCATGCTAGTGTGAAGGAGGAAAGGAGGAGACAAGGAGGAGCCTCAGTTTCCCTCACTTGTTCATCACTGTGGAGGCATCGAGATCGATGGCCTCAGTGGGTTTTTTTGTTTGTTTTTTTTGATTGGACAGCTTAACCCAATGCCGCCTTGCCATTGGTCCAAGCCATCCACAGAACTCACACTTCTAACAAAGAGTAGAGGCTGTGACAGCTCTTGCCTCAGTAGTTAGGTTACACAAGCAGTGGGGAAGCCCGCTGCTGTGTAACCTAACTACCTGTCAAAAGCCGGATGCAGCGATGTCTGTAATTAAGAGGCAGCGCTCCCTCCATGACAGGTTACACAGTGGGGAGGCTTTCCCTACTGTGTAACCTGATAGAAGCCGATCTGAATGGAGAAAAAGCTGTCAGCTTCAGTCTCACCTGCCTCCCCTGACTGCACATCCCTGGTGACACACTTTTCTAGCTGAATTGTTCTGTACATTAAATATTATAGGGAAATGTGTGTTTTACTTAGGCCATTGGTAGTTTACATTTGTTTCATTTTAAGAATCTGTGTAGGGGATCAGGTGTCTGACTGAGAAACTAATGCTTGAGACTGCCAAATAGATATTTTTTTGTCACAGTGACCTGATGATCAATGATGCATATCTGGAACAGTACACTTTAATTTGGTAGAACTTTTGTCATTGCTCCCCTTGGTGGGTTGTTTTTAAAAGGGGCAAATTCTTAGCCTGTCTTTCTGACCCTTGCTTCTTTGTCTATTGAGTTAATTACTTGCAGGACATGAGTTGAGTTTTCTTGGACTTCAGTTACTTATTAGGTAGTGAAGTAAAGATCTTTAAAGCGGCCCTAGTGCCTCTACCTTTATAAAGCAAGTTGAAAATGGCAAAAGTCTTAGTTCTATCCTCATATGCTTCTTTTATAGAAGAAATGCAGAATGTTATGATCTCTGGATTTTGAGGAAGTAAGGAAATTAGTGTAAGTGCCTTCCATCCAAATGTTTAGTAAACTTGTGACAACTGGCAGCTATTTTCAGATCTCGGCACAGTATCCTTTTTGAAGTAATTGCCCCTCTAGAACCTTATAGAAAACAGACGTGTAGCAGGATTAAGACTAAACTTCCAAGAGCTCAGTATTTATAGAACATATGGCAGGCTGTATGACAGGCTCTGTAAAACTATGCAAACGTAAAGCTTTACTGCAGTCATTTGAAAAAGTAAAAATTGATGCATGAGTTCATAAAATATGTTGCATCCCCATGCACCCACATACAAGAATTAAAATAGAGAATATACAGGATTATTCAGTAAGCCAGCTTCAATAAACTCACCAAGCTAACTGAACATTCATTTTGCATATTGAACATTCTCTACTCTTTTAGTAGATTGACCCCATTGGGTTAGTAATAATGTCTCAGGCAACACACATGTGCTCTGGAACACACTCTTTATGGTGTGAACTGGCCCTCAATTAGTCATTCACACAAAATCATTACATTTACATTTCAGCAAAACTCCAACTTTCCATAAAAGAGAGATATTTGTGAGGCTCTATCGAGTAGGAGAGGCAATTCCGATTAATCAAACTTAATAATCGACTAACTAATCGATTTTGAAAATAATCGTTAGCTGCAGCTCTAGCAATATTTCTGTCAGATTACCACCATGTCCAAACATTTAATATTTAGAAAACTAAACAGCAAAACCACATGAACCGCAGATCTCATTAACCAATCAAATGTGGACAAAAAAGAAGACACTTCTATAACTTGGTCTACTTGCTTTGAAGGTTTACACTGCACCGTTCTCCTAAATTGCTTTGGCAGACATATCTCTATTCAGTTTATGTGTACTGTGAGAGCGGTAGTGTGAAACTGGCAGTAGAACTGAAAAGAGTATCTGCTTAATGTCAGCTGTCACATCCTCACCATAATCTGTTTAAATCAATACTAAATAACCAGGCAGAAAGATATTTTACAAGGAAACAAATGCGTCCTGATGCAAGGCACACAGTTTCCAGGAGGCAACAGCCTGATTTTACTAAGCAAGAACATATGCTAAGCTGAGTCTCATCTACAGATGAGTACATTTTTAAGAACTTCCTTCTCCCTTGATATGCTAGCATGTGAACTAAGATAAGCCTTGAGAAATTCCATTCCATAGCAGACAAGTGGTTCACCTCTTCCCATTTAAATTTATGGATGGAAAAAGCACATTTTTAAAAACCTGGCCCACCCAAATAACATTCACAAACATGCGATTTGAATAATTATTGTCAAATACTCATTAAACTAATCCAGACCCTACCTCACTAGCAGGTTGCCAGTTTCACAAACAATATTGGTGAACTGTCTTTATTTTCTACTTTTATAATAGTAATAGAGTATTGTACCATGTTAGTCATTAATGAATGCAGAAAGTTTGGAGTTCAAGTTGAACCCTTTATTGACTAACATAGATCCATACTTCATGCTTTATACAATCATGAAAATGGTTCTAAAACCCACAAATTTTAAACAGGGTTACAAGGAGGAGCAATAATATAACTGCTGAAATATAGAAAAAAAATAACTATTTTTTAAACATCAGTAGATACATGAGTAGCAATGGCTATTGTAAAGGGTTAGGTGATAGAGATAGAGATCAGAAATTAGAATTGTTATTGGAGCAATTATCCTCATTTATTGAATAAATTCAATTATTACCTTTAATAATTTACCGTATGTTAGCCAATAAAGGGTGTCGCTAAAACTACAAACTGTCTGCTTTTAAAATATAAGCATAGATCTTGAAATTTGCTGAAAGTCAAAAACTGAGTGTATAATGACTAACAAGTACAGAAGGTTTCTATTTTCACTAATAAAGCTTTCTGTTCCTGTCTTAGAAAACAATGTATTTCAAATGGCTGCTAAGTCTGGAGTTGTGCTGGCTTTCATCTTAACCCAAGTAAGCCTCCCAGTTTTACATAATAATTGTAGTCCTGGATCAGCTTTTTTTTTCCTCTAGATGCTGGTCTTCAAACAACGAACTATCACAACTCCTCCAGCACACTCAGATCACCCAAGTGTACATGCAGTGCAATAAAATGATTCCCCAACATTCCCAGACATGAGAAAAGTGTCTTCCGATTAAACAACCATCTCATGTCTATGGTATCTTCAGACAGTCCCTGGTGATTGCAATAAAGAGGGAGCAGTAAATTGGACAGGATTAAAAACATTTGTATGAGCCATATTTTTCCTGAACGTGGTCATATCCTGCCTTCTCTAGGTCCATGTAACACTAGCGATTCTGTAACTGGTGACAACACTCCAGTGAATGGATCACTAAAATGTTCAGTGAACACACTTTCCTGCTTGCTTCTGTTGCTCTCACTTGCTGGCTGAGTAAAGCATGCAGGGCCGGATTTATGCTCTCTGCTGCCCCAAGGCCAGGTTCCTCAATGCACCCCCCTCCCTGCAAAACCGCTCCACGGAGAATGGCAACCAGATGGCAGGGTTGGTTTTAATATTTAAATAGTTTTTCTTTATTTTGTTTACATATTTTTATCTTATCTTTTGCTTTTTAATTTTTTAATTTTATTATTTTTTACTATTTTACTTTAATTTATTGACAGGTGACAGGTTCACCGCTCTGCTCCCCGTTCTCCATCCTGAGCGAATGTGCTGTGGTCCCAGGTACCCCAGAAGAGTGGCAGGGAGAGAGGCAGCCGGGCAGTGCTGGGGGCAGTGCTGCAGGCATATTACAAGTGATCTCGGGATCACTTGTACTAAACGCGCATCGGCTTCTCCGCTCCACATTTAGCCCTGCTTGCCCGAAACAGTGTAAAATAGAAATAACTACCAACCCGGCAACTGTACCACCCCTCTACTCCCTGCTCCCCCGAGGCCAGGCCTCAGTTGTCTTGTGGGAAATCTGGCCCTGAAAGCATGGCTTTCTCACTGCTGAAAATACTGCAGAATGTCACTAGTAAAAAAGTGTCATCCAGCTGGCAAGGGAGTGATGCATGTAAGCAGGTGAGTATTCCATTGCCCTGCTGTGTTCTGTATAGCGATCATGCCACTTGTTGCCGCAACAGGATCGCTAGCCCTTAACAAGTCCATAAGGAGCCTTAGCCTGAGAACTTTACAAACTTATACCTGTTCTATAATATTTCACTAAGAAAGTGGTCTGAGAAAGGGGAAGTGGAGCCAAATACTGCTTGCTTGGAGGAAAACCTTAACAAGCATCAGAAAATGCCCAGTATGGCTAATCCCTATTTGCCATCCATTTAAATTAAGTATCTTAAAATGCCTTGCTTTAGTTCATCTAAACCAGAAATAAACATTGCTTGGCAAATGAGCATTTTATTGAACATCGTAAAGGGACAATCACATACAAAGAACAAGGTCTAATATATACTGGCATGTATTTATGATATCATGTTTATTTATTTAACTATAGCATAACTTTTTCCAAAAGCCAACACTGTTCGGCCTTTCAGCTGGGCCTGGTGCTGGTGGATTGGGGGCTTTTCAGCATATTTTCTATTTACTATAAGTCTATTTTACTATAAGTCTAATTAAGTCTTCCTTTTTATGCCAGTTGTCCTCCCCCTGATACAAACCGTACGACTTAAGGGAACCCCTAGAATGAACCCTTTAATCTTATCCCCCCCGTCCTCTTTAACCGTTATTTTAAACCTAAATCTTAATACAACTCTAAAATATAACACTTAATATTAAAGAAGCACCCTAACACAACCTTTTATTTAACCCCCTTACTTGTAAACCCCCAGTCCCTAACATTAAGTCCCCAAATACTAGCCTGGCACCAAAATCTAATTTAACCACTGCAACAGCATGCATACTTCATACACCAATGAAAGCTACCAATCCAGTATCTAAGGCTGGGCACACACCTTACAACAATCGCAAGACTTTTGTCTTGCGATGGTTGTAAGGTACTTTAAAAAACGTACGATCTGCCTATCTTGGACAGGCAGATTGTACTTGCAATGATCGCAAACCGCGCCCCCCTGAGGGACGGGCGTTTCCGATGACGCCAATGCCGAACGGGCAGTGTGCCCTCACGCACACCGGCCTGTGTGGCTTTTATCGTACAAACATGCTACACACCTGCCGAACATCGTACGATGCTCGGCGGGTTTTCGAACATGTTCGTAAGTTAAAAGTCGTGCGATCTTACAATAGTAGAGGTCGCACGGCTTCCACACACCTTACGATAATCGTACGATCGCGCGATTATCGAACGATTATCGTAAGGTGTGTGGGGACCTTAACAGTGGTTTTTGGTGGCTATATGAATACATTTACGGGTCTATCCACTAAGCTGCCGGGGGCAGCCGAGTGAACAACCGACCCCAAGTGAAGTGAGCCGAACACTGTTCGGCTATTCACTTCAAGCTGGTACGGCTGATTTCAGCCGTACATCGGCTTGCTTCACATGGCTTCGGGTCGGCCGAACATGCTCAGCATGTTCGGCCGACCTGAAGTGCAGAAGGAGTTCGACTCAGCCGTTCCAACACCTGGATCGGCTGAGCCGAATAACCAGCAGGCTACTCACTGCTGTTCGGCCTATTCTTATAGATGCCGAACAGCAGTGAGTGAATAGCCGAATGCCTCTGAGCAGCCTTCGGCTCGGCTGTTCTGCTCGCTCCCTCAGAGGTACCGAGCAGAAGAGAAAAAGAGTAAAAAAGTTAAAAAAAAGTAAATAGAAAACGATTGTGCAGAGCTAGCAGTGACAGCAAGCTCCGCCCAATAGTTTCCTATTGTCCGGCGGCTCTGCTGCTG
>NW_017306620.1:753350-909270 GCF_000935625.1 Nanorana parkeri | reverse complement strand
GCATTCGGCTCGGCTGTTCTGCTCGGTCCCTCAGAGGGACCGAGCAGAACAGAAAAAGAGTTAAAAAAGTTTTAAAAAAGTAAATGGAAAACGATTGCTGCTGCCGTCAAAAAAAAAAAGAAGAAAAAAAAACACTCCCGGGTGCTCTGGGAGCCTCCCGCTCCTGGCCACCCAGGAGAGAAACACTGCTTTTTCTTGTTTTTTTCTTTATTCTGACACGGAGCGATGTCAGAATAGAAAAAAAAAAATAAATAAAATGTTCCCATTGGAATGCATTGCTACATTACTATTGGCTATTTCAATTTGCAATAGCCAATAGTAAACTAGCATTGCACCCGCCCTCTGCTGATGGACCTGATGGAGAACTGCAGCAGAAGGGGGATACAATGCTAGTTTACTATTGGCTATTGCAAATTGAAATAGCCAATAGGAATGTGACGCTCCGTGTCAGAATAAAGAAAAAAAAAGAAACAGCAGTGTTTCTCTCCTTGGCGGCCGGAAGCAGGAGACTCCCGGGACGCCAGGGAGAGTTTGCTAATTGGAGATCAGTTTCCCTGGTTAGCAGGTAACCAGGGACGCTGATCTCTCTGCAAGTGGCCGGAGCCAGCCGTAAGATCACGGCTGGCTCCGCACAGCTGTCAGAAGCAGGCCAATGGCCGGCCGCTCGGCCAGCTTCGGCTTTCAGCGTGGCTCAGGCGAGCCGATGCATATGCGTTCGGCTCGACTGAGCCGATCCGGCCACGTTCGGGAGCTGTACGGGCTATTGTGAATAGCCCGTACAGCACCCCTTCGGTTCTACTGAACCGAAGGGGTCCTGGGGCCAAAGCTAGCCGAAGGATCGGCCGAAGCTACGGCAGCTTCGTGAATAGACCCCATTATACATATACCACATACAGTATAACACATATACTTTGCAGGCAATGTCATGTCATGTCATGTGAAATCCACTGAAACAAAACCTGGAATACAACTACTGTATAGTGATGACTACCCTAACCTTTTGGCTCTGGGCCTTTTTTACTGCTAAAAAAAAACTATAAGGGTGCTGCATATACTGGTTTAGAGGGATAGTCTCTACATGTATACATAAATGCACCTCTGCCGAACTAGAGTTTCAAACAAACATCATTTGTGTCCCTGCCATTTATAGCAAAGCTACTATTTCCGCTGTAACATCACGTATACAGCAATTTTTACAAACTATGGGATATAGTACATGTTGATAAAATCTTAAATAGCAAGTAGGCTGCTGTCTCTGATGTGGCAAGAGTTTGGTGATCATTGCATACTTAAGGAGATTGTTTCCTCTGAAATTGTGCTGAACTAATGATGGCTGCATAATAGCAAACATCCTCTAATACCATGTTTCTTAGCTCCTGAATTCAATTAGTTCAAAGGTGGTTCTACCTGAATGAGTAGAAGGGATGTACTGTAAGAGATCTCTGGAGACCAGGGTTGGGAAATAAGTTCACAAGCTTTATTACTAGCCCTCATTCACACTGAGCGGTTTGTAGCGCTTTTTCTGCTAGAAAAAAGCTCAAAAAAAGCCCTTAAAAAACTCTATTAATGTTTATGGTCATGTTCACATTTTAGCATTTTGAAGCTTGGAGCAAAATGCCAATCGCATGAATCAAGTACATAAGCGTCTTTTTGGCAGATTCTGCTCTTCTTGGCCCCACAGACCTCAATGGAAATGCTCATTTTGCTGCATTTTTGTGCGTTCTTGCACATTTGTATGTGCGTTTTACGCGCATTCACTTATTCACATCAATAAGCCAAGATCTGCTCGCAAAAACACGCGACTTTATGTACGTGTGTAAAAATTTGCCAAAAAGTACAAAGACGTGCTACACAAAAATGCGCTAAAAATGCACAAATACATTCAGGTGTGAATGTAGGCTTAGGGTTTCAAGAACAGTGTAATAATGAATTAAAGTGATACTAAACTGCGAAGTTGGTATGATTTAAAAAAAAAACATGAAAAAAGGTCACACGAAAAATGACTAAAGATGAAATATATGATGCAATAACATTTTAAGTCCCTAGTCTGTCAAGTTAAGTCAGTGACAGTTAACCAACATCCTCACAACTGACAGCATAAAAATGTGTCCATGCAGAAACAGTTTTATTACCAAGACTTAATTTATTGTCACCTCCCAGCATATGGACCAGGTGATCCAAGATAAATGATGGTGGCACGAACCCGCTTTACTACGTATAAAGCTGTTAAAGCTGTATGCATTCACCTATTGGGGTAAGTCAACTACAGTCACAAAAATAGCATTCCTGGAATCATTTTATGAGCCCCCTAAAGCTAAAAAGAAAAACAATGGAAGGATATTGCTAAAAGACAGATACAGGTTTAAACAGGCCATTCTGCTTAAAGAAGGTCTACATTTCCTTTGTATTTTAGCAAAGAAAACTCATCTATGGAGAAAACACATTTTTTGATGTTACACAGATCACTTTCAATATTTTCAGGAATTCAGAGGGAAAAGTTGTTTCAGGACAATCTTAAATGTAAATGTTTATGAAGTCAATGTTTAAGTACTTAAAATGAAGACTATTTTGCCAAGGCAAACTGAGTAAGTGGAGTGATGACAGTGGAGTGTGGAGATTCCTTAGTGTGGCATAATATCTGAAATGTTAATCCATTCATAGTACACGAGCATAAATGACCGTTAAAGTTTACCCCAGTAAAGAATTATTATTTATGCTAATTTTTTTCATTTCATTTTAATGTAGATGTACCTGACTTGTACTATGAGCTTTAGCTACTGAAAAACATTGTGAGGCTCAAGGTACTCAAACTTTGCAGCTGAAAATATGTATATATAAACGATTCTGCATTCATAAAAGCTTAAAATGTCTACTAAGGTCAGAGTGCCATTTATCAGAGATGTAATAAACTGCCACATTAGGTGACAATTATCTCATATCTTTGGGCACCTTACATTATACTTTCCTGGTAAAGGAACCCAGAAAACATGTTAATAAATCAGTCTTTCTAAAAACTAACCATTTTTCTGTGTCACAGGATATACAATCTGACTTCTCAGCATGAAAAATGACATCATGACCAGTATAGGCATATCTTTTGCCATAACTGCACACTACTGATGGGTCCTTAGCACTTGTTCTAAGCAATAACACTTGCTTAATGATGAGGGGAATTGACTACACACAGAATTTTCAATATCCTATGATTAGCCTTTAGCTGGCAATCAACTGTTTCACAACACACTGATTTCAAAGTTTAGTTGAAAAGTTGTTCTTAAAGTGCAATGGTCATGTGCACGGACACATTTGTTGATAAACAGATATATGTATACAGTAAATATATATTTAGTTTCATTCACCTTTAAGTGTGTTAATTGAGAAATTATTTGGCATAGAAAGCTACGACCTGTGTGGGTAAAAATAGTAATAGGCATACCTCTGTGTGTGCTACTCCCCTTTCCTCATAAATAAAGTAACCTCACCATGACAGACTGTCAGAGGGCAACCGTCTGTAGGAAGTATTACATTCATCACCCTCTCATGGATATTCATTCAGAGAAAATAAACCCACTGCATGTCTGTAATACATTTTTTCAAGGAGATTGGTTTATATAATGTGCAGTTCAGTCCAGGATTGTTAGCTTTGTGAAACACAATAAACTGCAATTGGGCCCATTTAAAGTAAAGTTGTCTAATGCTCAAAGTTTAACAGATATGACATAGAAAATCTCTCATAGGGATCAGTGTTGTCCAGACTGGGCCAGCCACATTGGCCTAGCACATCCCCAGAATAGCAACCAATACTGCGCATCATCTTTTATATTGAAGATTTTTTTGCCCCTTCACTATCCCTATAAAAATACCTCACTGTTAGGGATACTAGAGGCTTGCATGTGCAGTGTGTGTCATTTTATCTGCATTAACGTACTAGAACCCAATCCACACAATCATTTTCTTTCTGGCCTGAGCAAGCACAATGGAAACATAGACTACTGTCTTTGTGAAAGAGTGCTCTTTAAGCTGATATTAAACACAAACTTAGGTCTACAGCATCAAGACCACTCCCATGATAGTCTATAACTTTAATATAAATTAGCTAGCTAAACTTAAACTTGTAGTCCATCACAGGAATGAGCTTGGAGCGGTGGCTACTTTACAACACAAGAAGGAAGGACTGTGTCAGCACGAATTCAGAGATGATTTTATGATCTACAACTCAGTGATACAAAAATAAAGTCCTGTATTGTTCATAGTTAAGGTACTTGAATGTATTTTAAAAGGCTGACTCCTCAGTTTAGTGTCTCTTCAAAGTGATAACACGTGAAAACTGCATTATGTATGGGTACCCACATAGTACCACATACTAAACTAAACTGGATTATTATGACTAGAGACATACAAAAGTGATCAATCATGTAGTCATGTAGGCATCATCTGATGACAAAAGCCAGCCATCCTCTAGACATGTATGCTTGGCTTTCTGAAAGAAACTTGTATAAATTTTAGCTAAACCAAAACTTTTTTTACTTTAGTTTTGTTCGGAGAAGGGTAGGCTTAGAACTTCAGTTTGGTTTTTGTTTCTGTCCACCCACTGTGGAGAATTATCCTCTATGTTTTGCCAGTGAACACTGTCATTGGGACAGAAGTGATGGGAAATCCAAAATTTTACAGTTCTCTCCTGTACAGAAGGTAAAGGGCAATCTTTTAATGGGGATACCTGTTCTGATGACAGCTAAGAGCAGATGCCTCCTCAATTTTGACACATTTTCTCTCAGTTCTTTTGGTATCTCCAGGACAGGAAGTGAAGGGACAACAAGTAAGAACCTGACAGGGGTTAATTCATTTCCTACTCTATCCATAATGAGGAAGCGTGGCTATAGATATACTGTAAGTAAATGGATAGGAGGGAAGGAAAAAATCGGCACACACTAGCTATGACTTATCTTGGAGAAAGAATAGTGATTGAACAAAACTATCAAACTGTCTATTTGATCAACCTGGGGTATCTGCTAAAACCACAGATATAAGATAGTTGACCTATCCTATCAAAATCAGTCAGGTTGAGTGATGGTCGGCTAATGACTCTAGCATGACATAGAGGCTAGCAGAAATTCAGCACATTTTTGTCACCTATTCTGATTCTAGCATAATGAGAATAAACTGTAGTCCTATGAGGGGGCAAGTTGACATGTTACAGTGAAGTGAATTATATGAAGATTAATGATACTGACTGCAATAAAAGGTTGGGAATTAATGGACAAATACAACAGCAAAGATGAATGCCACAATGTACATTACTTACATTCCTTTTCAAATAATAACTATTCAGTTGCTGAAAACAGGTCACAGAAAGAAAGAAAATATCTAAGTACAATGGTGTCAATGGGGATTTCAATGTTGACCTCAGAGAAGCATGCATGGGCTTTCTCTAGCAGTTGCCTGGACATGTCAGTCCTGGAAAAAGTGATATTTGAAGGTAAATCAAACACCATGTGGATCAGAAATATGCTCTAAGCTATTTGAGAATACAACAACGAAATCTCCCTTTCTTTGCCTAAAGCATCAGAATTCCAACATGCTCAAGTGTATCCCATTTTCAGGTAGAATGTGCACTCTTCAGATAACATCAATATGGAGACTATCAATGTGGTAAACACTTATAATGTATGGTAGGAATGTGCTATGTGCTGAAAAGTATTAGCAGCTTAATACATAAAATCACTTGGAGTGTGTTCCTTTGTAAAAACATATTATATGTCTGAGTAGAGGAACAGTACTGTCTGAAGAGGTTTGTCCTGTTCTGTAATATCAGAGTTGTTCCTTGAAAAGTACTTATGTATACATTTTCAAGGGTGTAGTGTCTTGCAGTACAGCTCATCACAGTGCTGATGCACTGATCCTGGCACATTGCATGTTTTTTTGCTTTTTTTTACAACTTTTTTTTAAATGTCACAAGTGTCACATCCTGCTGCTCTGAAAAAAAAGGACTGCATGCATTTCTAGAGTTCAGCTTCTACGCCTAAAGGTCTCTACTTATCCAATCAGTGCCAATACCAAGCTATGCAACTCCTGAAATAGTACTAAAAACTACTGCGTTACCCATAGATTACTCCCCATCCTGGAAAATCTATGTAGCAGGGGAAGGCAAACTCCTGACCTACAGCTGCTATGGAACTACAAATCCCATTAGGCATTGCAAGACTCTGACAGCCAAAGGCAGAAGCATGATGGGATTTGCAGTTTCACCAAAGCTGGAGGGCCAGAGCTTGTCTACCCCTGCTATACAGCAACATTAGTAGTAATGGGTAAAATGTGGAGCATGCAGTGCCTGTATGTGCCCAGGCTTTTTATATAAAAGGAAAACTATGGGGGGCGATTCAATAAAACATTTGTGTCACTTTTCTGGGGTTATAGCAATATTTTAAAGTTTTGCACCAATTTCATGAAAGCCATGTGACCGTTTCCTTGCTACAAATTCAGGTAGTGTTTTATGTTCGCTATGGCTAAAGCAAATTTACTAAGAAATACCACTGTATTGGTGATAAGAAAAGTCGAGATACACAGGATCTCTTCCATGTTGGAGTAAATTGTGTCACGTGTGTAAATATTGTGTCACAGAAAAAATCCTGTCTATGGCAATTCTGCAACAGATTCACATACACCTTACACAGATTATGATGATCTTCATGAATTCCAGGGTTCATGTTTACATTTATGACTCAGTAACACTGTCCTTAAAAGTTAGTTCATTTGTACCTCAACAGCTGATACAGGTATTTCTGAAGCCAGCTGTTTGTCCTCACAGATAACAATTTAATGTTTCTCACTGTTGAAGCCTAATTCCAGCCAAAATGTTTTATTTGTGTTGCCAGGATGGGAACTGAGGTGAAAACTCCCCAAAGGGGACACATAAATAAAAATAGAGATTTCAAGCCTTTTACCCTCTGCTAAAATACATTTTGATATGATATGTTTGTGCTTTCATTGGAGATATTTATCAGCACTTCCTGTGCAGCTGACAGGGAGTAAAGGGAATAAAGGAAAAACACCCATATGGTGCCACAGACAGCAATACAAACTTGACAGATTGGCCAGAACCTCCCCACTGACTGGAGCTGGGATCTAATGGATGTTAATGAATACATTCAAATACGCGAAGAACTTTACTTTTCATAGCTGAAGTGTGTAGTATTATTTGGCTAAATCAGCTCTAATAATCTGTATGCAGGTTTTGTTTGTAATAATAAGCAAAATGAATATTAGAAACAATCCTATGTAATATGGTTTCCCAGCTTGATAAGTCAATTTTTACCAGTAACAACTGCAATTACAGCACTGCTACAGGTTCACATTAGATTATTAACATATAATGACTCTATATGCCATATGATAATGGACATTCTAGGCCAGGGGTAGGCAACCTTGGCACTACAAATCCCATGAGGTATTGCACGATTCTGACAGTCACAAGCATCCTTCCCAGAGCCAGAGCATCATGGGTTTTGCAGGTTCACTACAGCTGTATTGCCTACCCCTGTTTTAGGCCCAACAATCAGCAATAATCAGCAGGAGTGTTTAAGTTCATGACCCCTCTGTCAAGTTCTTATTGCTGTTTGTTAGCCCGCTGCAAAGAGTCACCCTATTTGTCCTGCAACCTCTTGAGACATAAAGTGTGGGAAATTTACTGTTGCATCACTGAAATAGGAAGTGAAGGGAAATCTTCCCAAGAGGTGTCCCCTTGTGAAGATTTCCCTTCACTTCCTATTCTAGATAGATCATAAAGCAAAATGAAAAAAACATTTGCAAAGTTCCTTTCAGAGGTATATAGTCCAAATAAGTAAGGCGGAGCTGTACCCATCTAATTATGTATGTGTATTATGGCTCTGATATCAAAATTTAAGTCATTCTCAGATTTAACTCAAAACTACACCCAGATTTGCTGAAGGCCCTTTTGAACTGAACCAAAATCCTGCCCTGTATGAAGGAATTCAGTACTTATAGCGTGCATAGTGATTGATCTCCAAGGTGTCAATTCCCTTTACCTAGATGTCATTTCGTGTGCCCCATTAATCACTGTTCTGTACTTGTAAAAAAGTGATGTAAGCCGCGAATACAGTGCTTTATCCATTTGGTTAGAAGTTGAAATACCACGAGGTTAGCTAGCAAGATACAGCTTGTGACAATACCCTAAAGAGATGATCATAGCTTGAGAAATGAATGCTGTGTGCAGATGCGGATCATGTCTTGACATAATCACATAAACTGACTTGGTATAAATTGCAATTGATAAATATATTCAGATCTCTTTGTTTATATAACATCAGGGTGTTATCTTTAATGTAACGGCAATACTGAATTATTTATTAAATGTTTCAGGAAAGGCCATCCTAGGTTAAACAAAGTAAAGACCTATTAATTCAGTAATACAAAATCAACATAGAACATAAGAAGATTGGATTTCATTTGGCCAGTTAATCAATACAGTTTTCCCGTCGTTGCTCCACATGCACATTCATATGATGTATGGTAAATGTCCATGTCTGTATAACAACTTCTTATTATAACAAAAGTTTCATGGATGGATTTTGGCTCCCTTATCATCTCTGTCTTTTAACATCTTAACACTGGAATCTTCTTATACTAGTCATTTGCCACCTAGCCAGCTGCTATGGGGCCTGGGGCACAGGGGGGCCCGGCCAGGCCGAGGAACAAAGGGGTCCCCCTGATGCCGCGTGGGCCGCCTGGGTCGCTGTGGCATCTCAGGCAGCTAGATGGCACTGGTGGCTGTAAGGAGGAAATCGCCGCTGTTCAGATCACTGAGATCGCTGTGATCTGTGCAGCGGTGCGTTCTTGCTCACAGCTGCTGCTGAGCCAATGACAGCCAGCAGCTGCGGAGGAGAAGGTGGCTGGGCACGGCATAGGGAGCGAAGTAGGAGGCGGGGCCCGGGTGTCATCAGAGGAGGTGGGTCCCGGTGATGGAAGAGGATGCGGAGCCCGGCTGTGGGGGAAGCTGACAGCGGCTCGGAGCTGACAGGTAAGAAGTATGCGGGGCTGTGACCAGCTTGTGTACAATTTTAAGATATATAAAAATATCAATTTTTTTTACACATACTTCTTAATAAATTCCCAACTGTATGAACAAGAATGTCCTGCTCATTAGGATATAAATTGTTGTGTACCTCCACATTCATAATATCTGAAAATCTATTGATACCTTAGTTTGAACCCATCCACGTGCCCAGTCCCACCATTTAATAATAGTCAACTAATTGGGTCGTCATAATGTTATACATAATTTCTGTTTACTGTTATACAGATTTGTCTCCATTGTCTTTTTCTTATGGATTCCTATGTTGGACTTGAGGGATGTGTTGTCTTTACATACTGAATCAGTGACAAGTTATACATCTTATCACTTATCACAAGTTATACATGTTATCACTACAAGTATCATAAGTCTACCACATCAAAGTGTATGTAAGCACAAAATGTTTGGCATTGCGCCTCACTGTACAGTTTTCTTAAGCAAACTTATTTTTGTAAATCTATTGCAAAGTTTCTTACATGGAGATTCTGCTAGTAACAGCACTTCCACTTGCAGACTGTCACTGCCAAGCCATTGCCTTGCAACTGGTAACAGCTTTGTCTGCCTGCAATGTGATCTTATTTAGTTGGGCACAGGGGCGGATCCAGAGTCTATTCTCGGGAGGGGCACTGCCAGAAAAAGGGGCACTGTCAGAAACTACTGGTTACTACTTAAACCGGCGCACTGTGTGCAGCTTCTGAGAAGAAATGCTATTAGCATAGCGAGGAAGCCGGCTGCGCATTTTGCATCACTCACGCTACGCTAATAGCGTATCTTCTCAGAAGCTGCACACAGCGCGGCGGTTTAAGTAGTAACCAGCACGCTCTGTAGGCAGCTTCTGACAGCGGGGGAGACGGGAAGCTGAGCTTGTCGGTGGATCCAGGCATCAGGTGAGTATTAAAAAACAAAAATGTTTTATTTTATGTTCCTGGGAACATGTAGGGCTCATTCACACTGGAATCGGCCGGCACGTACAGCTCCATGCTGCGTGCACAGCCGTATCGGGCAGCTCCCGGGAAGGACAGGTGCTGCGTATGATTAGTATGCAGCCCCTGTCCTTCTCTATGGGTGTATGGGGCCGTACGCCCCCCTATGCTCACACGCCCAGCATGTCCGTACGGGTGCATGTTTCCTTGCTCGGATGCAGACAGGATCCATCCTGTCAGCATACGGGTATGCTCACCCACAGGGCAGGTGAGCGCAGGGCGGCGTACGGCTGTGTGCTAATCACATGCGGCACCTGTCCTTCCCAGGAGCTGCTCGGTATGGCCGATTCCAGTGTGAATGAGCCTGGTATTCAGCAGTGCTGTATAATCATTATACAGCACTGCTGAATACCACCAACCCAGCTACAGTCCCCCAATCCCCCCTTTCCCACTAACTTGCCAGTCATCACCCACAGACTCACCAACCTCACCTACATGCAGGCTGCAGCACCTCTTCTTCTGTGTCCTTGGCGGCCAGTGGAGGGGAGGGGTCACAGGAGAGGGTCCTCACGAGGACCCACATACCAGGATGTGGCTGCCTGGCTGTGCATGCAGAGACGGGTATAGGCTAAGCCTCAGCCAGGCTAACAGTCACTGTCAATGACAGGCAGCCGCCTGTTTAATTCGGTACTGGTTGGGCATTGGGCTTCCTATCCGACGAGCTTAATAGGCAGCCCAATGGCATTACATATACTTTGCATACACTAATCTCCAGTAATCAGCTGAAATATCTCTAGCCATTAACACTACCATGGAGTCCCGATCCTCCTCATTTACTTTATAACTGCTGACAGCAAAGTGTAATGTGACTATGTGACAGAGAACCTTTAGAAATAAATATTTGGAAGTCTGTTTTAAACCTAGGCAAATGATCCTTTGCCAGGCTGACAGAATGATGCTATCTGCCTGTGTGGTTTGGGTCTATTTAAGCAGAATGATTTTACTAGGCATATGACTAAAGGGGATTTCTATGGTGCTGAAACAAACAAGAAGGAATGGCTTGCTGTTTAATAGAAATATGCCAGCACATATTAGTCTCTTAATAAATAATTATACAAAAGACTAACACATGTATTATAATATATGTGGAAAAGTGGATTCATGATTTTGCTGGTCAGTTAAATAAAATAAATTAAATTTGAAAGGTCAAATTTTCAAACGTGCACAAAACATCTTGTACTTTACCAAGTACAATCTAATCACTTATTTATTTGAAATGAGCTGTTTGTACTAATGCAAAATAAATTACAACGAAAGGACACTAAATTTTATTTCTCACTAAAGATCTATTTCTTAAAAAAATCATCTATGGGAGTTTGCCCACTGAGTAACTGTCTTTCTTCTTTCTATTACTTGAAAAGCTGTGACTGTCTTAGCCTAGTTACTCAAGGTTTTGGTTTTGCACTACACTCAGTGTGCTAATTCACCCATTTTTCCACCTAGCTTCCTATGGCTGCTGCCAGACTTAATCTTTAAAATGTTAATATGTCTACATTACTAAGCATTCATATATTTTGCTATACTCACTCGTAGGTGGTGAATGTCACATTTATGTCTACATCTGGATCCACTGGATCCACTCACTGCTGGGAAATTAATAGCATTATAAATACAGCTGTTACAAATAATTTTTGTTCTTTGTTGTTTGCAGATGGCATATCACTAATTTTATCAGTGATTCACCCATTATTCCTATGGACTCATCAAACTAATTTACCAGTCACACACATTTGTCAGCTGTCACAGGAGGCTAGGACGGTGGTGCAGGGGAGGAGTCAGCTGTCAGAGGAGATGAGGTCTCCTCCCTGCACCGCTCGCTCAGCCTCCTGTGACAGCGAGTCAGGATGGAGATACGGGTACAAGCAGTCAGTGATCAGTGATCGCTGATTGTTTGTAAATAATTGAGGACATAGTATGTTTACTGTGTCCCCAATTATGAATGAATGGAAAGTGATCTACATCACCTCCTGTTCATTCATGATTGTGGACATGGTAAACATACTATATCCACAAGTTATGTGTGCGGGTGTCCGTACTTGGACACAGACAGGATAGATCCGTGCGTCCAAGCACGGACACCTGCACGGATGTGCAGCTCGGGTGAGCGTGACAGCATATGGCCGCATCCTCCCATAGGGAAGGACAGTCTGCTGTGTACAATCACACGCAGCACCTGTCCCTCCCGGGAGCGGCCTGATGCGGCCATGCACGCAACATGGATCTGTACTGCCCGACTGTACGCTATATGAATCATGCCTAAGGCATGCATGCAGACCCATGCAAGTGCACAGTAGTATCAGCCACAAATAGCTATGAATCTATTCCTGTCATATATATATTAGGACAGGAATAAATTCAAAGCTATTTGGGAATCAAGATATTGCAGTGCATTTGTGGGGGCCTGTGTGTGTGCAGGTATGAGGTCTAATGTTCGTTGGGTGAGCAGTATGCAAAGGGAATGTGGCACATACATTACTATTGCACAGTGATCCTCCGGCTCTGTGCACTGTGTTCTGATTGATGATGGTCACAATGGTGACAAAATCAGACGGGGAACAGAAGATCCGCTCAGTCCGGCAGGTGGGTGAGCGATTCTCCTCCTTCCGTCCTGCGTGCTGCACGTAAAGAATCCGCCAGGCAGGACCTTGAACAGATCGTCGACAGCCTCCTCAGCGCGGCTCCGCGCATGAACGTCATCTGGCCACGTGAGGGAGGTGGGTGGGACTTCAATTTGACAGCCGGCTCGAGCGATGCAAATACGATGCGATGTCAAATGCGAACAAAAAAATTAGTTTGCGTGCCAGCAGATGTGGCCTCCCGTGCCAAGTTGGGCACGCGTGCCGGGGGTTGCCGTCCCCTGGTATAGAGGCTTCCTGTTCATTCATAACAGGGGCTGCAGAAAAAGAGATTGAGGACTCTGTATTCTCGACCTCTTTTTCTATTTTTAAAAGGGAAATATCAGGGATCTGTTTAGACCCCTAATATTTCCCCCGAAGCACCCAACAGTAAAGTAAAAAAATAAATATATTTAGTAAACGAAAGAAAGAATGAATATTTTTTTTTTTTGTTTTGAAAATTTCATTTCGGTGCAATACAGTTAATAAATTAAATCAGTAATTTATGTAATGACTCGGCTACTAACTCGAACAACAATCTCAGTTCTAATGGTTCTACAGGTATTTAACCTCTAGTGACTTCACTGGACATTAACAAACCTTACTGGAGGGTACAGGAGAGTCTTTTACATGTACAGGTGGTTAACATATTCATTTCCTCAAGCCACACTGATCTCAATCACTTTCCCTACTGATCTATTTACCTGTCAACACTGCAGAAGTTAAGGATGAGATATGAAGATCAAGGGATTACACAAGGGTAAAACTCAGAATTACTGACCTCGCCTAAGAAAGTTCTAACAACTGTAAACTAACTATTTTATTCCCCAGACCGCATAATTCATTAAACAAGCCACAGAAGAGCCAGGTGTTTTGGTATGTAAACATTGTTTACATACCACAAACATAAAGGAGGTTATAATTAAAATGAAACATGTACTTGTAATGCAGTGATGTTTACTCGGTCATCTGAAGGGGTTTTTATTAACCCCTTCACGACCTATGACGGTCTATTCCGTTTTGTAGAGCCGGTGGCCGGCTTTACAGTAGAAGCGAGTCTGCCAGATTGCGTCTACGATCCGGTAACTGTGCCATCCATGCACTAAATTTAGTAATTTTTTCACAAAATGTTTGGGTTTGATAATAGGTTGGGCTAATGTCGTGCAACATAAAAGTTTGCAACTGCCATAATTTTATTCTATAGGGTCTTGGCTTTCAGAAAATATATAATGTGTTGGGTTTTAAGTAATTTAAAAAAGATGAAGCGTTTGGAGAAGGCAGGAGATGTGAACAATCTAGGCCAAAATAGCTGATTTGGAAAAATTCTCCAATTCTGCTCACTTTCCATATCAGCTATGTTGTCCTAGATTGTTCACTTTTCCTGCCTTCTCCAAACTCTTCACCCTTTTGTGGATAGCCCTGTTTGTAATTGCTTTGCAAGTTTGTTTCACTAGAAATAAATAGTGTATTATGGCATATCAAACAATTTTAAATAAATTGCTTTATGTACACATACTTTCTTGCAAACAAACAAACCTGGGAACTGAATTAAACTGTTTCACAAGTTACCCACTACAGTTATATTGGTTAAGTGTACTGTAGAGTAGTGTACACTTCTTTCAGGATCATTTGTGCAACCAATTAATGAATTAGCTGGAAGAGACAGTATTCATTGTTCTTGAAGGTACAGGCTCCAGAGCTGTCATCCTTATCCTTCCTTCACTGACCTATAACAAACATGTGCACATTAGGTGTCAGGAAAGGAACCCGATACATACATGCTTGTACCTAGGGAGTGACTTACTAAAAAGTGACGCAAGGATCATACAACAGCTTCAGAGCATGTACCTTCAAAAAGAAGTCAACAATAGCAGACATGTTCCTAAAAAGCATTACCATACACACAGGGATCTGATCTTATGAAAAAAAAATCCAAAACAATACTTTGTCCTTTTTACTTTTCCCTGCGTGAGTCATATTTCCCTTGCTTAGAGGCAGCAATAAGGAGTGCCAGATGTGGTCTGTGATTTAAAAATAATTTTTAGCAAAATAAAAGACAAGAACATGTCAAAAACTATAACCCCCCTAAACACTGGTGACATTGGTCTCTCAACATGATATTTTTTCCCTCTATACATGAAATAATTATTACTTGATCAACAGCATTTACCTATGCATGGCCAGACTTACTCTACTACTGTGTCATGTAGCTAAGCATTTGAATAAAAGTGCATTTTGTTCAATAAACAGTCTACACAGAAAGCTTTAGTTAGGGAATTATAGGGGGAAAAAATATATATGACATTGCACTTTTTAATTTTAAAAATTCCAATGTAATTCTAATTGCATTTTCTCTTTGGTTGCTCTAGGCAGTGCAGGCACTTAATTTACCTTCACTTATACATTTTCTAATTTGTCTTCTTAATGATGTTTCAGTCAGAGTATGTTCTCTGTACTTATCACATTTTCAATCATGTTTAGATTTTTTTTTCCTAACCAGACTGCACATTCAGAGCCACTTAACTTTTTTGTTTAAATACTGTTTTAACCTATGCAGTGGACTGTTCATGTAGGAGACCACCCAGTATGTTGAAACGTTTCCTTTGTTAACTTTTGAAAAACACAATTACGGCCCAATTATGTGCAACCACTGTCTTCCCTCAGACACTGGGCACAGCCACTTGCATTTAAAAGTAACTACATTAGTGGATCATCTGCTTTAGGTATCAAGCACAGTTATATTTTTATACGGACAAAGTGATTTCAAAATTTAAAAAAGAAATGTAAATATCTTGAGCTTACTTTTTATACCTACAGCTTTTTTTTCTTTACACAATCAAACTCTTTCTAGTCATCATCATAATAATAATAATGATAATAATAATAAAATCTGGAATACCGCTGCAAAGTTAAGATAATTATTTGCATGCAAATACACCTGGAGCTTTTGTTTTGCCCAGATTGTACTGTAGATGTCTTTTTCACTATATGGACCAAAGGGGCTTCCACAAAGTTAGAAGACAGCACAGCCACTTCTAAATTAAGTAAAAGTCAAGCTTTGTTTTGCTATACATTGCTTGTTCACTCAGTGAGAAGCACAATTTTCTGAAACATCTGTGTCTTGCTATCTTTGGACTACTGGATGCTGCCACAATTTTTATTCCTGACTTTGCTGATATTCTATTATGATACAAGTGTAGTAAAAGGACCATTAGAATAAGGAAATGCTTGCTACGCAATAAACAGATGATACATTAGCCTGGGCTGTGATAACAAGCCCTGCTAATGGTTGCAAGTACTTGTGCCACTTGGAAATTAAACCCTACACTATCTGATAGTGACAAGAAATACACTGATCAATACTATCACTTAGAGAGTCTAAGGCAACTGTCTTATGTGTCCCAAAATCAGCCTTTGACAAAATTTGGCCATCTACTATGTAGGCCACCTTAAATTAGATGTGAAGACCTCTGGGATCTGTTGAGCCAAGCTACTTACTGTGGCCAGTCAATAGGGATGCACCGATACTGGTTTTACGGTATCGAGTACGAGAAACAGGCAGGCATCCACAGCACTCCTTCCTCTCTCCACCATAGGTGCAAACATAGGTCCTATGTAAGCTTGTCTTAAAAGATTGTAATGACAGTCACTTTGTAATGTTTGTAGGCAGCTAGAACAGATTCCACCATAGTGTGCTCAGTAACACATCAACCATGACATTTTAGTGGTGGGTGGAAGCAGGCATTTGTGTCACTTAACACATACTTAATCTGAGCTTAGCTAATGACATATTGCTACCATGGGTTACTTCTAAATGGCAGTGGTTGTATCATTATGGTCCAGTGCACTTGGAGGAAACAGCATCACTGACAAAATGTTTTGAAGCATTTAGAGCATATGTTTTGATTGAAATGACATTCTAGTGATAGCATGTTATCTATTCTGTTTACTGTCCATTTATTTCTAAACTGTCCCCAATGGTATCTGTATTACATGTAATAAGCATAGTCAAAATTATGTGTGTGTGTGTGTGTGTGTGTGTGTGTGTGTGTGTGTATGCATTGCTGCACTTAGACTGCATGTGCTACCTTAATCATAAAACAGACCAATAATTTCCCTCTCCCACAATTATAATGGCAATGGGGATAATTAGTAGTTAGGGCTTTTTCTTTTTTCCCTCTAAATAAGGACTTTTGCAACATGAAACAAATTCCTTTCATTTTTGTCTATGGAATTGTAAATCTCTAAGCTCAGACTGGTAAAGAGCCATTTACCATTAATCAGATTAAAGGGGGTGTTAAAGGAGTGAATCTTTGTTGGATGCACAATATCTACAATTGTACAGATGTTACTGGAACTGTAAAACTGCAGGAAACTTTTAGTTTTGGTTTCTTCAGTTTTGATCTGTGGACAGACTAGGGCATCAAGATTATTGTAAAGAAAGGCCTTAAGCTCATGACACACTACACGCAAAACATGTGGACCGTGCAGTGTGTCTTGTAATTTTTTCACTCCGGCACGCGAGCTTGCGAAAGCTCGCATAGCTGAGCGCACCGAGATGAAACATGTCATTCTCAGTCAATTGGCTAGCACGTATAAACCCACGAAAGCGAAGTCCATTGAGTTGTTACGTGAGAGCCGATTGCCTGAAGATGCAGTCTTTCATCTGACAGTGCTCAGCTAATCAAGCTCTCACACACTGCTGCGAACGTCCGCGCCTCGCAGCTTTGCTTTGCTCCGCGTGGCTTTGTCACAGGCTTAAGGGGTTGATTTGCTAAAATGAAATAGGCTGTTCAATTTGCAAGGGAATTTTCACTTTGCAGGGGTTCCCCTTTTCCCTTAGTGTCGTGAAAGTGGTGAAGCTTTGTTGACTTCCATCACCCAATAATGTGCAAGTAAAAATACTGTTTTTTTTATTACTAATTTCCTTGCACATGATTGGGTTTTCTTTGCAAAGTGAAATTTTAACACATTCACCAAATCACCACTTTCCTACCACATAATTTTAGATTTGCAATTTAGTAACAAACCTGATACATTGCTTGATATAGAAAGTTAGGACATTATTGATAGTGTTGTTGTTTTGTTTTATTGTCTAACTGAAACATTGTTTTAGGTTTAAAGAAAGAACAGGAATAAATAAGACACCATGCAAACACGGGAGAAATATTATGGTTACCAGTTTGTGCGCCTTGCACGATGCAGATGTACTCTGGTTCTCAGATGGATTGTAAAAACAGACCAATCTTTGTAACATCCCAACAAAGGGGATGCCAACAGCTTTTAGGTCAATGTCAACACTCCTAAAGCCTTCTGAAACAGTCATGCCAAGGCCTGAATGGAAAAGAGGCACATATGTGAGGCTATGGGCAGCAGCTGCAGGAGCTCTTATCTGAACTCAAGCTACCCGCAACCATTGTTTGTCCATCATAAAAAAATTAAAATGATATCCATTAACTTGATGCCATGCTACTTTTATAAACTTGATCTGTCAACAAATTTATAGGAATTGGACACAGAGCAGATGTTCCAGATATCTCTTTACTAAACAGCGATTTTCCCTTTTGCTGGCATGCCAACTAGGGGTTTTACACATAAAATGAATCTCAGCTCCAGAAAAAAAAAAATTTGTATGAGAAAAATATCTATTCATGTTAAATAGTTTAAAATCAATTTCTAGTTTCAGTGTAAAACTTCCCACTGTACTGCGACTCATAGCACACATAGCTTATACTTTCAATCCTTCACAACTTATCAGGTGATCTAGCATAGGGTAGGTCACATGTGATGCTTTATACTATTGAAACATCACTACAGTTAATACGATGAAAGGAATGTGACTTGTGTAAAGTGACATGTAATTTTTCGTTATATGTTCCAATGAATGATTGATCCATATGTTCAGCACATCAATGTGCTATGGCTTGGAAGGCTTTTATTGCCTAGGGATGTAGGGATGTGGAATTCCTATCGCCCGACGCCTCGGACAGTCAGCTCCGGGCGCCAGGCGAGTAGTTTTTTTGTTCATTTAGCCATGCTTCGGGCAAGCAGCAGGACTAAATGTAGTGTGGGAGCCGTTTTGTACAGGTGATCTTCAGCGGCTCTACAGCCGTCCAAGATCACTTGTAACTAGCCTGTTCTAACTCCCCTTCCCCTCACCTCCCCTCTCTTTCTCCACTGCCTCTCTGCCCTTCGCCTGTGTCCCCAGTCACTGTTATTGCTCCCGGCTGCCTCTCTCCCCACCCGCTGGCTCCCTTTCTGCCGTGGTCTTCGGGGTCCGCCGCTCTTCTGGGGGACCCTGGACCACGGCAAATTAGATCAGGTTAGAGAGCAGGAAGCAGAGCAGAGAACGTCCATTCTCTGCCCTGCTCCGTGTGAGCAGTGACACAGGAATGCTCGCAGCCTTCCTGTCACAGGAGAACGAGCACAGTACTGTGCTAGAACTCCTGTATTGGAGGTGACAGGGTCAATAAAGAGAACCTGTCACCTCCAAAAACTATCACACAGGGGATTTTTATCCCCTGTGTGATAGCAATAAAGTTGAGTGGGAAAAAAAGTTTAAAAAAAAATTAAAAGTTAATAATGTAAAATATAATAACAAGTAATTAAAAATGGAAATAAATAAAAACGTAAAACATAAAAAGGTGATAAAGTAAATAAATAAATAAATGAAAATAAAAATGTTTACAAAGTAAAAAAAATAAAGTAAATAACAATTAAAACAATTAAAACCAACCCCACTGCCCTCACCATCTGCTCGAAACCGTGCGGATGGCTGGGCGGTCACAGAATCGCACACCGCCGCTGATCGTGCTGGCAGTGCCATTATTTTCTAATGGCACCCCAGTCGCATCAGGCAGATTGAGCGGTTTTCCGCCACAATACCACCCGTGCAAACGCGCATAATCGCGGTTGAACATTGCACGGTGCGTGTCGCGAAAAAAGGTACATGTACCTTTTTTTCCGCGATTGCCACGTGGATGTAACCCAATTGAAATCAATGGGTGCCGCGCGGCAACCGCTGTATGCAACCACACATGATCGCCTAAATCTGCACCAGCCCTAAAGGGTAAATTCACATTCCCAAGTAATTTGGGAACATGGAATTACCCGCACAAATCTGATCCCCTCTCCTTCCCGCTTTACTTATCTTTCAGCGTATGGTCCTTCCCGTCCGCCAGTATGGGCGTACTATCTGTACCTGTGCCATGTATTCTGAATTTCACCTGACGACGCTGACCAATGAGAAGTGCTTCTTAGCACTGCTAAATACGGTTTTGGTTAAAATAATTTTTTTGCATCAGGACAAGTTGATTGTCATGAGGGACAAGTAGATCGGGCCCCCGCTTTAGTCATTGGGCAAGTAATTTTTTTTCAATTTCCACACCCCTGATATGTAATATAATGATTGTAAGCATATATGCAGACCTATAACTCAGAAAGAGAAAACACTGAATTAATCCACACAATGGGTGAATCTGTCACAATAAGCAGTTTAGAGATGGGTCACCAGCACTAAAGTGCAAATAGTAGTAGCTTTATTGAAGTATATCATCACATAGGTTAGAATGCATATGTTTTAAGGCCATGCAAGGTTCCTTCATCAGGGTGGCACGATAACCAGTTGTCACTGTGTCGCCCTGATGAAGGGACCCTGCGGGGCCTAGAAACATTGGCATTCTAACCTTTGTGACAATATTCTTGAATACAGTAACTACTATTTGCACTCTACCTAATTGAGTGCTGGTCACCTATCTCTACACTGCTGAGTATTTGCACTTCGAGCACCAAATCTATTACTTTGGTGAGAGAGCTGAAAGGTGTGCATCTATATAGATTCTGTCACACTAAGTTTAACTGAGGTTTTCTGGTGAATAACTGGCAACTTTTATACATTTTCATAAACTACATCATTCTCGACTGCCTATAGAGTAGATTTGAAAAAGTGTTATTCTTAGAATTTCCCAGTTCTCCACATCCTTTAATACGTCAGCTTAATTCTACCTGGCAGTATATTAGGGACTCTGTGGCAGCTTATATGAACTTGCCTGCAGCCAGGAAGGCTCATTATATCAGTATTATATCCCCCGCTAACAACCTGATCAAACAGTGAAGATAAACCGTTCTTAGTTTTTGAAAGAGCAGCTGGACTTAAACATGTGTTTGCCAGCATGACAGCTACAAAGAGGCTGACATAAGCCAATGTCTTGCAGGCCTTGTGTTAGGTCAGCAGGCCGCGCGGACCTGCAGCTGCTCTCCATCTTGCACAGATGCATGATGTTACTGTACTCATGTTTCTCCAGATGTACTTTATGAAACATGGGAAGAGATAAGAGTAAGATACAAATGTTTCCATCCAACATGGAAAGGGGAAAAAAAAAGTGGCTTACCCGGGCTCCTTTTTCTGGAAAGCATTTGCAGCCCCCGCTGCAATCTCGTCCTGCACATGGCCCCTGATAGTTCTTCTTCCCTCCCTGTGAAAAGGAAACATAAATATGAGATCATTTATGGCTCCCACAAACCTTGAATAAATAGATTACCAGCTACATTAATAACTGTTTCTCTTCATTCTGACAGTGATATCCTCAACTGTAATCACCCCTGACAAGTGTTTGGTAACATATGACATAAGGATATATAGACTTCAGCCTCCCAAGCTGTGTTTTAGTGGAATGTTTACTCCTCCTTAATGTATATACAGGCATGGGACATTTGTAGACAGCCTATCCACTAATCTTAAAAAGAAGTGGATTCCACTCCAGTTTTTCTACAGCTGGCCTTGGGTTAAGGAGTATACAATTTGAGTAAAAGAGTGAAGGATGCGCCATGTAGGGCTGCCTTTTTGCTCATTTTGACAGGTGGCTCTTGTAATCTGTATAAAAAGCCTAATGTAAATATTCAGCAGCACTCGGTTAACCAGCGGGAGGTCCAGCAACAGTTTGAATTTTATTTATTTCATAGCAGGAATTTACAACTAAAGACAATGACGTAATAATAAAAGGTTCCTTAGAGTTCAGTTTAAAAATAAACAAATTACTATGTCCACTGGAGGTATTCTGCAGCCACTAAGATTGTAATAATTGCTCTGAAACCAAAGCGTATTACAGGACATTGGTTGAATAAGGCTAAAAATTATAATAAACACGTTCCCCAACTACCTTAGGCCTAATATCAATAGCTACAGAACACAAGCAGACATGGAAATGGAACAATGTCACAATGAAATGAAGACACTTGTTATTAGTAGGTGGTGGAGACAAGGATGTTCATTAGCTTTTTATTTTCCATCTGTTACGCCACTGGATATTTCCCTTTGTTTCCCTCTAAATTTAAGGATGGATCTTCCTAACAAAAGCACAGACACCTATATACCTGAGAGAGGTTCTAACACTTTTTCACTATATGCAAAACCACAAAAAAAGAAATTTGGTTGAAGATACACTTTACCAACATATTGGAAACACATTTGTGTCCCATAAATGGCATTTGTGTATGTAGGAGGTGTCAGTCACAAACTCATCTTTTTATATGCTGACTGCAGATGTACAGAATGATGGTGATTACTACAGCCTTGGTATACATGAGAGCTTTTATCTTGTCTTCTTCTAGCCGCACAAGGGACCTGGGCTTCCTGGTTGCATCATGATTTCTCCAGGCAAAAACAGAATTTCTTTCTTTAGTAGTTTGATTGTGTCCATAGCGTGACTGCATTTAGCATGCAGTTTGGAGAACCCGGAAAGGTTTAGAAAATGCTGTGTAATTCTGCTGTCTGTAATATAGCTCAGTGGATAAGATGACCATGTATCTCTAAGCTCTTATAACAGAAGAGTTAAGGCTGTAATGGTTTGACATAACAAGAATGGAAGCTCTTTTGTCCTGTCATGTCTTGCTGGTTCTGTGCCTTTAGGCACCTCACATTTCTAAACAGATTTTGGATGATGTATTGCACACATTCTTTTATTTTTTTCCTTAAGGGAAATAATAGACATTTTATTATAGGAGAAATGGATACTATTTCATTATCTCCACTACATAGACACATCACTAATGTTAATAGCATCAGTAATGGTATTCTCAAATAGTGAATCTACGAGGTTGTTTTTAATTTTTTTAACTCATAAGCATTTTTCTCCCGTGGCATCCAAAGCACTTCTGCTGTTGGGGCAGATGGTGGGGCAGCCTCCTTGGGTGCACACCATAGATAATCATACTAGGGTCAATTTTAGACAAGAAGCAATTAACCTACCAGCATGTCTTTGAGGCTGTTATTTGTCTGTGTTTGGCTTTGCTGACATTTTAGTAATAATTTTATTTTATTCTATTCGTAACATTTGTTATTTGGGTCCCCGGATTAAAAAAAGTAAGAACCCCTGGTCTAAAGGCCATCAGGTTGTATATGCCATTAAAGGAGAACTATGAGGTGAGTGATTTTCACTCAACCTCATAGTTCGAGCCGACGTGTGACAATGTGCTCAATAGATTGGGAAGTGAGCGAACACATACCGCTTGCTCACTTCTCGATCATCTCCCTGTAGAGAGCTGTGACTGTCACTCCCGGTTCCCTGCAGGGATTCTTCCCTCCCTGCTCCGATCTTCCAGCGCTGACTGGTGGAACGGATGGGGTGGGTACAGCTGGCTCTGCCTCTAGATAGGCAGAGCCCGCTGTCAATCACGCAGCAGAGTGGACCTCGACAGTAATGTCAGGATCTGTCCAGGCTGCGGCGGTCTCTGTATACCGCGAGCCGTAGCTCGCAATCTACTGAGCTTTGGGTCACGGGAGGACGCTAGTATATATCCTCCTGTGACCCTTAGGAGAACTATGGGGAAAAGCACTAAAAACGAATAAATCGTCCGCTCACAGGCAGCGTGTGGATATCCTGTACTTCCTGGTTGTTCGTGGTATTGAGAAGTGTAGACCCGCCCCGATGTTTCATCATCAAAAGACGTCCTCAGGGGGATCGCAGGTCTAACTTTCAATACCACAACATGATGTATTTATATTCAACCTCTAGGTCAATATGCAAAAACGCGACCTAGAGACATATTTGCATTTTGCATATTGACCTAGAGGTTGAATATAAATACATCATGTTGTGGTATTGAAAGTTAGACCTGCGATCCCCCTGAGGACGTCTTTTGATGACGAAACGCGTCAGCGCGGGGCTACACTTCTCAATACCACGAACAACCAGGAAGTAAAGGATATCCACACGCTGCCTGTGAGCGGACGATTTATTCGTTTTTAACTGTAAGTGACTACTTTTTTCAAATAAATGTTTGTGTCGACTACACTATGCAGAGTTTTTTCTTTTTGCTAAATACTGATCCATGTGACGCTGATGAGACAGCTGCTGGGACTACTTATCGGCTTCTCATCTCTTTTGCCTACAAACACCGTGGGTCTGGTGAGTGCGCATCCCAGTCGTATTTATATACATATTTTTTAGGACTTTTTACTTTTTTTTTTACTTATATGTAATATTTTATTTTCTTGTCAATATTTCTACATTGTAAAGAAAACAGACCTATAAGAAATAGCATTCTATCATGAAATGACAAACCATATGTAAACATTTTCAGACACACAAAAAAGGGAAACATGCCCTAACATTTTATAGAATCCCACATTTTTCCTATGGAATGTCTGACATACTACATAAAAAAGGGAGATGAAAAGGCAAGCATACGGCAAATATTCTGCTGAAAGTAGTGTTCGTTTGAGTTAATTATTTGTACATCAGCTTGGTGTTCAGACCAGAAATCCATTTATAAATGTATAGGAATGCTATACTATCTTGACATAGCCTGTTATGACTTGACTCGAAGTTATATTTCTGTACTACAGAAACGAAATCACCTAAAATACTGTAAAAAGCCGTCAGCCGCTAGATTAACTTTATGTTCATGGTTAAAAAAAATAAGATTGCATCATTGGGAATGCCTGTTACACATTTTTGGTTTTCTAGATAACTGAATTTATAAATGTCTTTGAGGTTGTTATTGTATGTTACTAAGCTCATCTAATGTCCCACAATTACATTTTTCAACTAGAGGAACAGGAATAAGGAAAGCTTATGGATCAAAACTGAAAAACAGGTTTCAGATGTTGCAGATAATAAAATTAAACATGTTTCATCCTTGTAGTCCAGCTTTTCAGAAACATTCAAATGGCATCCTCTGTAAAATGGTAATTTCCCATGCTTGTATTGAAAATGTATATTCACTTATGTCAATTTTTGTTTATATTAGATGAAATTGTGCTTAACTGATCATTCAACACTATACTTAAAACTGATCTCCGGGCAGATATAAAAGACACACATTAATGCAGCTCCATAAACATTAATACATCATTGAATTGTTTTTGTAAATGCAAGCAGTGTAAGTACTTGAATTTATCAAGTATCAATCAGTATTGATATTGATCAGAAGGTATCAATCTTCTGATCAATATCAATACCTGTACAGCAGGAATGGAGTGTGAGAGAAGGAAGCATTGCCAGGAGACAATCAATTCATGTTTTGAAAAGAGGCATGCTTATAGGAAAATAAAGCAGTGCGACAGATGAACTCATCACTGTGCTGCTTCTCATCTCTCCAGTCACAGGCAGGGGTTCAGGTTTAGAATCCCCTTTTTATTCAAGGTAGACCTCACAGTTTCGCAGTTCAGTGTGTTGCATAAACCCCCTCACTATAAAAGGGTGGGCTCACAAAAGCCATACTGTCAGTATGTGTTGGGGCTGGTTATAGAAAGCTAAGAAATCTGTGTGGGGAAAGCAACTTTGCAAGGCTATACTGTGCTATACTGTGCTACACTGTGTTAAGGTGCCCATACACCTTACGATTATCGGACTAAACTTTTCGTCCGATGATCGAACCGTCGTACGATTTTCGTACGACGGCCCCATCCTGCCCCGATTATCGCAAGGTTCAATCAGCGGTAGTTAGAAAAAAACACCTGGACGACTTGCGGTAATTGACCGCAATTATTTTCGTTTGCGCATGCGCAGTGTTAATCGTACGACCTTCGACGGACGGAAACGCCACCAACCATGCGAACATCGTACGATCAACCAAAGTTTTCAAACATGCTTGACCGTCAAAAGTCGTACGATTGTACAGTACTATCGGTCGGGCACTCTATTCACACGTTACGATTGTCGTACGAAAAGTCGATCGCGTACGATAATCGTAAGGTGTATGGGCACCTTTATACAGTAGATTGCAGTGTGGCGAGCTACATACCCATATGCTCACCGTCCCATAGAGCTAACTGTCTCTTTTATTACTTCTGCATCAGCAGCAGGTGTGCTTGCTTGCTAACCCCAGTGTTACCCCTTTGTAGTTTTATTGTCTATTGTGATTTATTAGGGTCTTTTTTTCATTTAATGCTTAAGATTTTTTCTGTTTTATTTCCTGCAATGATAATAAAGAAAATAGTGGGTTTTTGCTGAAGAGTTGTTGGAGCTGCCCTCTGTACACAGCACACTGACACCGCATTGCAATATGGTAAAAAGTGCCACACCTTCTCCCCCCATCACCATAGTAGGAGGTGAGCAGGTCCTGCAGGACGTAGTGGTGGTAGGGCGGCACACACTAGAAGCAGGGACATGTACCTTTCTTACCTAAACTGGCCAACCAATACAGTTATAGCACACCCACCAGATAGTTGACTGGCTGACAGAACCTTTTACACCTACATCCTCCCAGACGCAGAGTAGTCAGTTGTTTGGAACCATTACTAAAGCTCTCTCTTTCCCCTCTCCTTCTCTCTGAGGCTGTTTTTGAACATTGGGCTGTCTTGTAACATCAGGTACAGCTTTAACTCATCTCCAGAAACTCATTTAAAGGATCTGTATAGCTTCAATGTCATAATTTTTTTTCCAATTTTTGCCATTGGTGCATGTCCCATGTGGAAGGGATTAGCTTCCTATTCCTCTTTTTTTTTGTTTAATAACAATTTGTTTATTAGCCCTATAATTAATATAGGCACAGGAAAGCCAAAATGTCATGTTTAAGCTCACTGTTGTGCAAACTTATTTATTTTGGATTTGGCAGAGAGCCAAATGGAGACTGTACAAGCTCTTTTCCTGTAAACGTTCCTGTACCTACAGTGAAGTTTTCCTTTACTTTCGTTTAATTTCTCCTACATACTATTCAATTAGTATTTTAATGCATCGAAATATATTCATTTGTATTTGCCTGCTTACAAACTACTGACTCTTTATTCTTCATCCACAAATATGTGTTGTTAAATTAGGTTTGCTTTAATTTAAATTATGCTTTGAATAAAGTATATTAAACACTAGTATGCATGTTGTGTTGGTTATGAATTACTGAATCTAAAATCCGTACTATGTATATGTTCCCATGATAATCAGAACATATCAGGGTTATGTGTGGGGAATTTCTGACTATCACATGCAGACACCGATTATCCAGTATGTGAACCTCCTAGTAAAAACTGTACAGCTACACATTCCTAAAAAACCTTCTAATATTACTTAAGACTGATTCCTAACCCTGCCGTCAAGCCCCATCAACAATTATGGTTTTGTGGCTATACACACAGATAGCTTAATCGCATAGCTAACCTTTTGATTACACAAACTGCACAGTTACTTGCGTAGTATACACTGCTGGTGGAACTGAAGTATGGATTTAGAAAATGCTGAACTATGACATGCTTTTGGATGGCACATTTCATTTAAAAAATAAAGCAGTGAGTAAACTTAGCAGCTGCAGCTTAGCGTTATAGTACATTAATCTGACTTCTATGACAACATCAAATGTATAAAGGTGTGGTGGAACTTGAGTGGCCTGCAGAGTCCTGACCTCAAACGTGCACAATACCTTTAGAATAAATCAGAATAGCGATTGCAAGCCAAGTCTTCTCATCCAACATCAATACTTGACTTCACAAATGTTCTTTTTGCTGAATGTGCACAAGTTCCCACAGTCACAGTGCAACTCTTAGGCTCCATTCACATATAGCGTCTGCGTTTCCCCCGTGGTTTTCTGTGCAAAAGACCGTTCGGGCACAAAAACGCGAAAATCTTTAGTCTATTATATAGCCGCGCACGTGTGGAAACCGCCATAATATAGCGCTTGTACTATTTTGTGGGCCGCACAGTTCCGTACCACGCGGCCCCGCAAAAGTCTAAACAATGCACATTAAAGTGCATTGTTTTTTATGTTTAGAGTGGTTCCTCATGTATTCGTACAGCCAAATACCCGTGGACAACTGCTCCTGTGTGAATGGAGCCTTACAGCAAACCTTTCCAGAAGTGTGGAGGCTGCTATAACTACAATGGAGGGGGTGTGGATTGGAGGAACTCTATAATGCCCATGATTTTGTAATGGGATGTACAACAAACTCATATAGGTGTGAAGGTGAAGTGTCAACAAACTTTTGGCCATCTAGTGTATTACTGGTGACAATGGAAGCAGTCGCGCGACTACATACCTAGGGAGATGTATGTATCATATGAATTCCAGCTCTTCAAAATCCAATCTAATGTGCATTGTTGACTAGATATTGAGGCTCCTATGCATGGCAAACGATACACATTGTGTGTCAGTAAAAAAAAAATAGCTCCAAGCTGTCTTTGTAAAAGCACCAGGTTTTAAGAAATGTGCAGTGGGTTATTGCTAGGTATGTAGTAACGCTTACAAATGATTAAATAGTTGTTTGTACGTTGAAATATATACATGATGTTGCAGAGCTACCTCAGAACGTACTTGTGTAAGTGTTCTTTGTTTTATAGGAAAAAACACCACATGCAGAGAAATACGTGGGCTGTCAAAAAGAAAATGCAATGATTATTTTTTCAAAGCAGATGTCTGATTGGGTTTTTCCACACTTGCACTTAATTACTAAATAACCCCCAGTGATTTATAAACAATGGATTGCAACAATGCTGAACAAAACAGATGGTGTCAGCAAATTCATCATTAGAAGTCCAACATTTTTTTCAAAGAAATATGATAGAAAAATGTCAGGACCACTAATTGGCCCACAATAACCCAGAATGTAAAACTACTTTCAAGACTTTTAAGAGACATAACATGAAAAGTCAGGACTGCATTTCTGTGAATTCACCATATACTTCTGATAAGGTAGTAAAGCTTGGAGTTTAAGGTAGGGGGAAAGGAAAAGAAAGATGTAAATATTTATAGTTTAAAGGAAGGCCAACAAAAAAAAAATTCCCTTCTACAAACACTGAACTCTCACAGATGTTCAGAGGACAGTCCAGGAACAAGCAGATCTTCTAAATGAAGCCAATGTGTCATCAAGAGGCTCCCCTTACACTACACAGTGCTTTCTGCGCCCTGGGAAACATCAAGCTCAGTCGCTGACACAAGCCATCAAGTCTCCAAAGTAATGTCCACTTCAACCCATTCTTACGTGATGCAACTGAGAGATTCAGTCTATGAATAAGAGGCAGGAACATGTCCCTTTCATTGAATACATTTTTCCCCAATAACCATAAGGCTGGGTTCACACCTAGGAGTTTTTGAGCAGTTCAAAAAGCGCTTTTAACTGCACAACACAAGAAATCCCATGATTTTCAATGGCCCCGGTTCACACCTGAGCAGAAAAATGCCAGCAGAAAAACGCCAAACGCCTGAAAAGGTACAGGAGCTTCTTTGAGCAGTTAAAAGCGCTTTTTTGTCCCTTAGACTTCATTGGAAATGCCCAAAAAACGCGCAACAGAAGCATGTTGCACATTTTCATGAGCATTTTTGCGCTTTTAGACATGTGTTCTTCCATTGCCCACAATGGTTTATCAGCTGCCAATCAAAACGTATGTCTTCATGTACACCTGTTAAACGCGCATACAAATGTGAACAACGCGCATAAACGAGCAAATAACCACATGCTGTTAATGCGCGTATAAACGCGCAAAAACTGTGCTGCCTAGGTGTGAACCCAGCCTTAGATCAGTATCTATGCTACAATAAAACATCCTGAATTTAGCCTAAAACAGATAATCTCTACTGGCTTAATATACCATAGAATGGTTTTGCAAAAAAGGTAACTTTTGTGTATTACAAGAAGGTATTTCCTGCCCTGGCCTGCCTATGACATTCTTCAGTATAAGATGACACCTTATAACCTATAAGTGAACACCTATACTGTTCCATACCACTCAGGGGCAGACAATGTTTATGTCCCTGTAGTTTTTACCATGTTGTGAAAAGTCTTACATACACCAGACCCAGACATAAAGAATAATAGCTGTCTCAGTGTATTTACCCAAGATGGCCACTATTCTCACTGGCTCAGTCTTGCACATGTACTAGATTTAACAGGAGACCAGAACATGAGGTTTGAGCATAAATGGATGAACATGTTATATAAGACATGGTGTGGGAGGGATACCTGATTATTTCCATGAAAGTATAGCTGCCCTTTTAAAAAAGAAGCTGCCAGGAAAAAAATATGCGAGCTTTCACTGTTGATTTGTTTATTAATGTGCAGACCCCTAGACTATCTGTCTTATTCTTGTTTCACTACTTGGCAACTTACTGACGGGGCACAAGTATGTACAGCTGTCCCTACATCAGACATGCAAATAATTGTTTCTGTCCAGTAAGTCATCCAGTAATGCAAGTATAAGGATGACAAAACCAAGACGAAAACAAGTCAGCAAAGACGGCTCTAGTATTCTATTTCATCGGGATTGCTTTAAGGCCAGATGCATGCTTTTCCAAGCTTTCGCATAAACAGACTTTAGTACTAAAAATAGCCAGAACAGAAATAGTAAACTTGATATGGTTCCTATTAAGTCAAATCAAATCACATGTTCAATCTATAATGTTATACAAATTGCTGCTCTAGAGAGCTTGGCAATACATGAACAAGGTACAGCTATTAACCTTTAAGAGGCTGCCATTAAGTATGAAATATGTGAAGTTTAATGAAATACACATGTATAGTCCAGTAATGACAGTAAGAATTGAATATTCCCCCGTACCTAAGTTTTTTTTAACAAAAGCATATGCCAAACAACCTATTATGCTAAGTTAAAAAAGAAATAACTGATTAAAAAGATATCTTGTCTAAAACTTTGTTTATAGTTTAGCAAAATCCACACCATATGTGCATGCTTGGTTCTGGTTACTGTGGAATTTACGGGATATATTATCAATTTTACTACGCTGTAGAGCAGCCTTCCTCAAGCAGAGTGCCGAGAAGGGGGTTTCTGACATGAAGGGGGCTCCTAGTGTGAGAAACTCTGATGTGAAAGAAGGGGACTCCTGATGTAAGGCAGGGTTCTTATTGTAAAGGAGGGCTCCTGATGTAAAGGGGAGCTTTTATGTGAAGGCAAAGACCCATTTTTTTTTTGTGTGTTCTTGCGTAGGGCCCCCCCTTAAAATCCATACCAGATCCCTATCTTGGATACAAGTCTGCTATGGACTTTGAAGGGACCTCACATTTTTTTTCATTTTTTTACATCTTAGATTGGGGTACCTTGAAATTTTGCATACTTTTAAGGACTTGTTCACACCACTTCCAGTGCATTCCAGCACGATTAGCTGCTGGAACGAACTGGCTGGCTCCCTGCTTTCTGGGGCAGGAGGGAGTGTGGTGGTGCATTCAGCCGTAGTCTGTTCGGCCTATTCTCATAGATGCCGAACAGCAGTGAGTGAATAGCCGAATACCGCCGAGCAGAATAGTAAAACTGGAAAACAAAAAGTAGAAAACGATTGGATGGAGCTAGCATGGAAAGCTAGCTCCACCCAACTGTTTTCTGTTGGCCAGGACCAGTTGTCATTAAAATGAGAGCTTGTCGGAGCCGGCGGTGATATCAAAGCCGGCTCTGCTAAGCTCTTATCGTAATGGCTCTTATCGTTACCCAGTAACCAGGGGATGCTG
This sequence comes from Nanorana parkeri, assembly GCF_000935625.1. Classification (NCBI taxonomy): domain Eukaryota; kingdom Metazoa; phylum Chordata; class Amphibia; order Anura; family Dicroglossidae; genus Nanorana; species Nanorana parkeri. Next base: position 877,701 of record NW_017306620.1, on the reverse strand, counting down.
TTCTGTCATGACGATGAGAGCTTAGCAGAGCCGGCTGTGATATCACTGCCGCCTCCGACAAGCTCTCATGGCAGTCCAGCGTCCCCTGGTCACTAGGTAACCAGGGGACGCTGAACTGTCATTACACACTGAGAACTCTGTGGAGCCTCGACTTTCACCTCGGCTCAGTCGAGCCAAAGCATATGCGTTCGGCTCGACTGAGCCGCTCGGCCAACTTCGGGAGCTGTACAGGCTATAGTGAATAGCCCGTACAGCAGCCCTTTGGTTCTACTGAACCAAAGGGGTCCTGGGGCCGAAGCTAGCCAATGGATCAGCCGAAGCTACGGCTAGATCCTTCGGCAGCTTTGTGAATAGACCCCTTAGGGTTTTTACTTAGAGAAAGCTGAGTGGCCATGACTGAAGGTGAATGACATTGGTTTGGGCCCAAACCAAATGATATGGGTAATGTATGTATTTACATAGCACCCAGACTTTTAAAAGGACCACTATGCATAAAAAACCATATCAAAATAATTTTTTTTACTGTTTATGGTTAATACACAAAAAAAGTATTTGGTATCTGAGTTCCCTTTTTTTATTTTCTCCACATTTACATGATCATATAGCTTCTCATTATAATTGACAGAGGCTGGAATAAGCTCTAACTCTGCACGGGGTGCTTTCAGAGGTTGCTGCAATTGCTCAAGCATCCTTGCAGTGGTATAAACTTGAGCCAACCTTTGTCACAATAACTTTTACTAGACATCCTGGCCTGAAAGTAAATGAGTAAATTAGCTTTTGCCCGCAATGTTCCATAAGCTGCCAGTCAAAACGCGCGTCTTCATGTACTCTTGTACAAACGTACATCAAAATGTGTACAACGCGCATAAATACGCAAATAACCGCACGATGAACACCAGCGTACAAATGTGCACAAAAACGGTGCCGCCTAGGTGTGAACCCGGCCTTACAGTCATCATGTTTCCAAACACCTGGCTCCAACTCTCTCTACTCAGCTTCCCCGAGTTGAGAGACAGCACAGTCTCCAGCAGCTGTCCATCTGCTAGCTTGAAGAAGGGTGGAGGAGGAAGAGGGAGCAGGAAACAAATGTATTGCCTTGCTGTGTCTGTGTGTTTGTAGAGATACACACAGCTTACTAGCACACAAAGATGGCTCCAAAGGGAACTGTAAGGAATTACTTGTTTATACAGCAATTCAAAATATGGGTTTCCTGTATATGTATATAAATACTTGCATTTTGCATAATTGTTTTTGAGAAATGCAAATGATATGTATCAATATTTACATTCTGTTTAGTATAAAAAGTGTTGTTGGAGAAATGAAATATTGAAATCTAGATATTGCTTGGAGTAAGAATGGAGGTATTAAATAGTGTCCACTGATACCTATTTCTAGTTGGTTTTGTTTTTCTCTGTATTTTGTATTACATGTTGTATAATATAAACATGTCAATAAAAATGTAATGAAAAAAATACATATATAAAATAATATTATTTTTTTACTAGAGTTACAAGATGTCACATTATGATGCTGCAATGTTACCTATAAACACATGCATGGGGGTTTTGATTATTCCTGTTGTAGGTATTGCTATGTTTATACTACAGTGTTAGGTCCCATTGCCAGCACTTGGATAGTTCTATTGACTTGTGAATGAACACAAACTGAGAGAAGGAAGAAACTGACACCTTCTGGCTTGGAAACAAGTATCACAGGGGAAGTTGCTAAACTCATACTTCCAGAGCCTGCTTATCAGTGAATGTCATTAGCTCCTGATTGTATTCACTGGAGACTGTGTGACAGCAATACTGAGTGACAAAATATTTGTCCTTTTTATTACGATTTAAAAAAATAAAAACCCTGACAACTGGCTTGTCTTCAGATGTCAAAGTTCAATTGTACTAACCCGCCGCAGCTGATTCAGAGGCCCAAAAATAAACCACGCGCTGCCAGTTACCTAGAAGGGCCGAGCAAATTAAGTATTTATGTTGTGTGAACTAGATGGCCAAGTGTTAGGACTTGCATCGGCTGTCTTAAAGGAGAGTCCACATACAAAATGTGTCTTTTACAGATGTGAAGTTCAATGAGATCTTTTTAAAATGAAATTTTACAAAGAACACAAAGGAGATGGGATATACATATTTGTCGGGGGTTAACACATTTTACAAACTGGGTTTACTGTTAAAATGCTACTAATAAATACATTGGAGTCACTAGGCGGCCCAACTAAGTCATCTCGTGGCCCAACGAAGTTCTGATGGGGTGGTCATAATAATCTGGCCACTCAGTGTATATATATATGTATAGACACACACAGTATGTATAGTATTATAAAGAAAATGATCCTATGAATGAGAACATTGTCAGATAGATTGTGGCTTGGTGACATCACTAGTAATGCTCATGTGTGGTTACATTGGCAGTAATACTGCTACTCAGTACTTCCAGTATTCCTATGGAGCAACAGTAAAATACTTTGTGGTCACTCAATGTGTGACATTATTTCCCATGTTACTTGTGTCTAAAATAGGGCAAAATTACAAATACATACGCTATATAAACTGATGAAAACTTACCACTGATTCCCTCATTGTCTTATTCACTGTGTGTGGCCATGAGGATAGTGTCATTACTCACATTCAAGATGAAGCTGGAAGGATGCCACCAATGAGGAGGCTAAATTAGATATGTATGCAGTCACACTCATATGGTATCTGCCCACCTGTTATTTGCTTAAAGTGGACATGTTAGTAACTTTACAAGTCTGCATGAATAAATTCCTGGTATGCAACAATATACAGCAATAATATCATCTTTCACAAAGCTGTATATTTAATCATTAGAATGTAATCTTTAAGCTTCAGTCAAGTGACTTTGCCTAGGCTGGGATGATATTATCAATGTCCACAGTCACCTTTCCACCAGTGATCAGACTGCATTACTATAACTTTGTAGTAAGTCTGAGAGCTGGTGCAGACCTGGGTGATCCCGGGAAGTGCGATCGTGTGCACTTGCACACAGCGATTTCCGCGCTGCCCCAAATCAATGGGGTTACATCCGCGTGGCAATCGCTGAAAAAAGGTACATGTACCTTTTTTTTGCAACATGTGACGCGCAGCTTTTTTAGCCTCAACCATGTTTGATTGCACGGGTGAAATTGCGGCGCGAAACAGCGCGATCCTCCCAGTGCAACTGGGATGCCATTAGAAAAGAATGGCACCACTAGTGTGAACAGAGGCGGTGTGCGACTCAGTGACTGCGCAGTTTCGTGCACAAATGCTGCGCGGTCACAGATCGGAAGTGTGAACCTAGCCTCAAGGTGAGAGGATACAGCAGGGGCTGATCTGGGGAACACTGACACAGTGGCGGAACTACCGCCGGTGCAGGCGGTGCGAGCGCACCAGGGTAGGAGGGAGCCGCAGAACAAGGAGGCACTGATGACAGCACTGTAGGCACGGAGCCTCGGACGGCAGTGAGGACCCAGCAAACAGAAAACACATGGGAAACAGGTGAAGACAGAAAACCGGCCAGAAGAGGTAAGAGTAAATAATTCATTAAAATAATAATTATTTGTAGCCTAATGTTGTATAAAGTTGTTGCAGCAATGCACAATGGGACCCTCTATAGAGGACTACAAATCTCAGCAGTACTTTATACAGAAATGCTATTGTTATATAAAGTATTGTTGGGATTTGTAGTCCTCTATAGCAGTGGTTCTCAACTCGTGGGTCGCGACCCTTATATATATATATATATTGCTGAATACTGCACAAGTTGTTTTGTGTAATAAATTAAAATGTTTCAGAACTGAAATCATTTTTGGGTCACGCCTTAATGACCAAGGAAACATGTGGGTCCCGAGGTTACACAGGTTGAGAACCACTGCTCTATAGCCTGCACCATTCTGCATTGCTGTAAATATTAAGGTTGCACCGATATATCGGCCGCCAAAAGATATCGGCCGGAAATGGCACTTTTGGCTAAATGCCAAAAGTGCAATTTTTCTGCTGATACAGCGGCGCACCTCTGCTTTCTTTCCTCCCCGCTGGTCGCTGCTCTGTGTCCCATCGGGGTGGAGAGAAAGTGACAGCCGGCCGAGCGCTGCGGGAGGAGAGCGCTGTGTTTGTGGGGTTTTTTTTGGGGGGGGGGCCAAAAAAAATCTTGCACCAGGGCCCTTTGTTCCTTAGGTCCGCCACTGCACTGACAAGAACTGCACAAGCACCCAGATTGTGTCATCTCTGAACCAGAATCTCATTCCAGGAAGTGGATGGTGATTCTGAATAACTAGAGTACAGAAGATGAAGGTATTTTTAGGGGGAGTACTGAAGAGTACTGTAATCTCTGAGATGTGATAAATACACTAACACATTACTTAATAATCACGCCTTTAACTTGAAAAAATATATTGGACGTTAGGTTCACTTTAAACATAATGAACGATTCTGCTTGGGAAACCAGATCACATATGTACGTAGTACATATTAAGGTAATACACCTGAGCGTAGAATGGGAAGGTAGAGCTAGTGTCTGGAATAACAACCACTGGGAATCGCGTACCTTTGTGATGGCCTTGTGGGACCACATTTCCACTTTTATTACTTGGGGCATTTGTATGCACTGTTGGATGGGAAAACGAGCATATATAAGGTAACGTGTAAGAACAGAGGTGGGCAACTCCAGCCCTCCAGCTGTGCTTTAACAACAAATCCTAACATGCCTCTGCCTCTGGGAGTCATGTCTGTAACTGTCAGTCTTGCAATCCCTCATGAGACTTGTAGTGGCACAACAGCTAGAGGCTGGAGTTGACCACCCCTGTGTAAGAACCTCTGTCATGCTTTTACTTTGTTGTCACCGTGAAGACCTCCTGATTCCAATCTCACAGACATAACAGAAAGTGAGAAAAAATCAACGGTAAAATTATAGACTTCTCCTCTCTTTATATCGTGGTGATAACACTTACCAGGATAGCAATTCAGCGCGAATCTCCCAAACAGGGACACCTACAGCCAAAAAATAAACCCACCTGATCTAAAATTGGAAAAAAAAAATTTCGGCTGAAGTCCTGCTTTAAAACCATTATTGGCTATTGCAGGACTATCATCAGTGTGATTAAGTAAGGTTAAGTATTACACCTAAAGAAGGAACAGAAATAACTCAAATCAAGCCACCTAAAATGTATCATGAAGCTGACAAAACATTAAGTATAGCTTTATCTTTAACAGCCCACTGTGCACATAGGTAAACGGAAAATGCTTGCTTAAAAAATGACCACGATATCCACAATAAGCAGACTTGCTAGCATTAACACAGCTACGTTCAGTAACATTTTATTAGCAATGTGGTGCCACTGAGCTATTTATGAATGTGCACTGCATATAAGCAACTGGCCGGCTATATTATATTTCAGTCTTGGAATGGAGTGTGTGTGGCAAGCACAGAACAATACTCAGAAAACCAATCTATGCAGGTTTGATTACAAAATCTGACTGATTGTACACTTATACACTGCACCTAAGTCAATATGTTAAAGTTTTGCTATGTGTATATATAATATTTACAATAATATTCTCCCATCTTACAAGTTTATTTTAAGGTATAGCAGAAAATAAAATAAAATTAAAAAAAACCACTTGCAGTACATCTTTGTATTACATGCACATTTACCCATGTTTTATCCCTTTAAAGAGCCTACATGTATAGAGAAATATCTGTGGATCTGCCAGGAATGCACTCAGCTCTTAAAGAGTTACTAAACCCTAACATTTTAATATAACTTATAGCAGTTTACCTCAGCACTTACTTGAATACTCATACCTTATGTTAGGCTAGCCCTTCTTCTGAAATGAGCAGGTCCACAGGTCCCTGACATTGGCTGCCTGTTCTCAGGTGAATCCATTGCCCCTGGTCCTATGGAGCCACCCTTTTGTGCAGTATCCTAGCAGAGAGACACCAATGCCTTCATAGTACACTACCTGCACCAACATGCAAAGCCAGCCAGAGAGGACTGGATGGAGCATGCATGCACAGTGACGCTTAGAATTCTGGAAGTTGTAGTCTCAAGGTGTCTCGGTGTGCGCTCCCTGACCAGAAGTTCGTGGAGCAAGTTGGGGGCAGGCAGTTATCAAAATGCTGATTAGTGTTTCTGGACTGTTTTTTTAAAGAAACATGTATGTCCTATGCTCAACTGACCAACACCAATACCAATTTAATTAACAAAAAATGTGAGGCTTTAGTGCTACTATAAGATCTGTTTTGTGCTGACAACACACAGCACTTTTATGTACTTGTTAGTGAAAGCCCTCCTAGTGTCTTTTGCTAAACTACTCAACCACTCCAACTCTCAGATCTCTAAAACATTAGGGCTAATCATTCTGTAGCCACGATACGAACCAGGAGGGCTCTTTGAGATAGCATAGCATAGGGAGCTCTGAACAGGTATTGTTTTTGCACTTATCAAACACATATAACTAAATGTTTCCAATAGTACATTAACCAGACCAAAAGGGAGAAAATAAGAGAAGTTCACTGTTCAGATTTACATATACTTTAAGTAAGCTGTTAATTCATGATCCCTCTCCCTAGGAACAACACAATGTTAATCTGCTTATTATTACTCTGGACCCTATTTCTGAGACTTAGAAGAGTGTTTCACAATGCCAGTCACCACTGTAAACCTCCAGGATCTCCGCGGGCTCGCAGGGACAAGGTGAGTGTCACTTTTCTCTGCAACCCCGAGTCTCGGGATTACCGCCAGGGAGGTTAAAAGGAGACCTTTACTACCAGCCAACATCCATCCAACAAATTAAGAACTGCCCCCAGCCATCGCATGTCCAATGTACTGGACATGCGATGTAATATAAAATTATGCATTTTTGGTTCTTACACAACACATGTGTTTCCTCTTTTTTTCATGTAGGAGAGCTCCCTGGCTATATTTGCTTAATCAAAAACTGTAAGTCAAGGAGCATTTTTCAGCCAGGTCACTATCATGTCTGCTCTGTGAGACTTTCAATATTGCTCTGAAATATTTAATCTGTGTATGGCCAATTTAGCAGGATTGTAGACAGTAATCCAATGATAAAAGTTTATATTTTACACCTGCCTGCTGTATACAGCACAGTTAGGTACAAATGTGTTAGTAGTAATATCATTTATTTGTGCATCGATAACCTTTTCTAAAGGTATTTTATTTTGATTATTTATATAGTGACAACATCTTTCACAACACTTTACAAAATAAAAATGGACCACATAAGATCAGATCCATTTAAAACTACCAAAAGGAAAGGTGCACATGTATTTGCACAACAATACAAAATGTCTCAGCACACTCTCGATTTAGTCAGCAGAAAAAGTCTGTTGAAACACTTTAAACATTTTAAGTTAAAAATAGGATTTGTTGCACACATTTACAAAAACCTATATGTGAAGCCACACTGATGCATCAAGGTATCTTTGGAAAGTGTGGACCCTAGCCCATAAATACTGTATCTATCTACGTTCCCAACTTGGGACATACAAAATATATAGCAATACATAAATTGACATCAAGCATTCCATGTTGGTAGCCCTATCCTTCTTAGAGGTACAGCAACTCAGCAGAAGGTTGCTCAGGGCAGCTGGAGACCCCCTGTTCCGGGCATCTGTTTCAGATCCAACAAAGTAAAAATGGCAACTTCCCAGATCAATTTTTGTAGTGTGACTTCACATGTAATATGCAACAAAATGTATGCTTTTTTTTTTTAAAGCCTTCAATAGATGTCAAATTAGGTCAAAATAACTGACCTATGTATAAATATTAGAAAAACAAACTTGGCTGTACTAGGTAAGTTACATCCCTCCATTAAAGTGGTTAAATATCAAATGCAGAAAATACAAAAGAGCAGTCTCATGGTCAACCACTATAGACTCGTAATATAATACAATCAGCGCGAACAGATTTTTTGATAATTGCTGTACAAAACATAGCGGTTACTAAAGTAGTACAGTTGCTATGAACTTTCTTAGCCTGCTTCTACATGAAAACTTGGATTTAGTCTATATAAATAGCAGAATGTTACATATGACATAGCCTTGGGAAATGGTGTCATTTTCATGCTCACATGGAAAAGGAAAATGTCACATCACTTAGTAGAAACCGTGAACTACAGATGGTCCTGTCCAAACTTTGGGGAGCAATTATTCCGTATAAATCGCTATCATCTCTGTGGATAAGCGCTTTCATAATGACTCAATGCTGCAAGCATCCAAACAGATTCACTTTTTTACATTATAATTCAGTAACCCCAGTCAATACACCGGCTGCCAACAATTTCAAGTGGTTATTAGTTTGATGCATAAAATTAAATTAGTGTACCACTGGAAAAGCTATTTTGAAAACATGGAACGCCAAAACAAGTTCGGTGTACAGGGCACACTGATGAATGTGTTGCTTTTATGAGATAAAATTGATCAAGCATATTTTTTGGTTCAATTACATATAAAAGACACCATAGCACTATAAGTGAGTCTTCCTATAACGATTTAACTTTGATCAGTTCACTTACCTGATTAAATTTTAAACAAACATCATGGTGAACAACCTTTGTGAATGAGTATTGAAATGTGTAGAGAAGCATTCTCTACCTCTATCCTCTTTTATTGAAATGCTATTGTTTTTTTTCTTGGACCAATACCTATGTTCAACCTACGTTCCCAATCTGTATGCAAATTATATTTCATAAATACGTAATGCGATTATTCACAGGCCGCATCTCTGAGCGTGCTTCTCTCAAGCAATCTTTTCATTGCTTCCTGCACAATTTGGGCTGTCAGCACTTGTCTGAACCTTCCATACTTATCAGATAAAAGCTGCCCATACACCTGATGATTATCGTACAATAATCACGGGTGATCCCGCGATCGTACGATAATCGTAAGGTGTATGGGCAGCATGCGACCGCATATACTGTAAGGTTGCACGACTTTTATCTTCCGAGCACACTAGAAAACCCGCAAAAAATCGTACTATTTTCGGCGGGTTGGTAGAGCGATCGCAAGATGAAAGCCGCACGGGCCGAGGTGCGCAATCGCACACTGCCCGCTCACTATTGCAATCATCTGTAAGCCCTCCCCTCAGCGGGGAGGGCTTGCGATGATCGCAAGTACGATCTGCCTTTCCAAGATGGGCAGGTCGTAAGAAATTTTAATCACCTTATAACCATAAGTCGTGCGATGGTTGTAAGGTGTATGGGCAGCTTAGGGCTCGTTCACACCAGCCAACTACGTTGAACACATAACCGCACTATGGGCTGGGAGAAACAGTGCTGGGGTACCGATCCCAGCGCATCGCTCTTTTCACTTTTTTTTGTTAGAACTTTATTGAAATGTCACAACTCAAGGTATTTCTTTCAGCTCTATTGACCACAGCGGCAATGTGGTGGTTTGAAAATTAAAACACACTGCTCTGAAAAAAAAAGTACTGCAGTCTGTTTTTTTAGCACACACCACCGCAACGCTGTGGTGTCAACTGAGCTAACTGAAAACAATGCTTTTTTGCCTTGGGATGGGGCCGCATTGGGAAAGGCTGTCTGTGCATCGTCAACGCATCCCTTAGCCATCTCCATGGATGGCAAAATCTTTTGCAAATCAGGCCACTCCAGTCAAGAAGGGAAAGTACTGAGCAGCCTTGTCAGCATGTGTATTTACAGCTTTATTCAAATGACGATAAAAATATTCAGTGGCCTATAGCAATTAACTAGTTTAATGTAGTCAGATTATGGAAACCTGAGGACTCAATGAATAATATTACATGTTGGACTTTACACATTGCTTCTACATTCTTGAATAAGACAAAACATGTTAGTGAAATTTAGGAATATGTATCTGTACACATTTTTTACTTCAACATATATTGTAAAGATCTATATGTCCTTCTAGAGTTAAACTGCTAATACGCCTCTTTTGGCACTGTAACAAAAGCAACTTCTGCTGAAAGAAGTGGTTATCCATTCTTTGCCAAGAGACACAAAATTACACTGAGCAAGCGAGATAGGGTTACATTCATCAACAAGTGACTATGATTTTACTATTCCTCTGTCTCAGGTGCTCCCTGTACATGCAATGTACACACACTTTCATATTTGTCATCACCCTGCCACTGACTATGATGGCATTCCATTCTACAAGCTTTCTGTACTAACATGTATCTACTAACTGTATGGAGACTCATTGTATTTAACATCAATATTGCCCCTTTACAGAATTCTTGAAAGGAAACATTCTCAAATAATAGAAACAAAAAACACAAAAATAGTGCTCCAGGCTAACTCATTTTTCTCAATGAGCTGGTGGGTGCAATTTACTGAATAATTTGCGTAGAATAATTAAAACATATATTTGTAGTATATGTGCAAGTGTATTATATAGTATCATGATTTATCATTTTACAATAAACATAAATACAGCCAGCAACAAGCAGAACCTAGACTTTGCTTCACTGTGTATGATTTTGTTTTATGAAAAATGTAAAAGCAAATTTTGTGTTGGATTATCATTTCTAGTTTCTAGGATTATTCTCTTTCTTTGTACAAATTCATGTTAACAGGCACAAGTGCCTTTGCATAGAGAGACATGCTAGGACTTTTGGCAAGGGCCAAAAGGTACCTCAAAATGTTCCTAAAGGGGAACTGAGAGTGGAATTCTGCTGGCATCACTTGCAATAATGTGTAAATATATACTTTATATAAATTTACCTCTGCGTTTGTTCTCTTCCAGTGATGACTACTCCCCACTCTTAATTACCACTCCCCTACGTTGAATCTGCTTTGGTGTTTTTTCCACTGCTGCCATTTTCCTCCCTTACCCATAGGTTGCCTAGTGAAGCTGGGTGGCGGTAAAATGCAACTCCATTGTGCATGTGCGGAAGATGCATTTTCCTGCCATTTAACTCCAATCTTTGCCAATAGTGTACACTGTACATGCTCTACAGGCCATGTAAAGTTTTTTTAAAATTGCTAGAGCAGCAATTTTTATACCTTAGTTTTACTTTAAAGACAACTTGGTCACAGAAATTGTTATTCAGACAGATAGATATTGTAGGATTAACCCTTGTTTCAATAGTCTTAACTCTACCTTTCTGTTATAGCTTTTGCTCAGTGTTTCTGAATGTGACTATGCAGTCCAACAGGCACAGAGACCTTGCTGCTCAGTGCTAATTGTAATCTTACAAAACTGGTCAGGCAGACCATCTCTCTTTCTAAGAACAAGTCTTTGTAAGGACGCTAAGATGGGGCATGTGGCTCTTACTAATCTATGTCAGCATCGAGCACCTGAATGAGAAAACAGGAAGTGCATCTCCGCTTAGAGAAAAGAATTGGAGATAAATAATTATACATTAAGCAATATAGGAATTTATTAATTCTTAGGCATTTGGATTATACTGCCACCTTCAGGAGGTTTGAACACTGGAAAACAAGTGCTTCAACCCAACCAGGCTTACTAACAAAGTGAGTCCTCAGAGAATGGGTCACACCAGTGGCTGTGTCACAGCTCTGAACCTGGAGAGGACTCAGTGGCTAACACAGTTCACTTAAAGTGGTAATAAACACTCATTTTTAATCTACTGCCATCAAGCAGTATCGCATGCCCAAACATTTAGAATACCTGCAGTGTGGCCAAACAGTTTACCTGTGCCTGCGCCGCTCATTCCTGGCTGCACAGCACAACTTCTCCAAGCATCTGTGTAGCCGAGGATGTGAGCTGGCATATGCGCAGGTCACACCAGAGACTGTGTCATGGCTCTGGACCTATAGAGCACTCTTTGGCTACATAACACAGTAGACAGAGGTCTGGAAAGTACCACAATGCAGAGCCCAAAGGGTCAAATTCCAGGCTAACCCCTGCAATCTTCGGTCCAGCAGGGTCCAGGTACAGCCTCTAAGCTGTTGCTCAGTTTTTCTCTGCAGAGCTGAAAAAAAGGGTGTCCAACCTCCTGGGACACTAGCAAATGGTATAATGAATGAAGGCAGAGCTACACAGGGAGCTGGCTTACCTTTTTTATTTTCCAGTGTTTAAACCTAAAGGTTGCAGTAAAAGTCTAATGACTGAGAATTACTACATTCTTGTGTCCCTTATAGACAATTAAGAAATAACGTTTGTTTTTTTTAGTATTAAATATTATCACTTTAACTCTTTAACCAAACCCCAATAATCTACCTGATACACCAGTATGGAAATGCAGCACTTAATATAATGATAATAGTAATGATCCAAATAAATAGCAATATGGTTTGTGTTGAGCCAGAATTGGAACCTAAGTTGGTCCATGCAAATCTGTCTTTCAAATCAATAAAGTTAAAACAGATCTCTGGGCAAAATGGTTCCTTACCCTTGCAGTGGTGCTATCCCCACACTGCAAGGGTTAAGTACTCATTTGTGTCTATGTGTTTAAAAAAGATATATTCACCTGATCCTCTGAGACAGCATGCTCTTAGACTGGTCCTCTCTCTCCCTCTGATGCAGCAGTCTAAGGATCCTGGAATCATCACGTTTGTGATGTGCATAGGACGTAAGGACGCCAAGAGGCATACCATCGCTGCAGTGGAGAAGGAGACAGGCTTCAGGGACTGGAGTAGCTCCCAGCCGGCTCCGCAGTTTGGGTGAGTATAAACCCTTGCAGTGCCAGGGTAGCCCCACTGCAAGGGTTAAGAATAAGTCTGCCCGGAGTTCTGCTTCAACGGCAAAATGTACGAACAGCAAGCACCTTAGCCAAAATAAATACATCAGCAATAGATTGAGAGGACAGAGAAAATAGAAAATGGTGACCTTTCTCTGCGTTTTTTGTACAACCTGATCCACGTATATGACAAAATGTCTAATCCGTTAAATGAACCTTTATTAATGTTTGTAGTAGCTGTAAATTTAATTTTAATTAAAATTAAATACGCATGAATCCATTATAGCTGCCTTACTGCAAGGCTTTCTGATTCTACTTCCCCATGGAATAAAGTTCTCATATTCTTAGTATCTCAGTGTCAAAGTTCCTCCATAGTGCTCATTTGGTTACAAAACAAAAGCCAACACCATCTCTGGGAATAAACCCTGGGAAGTGAAAAGAATGTTTCTAATTTATTAAAACAAAACGATAAGTTAAAAACAAAAGAAAATTTAGGGAAAAGAGTGGAAGTGGGAGTTTGGCACAAGTCTAAATCTTTGCTTTTTTTGGACATAACAAGGACGAGCTGGATATCTGAAGATCAGATTTGTCTTCATGAAGCTCATCTGTTCACCCTGGGGTCTAAGGTGACCCCTGGGTCCTGGGAGGGTTTTATAACTCCCCTACATGTTGGAAAATCCTAATCAAATTGTTCTTGTTAAAGCTTATTGCTTTATTCCCCCTTTACTAATTACTAAATTGTACCTCTAACACCTCCTGGGGCATGTACTTGTTGCTGCTTGTAATAAGATAAGCTTATCATGAATTCATGGAATTGTTATATATTTACATACCTAAAGTAAGATCCAATGATGAATTTCTCCCAAGCTAGCAGAATGTCTAAACAACAATATTTTAGCAAGGATAGCTCAGCTGACTGGTTTCCCATGTATCTGGCTTGCAGGGCTGGATTTGTAGTTCAGGGGTAAAAGTCGACTAAATCTGACATTATCCTATGCATAGCGAAGGAAAAGCTCTTATTCTATTTTTTTTTTTTTGTCAGCCAATGAATGACTCAGGAACATACCTGAAGGGTGATCCCTGAATGCCTCCTAACGGAATGTTTACGTCAAAGATGAAATGAATACAAGGGGCACAAACTACTTGTTCATAGCTGACATCTTTCATCCAAACATTGCTATAATTTCCCTATAAATACAGAAAACCTAATATATGAATGTGTTAGTACCAGGAGGTTTCTCATGACCACCAGTCATATTCAAACCCATCTTGGAAAGCTAAAACCGAGAGGTAACACAACAAGTAACTACAGTGGACATACAGGACACTGGTTCAGGAAGCACCAGCAACTAAACATTTGAAGAGCTGTCTTTCTATAGCACAATTCTATAGCACAGTCACAATGTTTGCTGGATAGCTGGTTTCACCTGTTGCCTGCAATTAATCTGAAATTAGTAACTTTCCATAAAATAATTGCACAAAATGAATAGAAAAGTCAGACAGAGGATAGTCTATTTTATATGCTTTGCGCTTCAGCACTCAGTAGCCCCGCTCTATGAGTTTGTGTGCAATACTAATTTATGGCTAAGCTGTTGTTGTTCCTGGGTGCTTCCACTTCACAGTATTGGCACTTACAGTTGACAGGGCAGATCTAACAGTGCAGAAATTTCATGTACCGATGTGGCAAAGGTGGCATCCTATTACAGTGCCTTCAGTACAACCCATTCTACTGCAACTTTTTTTAAAGGAACTTGCATGACTATGTACTTCATTTTAGGCACCTGTTAACAATGGGTGATGGTGAAACACCTGCACTTAGTCATTTGAAGGGATGTTCCCATCATTTTTATTATATTGGGGTTGATTTGCTAAAGGCAAAAAGGCTCTCAACTTTACAAGGGAATATTTTTACTTTGCAAGGGAACTTTCCATGAGTTTAGTGAAGGACGTGAAACTCTGCTGACTGCAATCATCCAATCATGTGCAAATAAAAATACTGCTTTATTTTTGAATTGTCCTAGCACGTGAAAGTGAAATTTAACCTTATTGACTAAGCTAAGGGAAAACTCCATTGCAAAGTGAAAATTCCCTTGCAAAGTAAACAGCCTTTAGTTAATCAACTCTATATACAGTACACTATGGATCTTTAGTGAACAATCAGGGAAGAATCCAATGCCAACAATCAACTTATGATCCCTCATGTTTGAATATTCCTGCATGACTAATTTTTTCCCAGTTTCATATATGAAATATTTCATAATATTGATATCCTTCTGAATTATTGTTGCACTAGCAGGGCTATTCACAAAAGGATGAAGAGTTTGGAGAAGGCAGGAGAAGTGAACCACATAGCTGAACTGTAAAGTGAGCTGAATTTGAAGAATGTTTCCAAATCATCTATTTTGTCCTAGATTGTTCACTTCTCCTTCCTTTTCCAAACTCTTCAACCTTTTGTGAATAACCCTGTAAATGTTTATTAACCTGAATACAGATACTACCAATGTGATGAGCTTTCACTTTTCTATGTTAGGCAGTTACCGGTTAAAGCATACTTCCGCAAGCAAGCAGCACTTGTAGTGTAAGACCTTTGAAGCTTATCTGCCAACATCCTCTGCAGAACACAAGCAGCTGGGTATCTGTGGTCTCATATGTGCTTTTATCCTTAAGAATCCTTACATTTTATATCAACCAACAACAGCTGAGGAAGAAACACTTTTAATGGCATGACGTTCATTTGAAAAGCATAAATAAAGCGGACTTCAAACTGGTTAGACTTAAAAAAACAACTTTTGGCTTCGCATTAGGCTGTTTCTAATTATCAAGTTGTAACGTGTAACTTTTTAAGACTTATCAGAACGCATATAGAGTTTACACAAACTTCACTTAAAAATACATTTCCAGATGACGATGATAACTGAAGAAGGGCACAACAATCTTCACCAGCTGAATAGCATGCATTAATAACTACAGAATTAACATTTTGAAATGTCAGTCCATTTTAAAATGTGCTTTCAATTTATTTTTCAGAGTGTTCAAAATGATTGTGCTTAGAACATAAAAAAAGAGCATTTCAAGAGAAAAAAAAAATCTGTATAAGACAGTGTTCCTGCTCTCATAGTACATTTCAAGGTCATTTCATTTACAGGTTCTGCCCTCAAAGTTTAAGACACAAGCTCTTCCCACCAGAGAGAATTAGCATATGAGAACACTGCCCTACAATGTACACAAGCACACACACTACACTGAGCTCATTAAGACAGCCAGGACTGTGTGCTTCCATCAAAGGATTCCTGAGGCTTAGTGAGGCATGACCCTATCTTCCTGGGTTCAGTAGAGCTTTCCGTGTTTTCACAAACCTTCTCTTACAACCAATGTCAACCAATGTCTAACTACTGTAACTAATCTGCTACATCCCACTGTGCCTGGCATGGCTTTTGTTGCCTTTCAGAAGCACCTTTGAGTTCTTTTAGCACAATCACACCAATGGAAAACCTTTGCTCTTTACCCAGTATATTACAGAAAGCGAATGACAGGTCCATAGTAAGACAAATACAGCAAGGGAAAAATATATTGTACCACATTCGTATATCCCAGTAAATGGTATGTTAGGTTCAGCATGCAGACTAGAGTCC
The DNA here is from genome assembly GCF_000935625.1 of Nanorana parkeri. Classification (NCBI taxonomy): domain Eukaryota; kingdom Metazoa; phylum Chordata; class Amphibia; order Anura; family Dicroglossidae; genus Nanorana; species Nanorana parkeri. The sequence continues at coordinate 861,414 of NW_017306620.1, read as the reverse complement.
AGAATGAATCAAAATCTAGTTAGATATTCATCGTCTAACCTAACTATGAAAAAAACACAAATAAACTTTGCCCCACTCACCCAGTTGGCACAAATACTAAAAATTAACTCACTTGGTCTACTCACTTGGGCAAAACCCCTCACTTACCTTTCTGGCAGAAAAGAAAAACTTAAGCTGGCCATATGCTGGTAGATTTTAATTTGGACTTTCATTTGAAAAATCTCATTAGAACATTAGATAATGCCATCAAGACTTGAGACTTCTTATTTTACAGTAGTCGAACAACACTGTTGATTTGACCCCATTAACTATTAGAAAATCTAACAATTTTCTTCAAAAGAAATTCTGCTGATGCATGACCAGCTTTACAATTTCACACTGGAACAGGAGTAAAGAGGAAATCTCCCAATGAGGAAACTGTACTGTGATGGCTGTAAAACATTGGCTTCCCTCCCTTCCTGTTGTGCCTCTTGACAGGGAGAAAGGGGAAATCTCCTCACAGGAGACTGGAGATGGCAATAACAACATTATACCGTTTCAAACCCTCACTGTTCTTTTTAAAATATGGGGGGGGGGGAATTGTTTTGATTTGGCTGACTTTAAGGGATTGTTCACACCTATGCATAGCGTTAATTGCATGATACTGCGTGATTAACGCACAAAATCGCACAGGGCACTTAGCGTCTGTTATCGTGCGCTAGGTGCATTGTGTTGCCATTCATTGGAATAGCATTCCAATGCACCTCCTTGCAATGCAGCTCAATGGGTGGTACCGCAATTCCATGCATTGCATTGGAAAAAAAGCATGCAAATAGCTCTTTCAGCGATTTGTAGCTGAGCCAAGTGATTTATAGCTAAGCCCATAGATATATAACGAGTAAATGTCACATGTGTTCTTGAACTCAACTGCTGAGCAACCGAGCTACAAATTACTGAAAAATGTGTATAAGTCAAAATGTAGGATTTTCTTACAGTAGCGAGACATTGCTTAAAATAGGGGGGATCACTGCAAATAAACTGCCCATCTGATATCAACCTAAGGGTTAAAATATCCCAGTCCTTCAACCATGGCTTCAGAAATGTAGCACTTCTCTTCAAAGCACACTCTGACAGCAAATACATTACTTTTGGCAAGCAGCTGTCCCGGGATTTCCGGAAAACGTAACGGGTAATCATGGATAGAATAACATTTATGTCAGTACATGTGCACTTCCAGTGATGACAATAGAGAAATAATAAACTGTCTATTCATTTTTTAAGCTGAGTCCAAACAGAATTTCATTTTTTCCTGTTGACTCTGACACCTCAGACAAATATTCAAAAGTATTATGACGATACTTAACAAACGATTCTCTGTTGTAGGTTTATGGCTCAAACATGTGTCCTGAGGCAAAGGAAGCTTTGTTGTTTATCTGAGTCATATCACAGCACACCTATGCTTAGCTTAAGGACTCATTCTCAGGGTTTTATTTGGGTAAATATATAAACTTGGTGTATGACCTCATTGGAAGACACGCAGGGGCGCTGTCCCTTCATAGCGTCTCATTTATATTAGGAATTGAGGTCATTGTCTGTCAATTTAGTCTGTCTATACATTTTAATGTGTAAGTAGCAATTGTTTAATTGATCAAAAAATGGGAATTAAACCAGAATGTCATCTAGTCAGTGGTAGGAAATTTATTAACAATCTGATCAGGCCTGGATTTAGACACTAGAGAGGTACTAGCCACAGGAGAATGGTCTTTAGTACAGACTTTACCCCTTTGATCATGTGATTCTTTTTCTCAGAAACTAAGGCAAGAATGTGCTATTAGAAACAGCATATAACAGCTGTATATACAGGGCTTCTGCTCAAGGGAAACAGGAGATGGCTGCATGTAGCCTGGGCTACAGATTGTCACTCTTCAGCCACTTTCCCTATAGGTATTTTGCTATAATAAACCAAAAATACCCACAGGTGGTCCCCCCCCCAAAAAAAAAAAATCACAGTTCCTAGGTTTTGTGTTGTGGTTTTGCCCACACGTATGCTCTGGCCCTAGGCAGTGATAAATACCGCCTTCAATCCAACTACTGCATGAGCTCTCTTTCAGACAAGAAGCAGAAGCATATAAGTAAGTGCACAGGAATCAACTGCAAGCTTCAATCAAAGGTCCTACAAGCTTTGCAAGAGTAATATTATTTATGCTAAGTCTTAATAATAGTCATTTTACACTCATCTGATGCACATCTGTTTTATTTTTGTTTTTACACAGTCCTTTAATGTCTTTCTTAAAAGGAAATTAAAGCTTTGTACTCTACTTTATAATACATACAATATAGATTGATTTACAGATGATGAATTAAAGTGTATCTAAACACAAGAAGAAAATGTGTAGCTTACCAGTCCTTAGATGTGGTGGCTGCATTAGTTTTCTTTTTTTAGGCTTTTTTTCAACTGGTGATCCTGCCAGTGTGGCAGGAAGTGTGTTACTGGCCAGACCACCAGGTAAACATAAAAGAAAAAAGACTACAAATTCAAGCTAATGCAGCCACAGTGGTTAGCTGCAATATATTTCAATTTTTGTCTTGGATTTAGATACATGTTAACCTCCTTGGCGCTATTCCCTAGTGTAGCTCGGGGTTACTTCTCCATACTCTGAGCTACACTCGGGAATATCGCATAGTATTTACTTACCTTGTCCGTCGAGCCGTGCGGTGTCCTCCGGCTGGCATCTGTCTTCCGGGTTCCGTCCCTTGCGGGCGTACACGTCTTACAGGGGCGGAACAGGCGTGAGATCGAGCCGAAAATAGAAAAGAATCATACCGCCAGGGAGGTTAAAGTAGTATTTTTCTCAATAATTAATCCAGATCAAAAAAATATACATTGCCCAACAAAGTATTTCTTGAAATTGTTCTCCAAACACTTACAGTCACCATGTTTCAGAACAGTTCCAACTCTCTCAGCTTGGCTTCCCCGAACTTTCTGTACAGTACAAGACCACAAGCGACAGAGCAGTCTCCAGCAGCTGTTTTCCTTACCTCTGTTTCAGTTTGGCAACTGGGACAGAAAATAGATTCTTCTGTGGAGAAGAATTATTTGCTATACAAAGGTGGCTCTGCCTTATATATCTGACCACACTTTCCTCAGATTTAAAAAAAACATATAGGGCAAAACCCGATTAGTGTACAACTACCCAGCTGCTTCCCCTAAGGCACATTTGGGGTTGAGGGTTACACTTTCAAAGGTATTAGTATGTATTACCTTCTGTAAAGGAGATCGGTAAGCAAAAAGGCTTCCCACACCACTAAACCACCAACAAAAGGCAGTGAAGTGGCTAGGCTGTGTTCCATGGATGCATTTGAAGCTTAATTTCCAATGTTGACTGCACTGAATACTTCATTTTTAAAACATTGTAAAACAGAGATGTGCAGATACCATTATAAATCAATAAGCCTTGTGCCTTTATTTCCTAAAAGTGAATTTGAAAATGATAGAATCTGTGCGGTAAATTCACTGTGTGCCTCTTTTCAAAAATGTAAACCCAATCTGTATACTGGTGACTACCTATGTCTTATCATACTGGCATTTTCTAAGCCATAATATTGATAGTTGCTGAACTAACAGCTATACAAATATGGTAATATTACCAAAAGTTTGCAATCCAATGCAGGTGGGAGATTAAGGCCAGGCAGATTTTTTAAGTGTTAGGGTTACTGAGGGCTCTGGAAAACATCTCATTCCAAGTCAGAGCCAAGTGATAAAGATGTTGCTTGGAGGTAGAAGTATAAGGAGAGTGTGTGGAGGAGGCTGGGAAGGAGTTGGATGACTTTCCAACTGGCTGGCACCTTACCATCAGAAACAAAAAGGCAAATTTTGCTGTTTATACAGTGTCTGGTGACTTGACACATGTGCACTACAATCACAAGATATTTCATAAACATTTTGTTTCTCAAAAGTTTAGAAATAAAATATAATAAAACACAGAAGCTGGTACAAGTATGCACAGAATTTATAGATTTTAAAGATGTCTATAGTATAATTGGCTGCTGCTAGGCAATGAGTATGAATCACAGCTTGGAATGCTACACTGCATAGAGGTTCCACTCTGTTACTTCCAACATATTTTAATATATGATCTATTATACCTCTATGCTCACCTCTGGAATTCAGCTATATTTTATTTCTCATAGAGAGTCCACCTGTCCAAGAGGTAATCTGGACAATGTCAGAAGGGGATACATGTACAAGAATGGAATTTCCTTGGCTTGGAAATCCTGTCAGGAATTTAGGTGAGAAAGTTTTGAGGAAAGTCTTCATTTCAACTTTAGAAAACCTTAGCTTATGTGAAACCACACCTACTGGGACATTTGTGTGCTGAATCTTCTCTTAAATAGAAAATAAAACTGTCCTTGTGTGTCCCTGTTTGTCCTGTTTAAGTTTTGTGTGGGGAATTCCTTATAATACTCTTTTTCATTTTAGAATAAAGTATGGCTTTACTCCAGACATACTGTATAAAAAGCCACCAATAAAACTAATTATGGATTATTTAAAAAAATCATTACATGTATTTCGACATCTGTCATATGTGGATATCTGCCATATTTTGATATTTTTTCCTGTAAACCCCTGCATAGCAGCACTCAGAAAGAGAAGGGCAGAAATATGGGTTTCACCACATTGCACAGTGCTTTCCATATAAAATTGATGATGATCTCTCACAGTATGATGATCAGTTGCCTTTTAACACCCAGTTACTTGCTGGGGTCCTTAACCAAACCATATTGCTGTAATGCAGTGCAGTTTGCAGACAGGTGTCAGGGAGTGCTTGAAATATAAGCTTGGCTGAACAGAATTACTAATTATTATGGGCAAGACAATTTCTATCTATCTATCTATCTATCTATCTATCTATCTATCTATCTATCTATCTATCTATCTATCTATCTAAATATCTATCAAGAGATCAGAGATGGCTTGTTTTAAAACTCTTTTACTGCTTGTTAAGATAGTTACATAGTTACATAGTATTTGAGGTTGAATAAAGACATAAGTCCATTGTATCAAAAGCCTTAGCGAAATCCATATATACCACATCCACAGACCTCCCTCCATCCAGATCTCTACTTACCCCCTCGTAATAAGTCAGTAGGTTCGTCTGACAGGAACGGTCCTTCCTAAACCCATGCTGGTTGTCATTTATTTTGTCATTTTCCCTCACGAATTCTACTAAGTGGTCCTTAATCATTCCCTTTTTTTTTTTACAGCAGCAGAGCCGCCGGACAATAGGAAACTATTGGGCGGAGCTAGCTGTCACTGCTAGCTCCGCACAATCGTTTTCTATTAACTTTTTTCTACTTTTTTCACTCTTTTTCTGTTCTGCTCGGTGCCTCTGAGGGATTGAGCAGAACAGCCAAGCCACATGCCGCTCGGCGGCATTCGGATATTCTCTCACTGCTGTTAGGGATCTTTCAGAATAGCCCGAACAGCCGTGTGAAGCCTGCCGGAGGTTCGGCTCAGCCGATACAGATGTTGGATCGGCTGAGTCGAACTCCTTCTGCACTTCGGGTCAGCCGAACATGCTGAGCATGTTCGGCTGATCCGAAGCCACACGAAGCAAGCCGATGTACGGTGGATTTCAGCCGATGTACGGCTGAAATTAGCCGTACCAGCCTGAAGTGAATAGCCGAACAGTGTTCGGCTCACTTCACTTCAGATCGGTCATTCACTCGGCTGCCCTCGGCAGCTTCGTGAATAGACCCCTAAGTCTTTGTTGTATCCCGGGTTCCGTCAACCACTTGGCTATATTTTGTGATGAACTATGTGTTTTATTATTATCGGTGTCAAAGAATATGTGAATAGTTTAATGCCCAGACTCTGGGCACAGGTACACTTTAACTCTCTTTCAGAAAAAGTATGTTTTCAATATTCCTCATAAAAGAAAAGTTTATCTGTTGTAAAATGGATGTCTCTTTCAGAAAAAGTATGTTTTCAATATTCCTCATAAAAGAAAAGTTTATCTGTTGTAAAATGGATGTCACAGTGTACATTTTTGCCCTTTCCTAAGAGGAAGAGACAGCCTTGTGGTATAACATCAGTGATGATTGTGGTTTGACCATTAACACCATGGCTGAAAAAAGACCTTTGCTTTGGCTTGCCCCGTAAAGCAATAGACATAATAGTGCCTGATTGTGATCTGTCACCCCACACTGTATCCCTGCAGATCCCTTTGTAACACATTCTTCTAGATAACAGAGCAATGTATTCACAAGCTGAGAGACATGTTAAAGATGGCTGTAGGATAGCAGGTAATTGCAGTTAGTTTGAGACCTGCCTAACTTACGCTGTTGATAAAGGCTTTTGTTACATTTCTTTTTATCATGGTTTGATGTTTGATTTCAAAAGGAAGTCATCAAATGTAACAAGGCTTTCAGCCTGTCACGCTTGGGTGGGCTAGTGACGGAATCCCAAGGAGGTCATCTAAGGTGAAGATGTAACACCCACATCAATTTCTCCCCTATGTCATGCATAAATGTCAATGGTAAACTTTAGTTAAAACACCTAAAGATTTTGCATTAACAGAGACACAAGGGACACAATATACTCATTGGACAAAGATGTTCATCCTTGCATCCATCTTGTGCAGCTTGCCACCATATTTTCTAGATTTAATTTAAATTCTACAGATCATAGCCCTAGCCCTAAAAAAATACCGCATGCGATTAGGTATCTGTTAGATCCAGGATCATTTTAGTGCAAGTTCACTGTTACTAAAAACTACATTAGTCCAGCCACTCTAGTTCCCTAACCTGACGTAACCTAGAACCCCCCCCCCCCCCCCTTTTGGCCACATTTGTCTTCAGAACTGGCTGCACCTGCACAGTGAACCACCACAGACCTGAATGGAGTCATACTCTGGGTGTTGCTAGTCCCAAAGTACCCTATACAAGTTTATGAGAACTCACTGCACAGGCATGGCCAGTAAAGATGTCGGGCCACAGGAGTTAAACAACAATCAGGTTGGGAAGTAAGCAGCTGGGTGGAGGGTTTCTCAATTAGTTTAGGTTAGGATGCTGGGGGGATAAGGAAGTATTATTAAAAGTGAACTCATCCTTTAAGCTGCCTAAAGACATCCAAGGTAAATGCATGCAATTCCAGAAGACCTCAGGCGAAATGATCAGGTCATGGGCACACCACAGCTTGCAAAACTGAACTGCAGCCTACCTTGTTATTTCTTTACATGGATTTTCTCAGAAACAGAAATGCTCATTCTCCAAGTACAAAAAGGAAATAAAATAAACGAAAACATACATCAAGATAACTGTGGCTGTCACTGCTCATCCCTCTCTACCATACAGCACATGGTATATACACATATTTATTAAAACTGAAGCAGACAAAATCTGGAGCAGCGGTGCATGGCAACCAATCAGCTTCTCTCTTCAGTTTATTCAGTTAAGATTTGAAAATGAAAGAGAGAAGCTGATTGGTTGCCATGCACAGCTGCTCCACATTCTGTCTGCTCCAGTTTTGATAAATTCCCTTCAGTGTGTCTCTATCTGAGTCCATTGTAATCTCGCACACACAAACCAAACATCAATCCACTAAAATTGGTTTGGGAAGCTTTATGAATCCTTGCATTGTCTAAACTTGGAATAAAATTTAAAAGGTTGGCACTCCAGGTAAATGTTTTTTTGTTTTGGATAGAAATCAGAGTTTGAAACTCTGTTTTTTTACTGTCTTTGTCCCCACTGTGTAGATCTCCCCACTGTGGAGTTCTGGCCCCAGCTGAGGTAAAGAAGGTGTTTGGAGATCTACCCCATGGGGACATGAACAGAAAAAAACAACCTGCCAGAGGTTTTAACACTTGACCCCCCTCTTTAAAAGCTGAAAATGGTTTTGCCCAGCGTAGACCTTTTTAAAAGTAGGGGAAATGTCTTGAAAAAATATAAAAATAGTTTAAAAAAGTAGAAATAAAAAATCTAAATTAATGCATATCATAATAAAAAAACAAGACTTGGCTAATACTGGCTGTAAAATATATTCAAACCTCAAAAGGCAGCATGGAGTAAATAACTAAACAATCAGTTTGTGATCGCTAACCTCAGAAAGGTCATGTGAGGGAATAAAAAGGTGTAATCACTTTATTCTTGGGCTGGGTCTACAAATTCCAAAAATTTATGCTTTGCAGGCAAATGTGTTAATTATTCCCTTCAGGTCATTTTGGTTTGTCAAAAAAAAAAAAAGCAGAATACATGAATAGCTATTCCGCTGAATTCCCGAATTCAAGGAACAGGGAAACTTGCCTTTCAGGCTTCATGCTGCCTTTGGCTGAATGTATGGAATGTACATGAATGGTAGTCAGATACTGCTAAACATTATATTGGACAGCTGTTGTGGGGATGGAAAATGATGAATATATCTTATGCAGCTGGCAATGATGTGCCTGGTTTCTAAATAATTGTGTTAGTAGGTGAGGGAAGTATTATAAAATATTGGGAATTGACAAACAAAGTTGACAATAATAAGCCAGCAAGAATGTGGCTCATAAATAAGAATGCAGCAGTGTTGATGCCGAGCAGCTGCATGACAGCGCATTGACCGTACTTTGAACTGTCATTGATCTCAAAAGCAAAAAAAACATTTACTATATATTAATGAGTTTGTGAATGCAGAATATATACAAATGCAACTTGACATATTCATGCAATGTTTCATAATAAATATTTATACATAAAACATTTTTAACAACAGGTTCCCTTAAAGGAACCCAGAAACATGAAATTATTTCCCTATCCAAAATCATCAGTATCAAGAGACAATCAGAAATTCTATGTGTAATTGCAAACCTCAACAGATACCCCTGGCCAAAAGGAGGAAGAAAATATATCTATTGGGTTGGGTGTTGGATGTGAATGTGACACCAGGGACCTCAGCTCTCGACATCAGCAAACATTCTTCTACCTCTTCTTCAACTTTAATCTTTAGTATATAGCTTAAAAGTGAACTTGAGGCAGATATAAAAAAAAATGATGAATGCAGTCGTGTATTCATCAGCAAAAATAGTTTACTTTTTAAAATGAAACTACTGTTAGTACCTGGATTTCACTAGATACTCCTATAATCCTCTGTACAGCCACAGTCAGACTGCCAGAGGAGGGACAATAGAAGCTACTTAGGTATGCTGAATGTACATCTGCTGGCAGGGAGCATGCTGGCAGGATGAGACAGAAGAATGATGGCACATTTGTCTGCAACTGTTCCTTCAATGTCCAGTTGTGGGCTGGGGGCACTGAGGTGACTAGGTTGTACTGCTTAACTACACCAGAGAAAAGTCATGTCACCACAGTGGCGTAGTGGTTAGCGCTCCTGCCTTGCAGCACTTGAGGTCCCCGGTTTCAATCCCGGCCAGGTCAATATTTTTTACGGATTTTGCATGTTCTCCGTGCTTGCATGGGTTTCCTCCAGGCAATCCGGTTTCCTCCCACACTCCAAAAGACATGCTGGTAGGTTAATTGGCTCCTCTCAAAGTTGGCCCTGTATGTATGTGAAATAGGGACCTTAGATTGTAAGCTCCTTGAGGGCAGGGACTGATGTGAATGTGCAACTATGTAAAGTGCTGCGTAAATTGACGGCGCTATATAAATACCTGTAATAAATAAATAAATAGGTCACCAGCTCTGCTGCCAGACATGGCTATGTACATCTGGGGACTAAATGGACCGAAATACAAATCCTTTAGCAAGTAAAAAGCTCTTGTATATCGATTTCAGTGGTATATTAAGGTGTTTGCCTGGATTCTTTCAAACCTCCTTGACTGAAACAGCCCAGTGATTATAAGATACATACACACACATACATACCAGAATAGGTCTCTAATGTGGTGCCATCATTAAACTCATCATAAGTATTTAACATTTTGTGCTTATCTATAGCAAGTAAAGAGTGTCATCTGGGACTGAGCCATGTTATTCCATACAAAGCTGAGTTTAAATATCAAATGGTAAGTATTTTCCCCATGAATCGATCCCACTATAGGACAATCAATATCCATAATATTTATCAAATCATTTTATTATCTAAGATCATCAGCCATATAAATACAGATGTACTAACAAAACATTTAACATTCTAAAATCTATCCCTTCTGTCCTAACCAATGCTGTGTAATAATAAATGTCCAATATAGGTTGTAATGACCCCAACTGTGAATGACTGATGACTTTATCTGAAAGGATATCACAGTTCCTAAACCTTGTGCACAGGTAGTAGTGTATCACATTTGTCCATAAATCCAGCAATATATCCACTCCATGTGTGTTTGAATAGCCTATTATTTAGTGCTTGTATCAAAAGTTTCCCTTTAATCATCACCTCAGTATGATATCCAAACTTCCACATGGATCAAGCCTTCAAATTTGCACATAAGAAAGTCTCCAAATATACTTAGGGGCATAAGTATAACACAACCGCTCCGCTGTGTGCGCTCAAGTAATAGTTCTCACAGCAAACACTGCCTTCTACCAGATAGGAATACCTCTGTGTACTCAAAAAAGTCTCCTATGTTTGCAAATGAAAGCACAATCCTCTGCCCTGGAGGAAAAAAAGCCTTTATCAGGGCACATGTTTGCAGATTTACAAACATACTGATCATGCACAATATCGAGATAGATATACTTATCTCTTTTGATTGGAGAGTAACTGGGTTATTCACAAAGCTGCCTAAGTCAGCCGAGTGAATAACTGAGCCGAAGTGAACAGAGCAGAACGAGGCTTGGCTATTCACTCCAGCTCAGTACGGCTGATTTCAGCCGTACATCAGCTGCCTTTGTTCAGCCGAACATGCTCTGCATGTTCGGCTAAGCCGAAGTGCAGAGGAACTTCAACTCAGCTAATCCAACATCTGGATCAGCTGAGCCGAAGCTCCGGCAGCTCACTCGCTGCTGTTCACCCCTATTCTCATATTCTCGGCTCGGCTATTCTGCCAGTACCTCAAGGTACCAAGCAGAATAGAAAATCAGTGAAAAGAGTGGAAAAAAAAAGTTGACAAAATATTAAAAAATGTAAACCAATAGTAAATTTTAAAAAAAAGAAAGAAAAAAACCCAAAAACAATTTGGCGGAGCTAGCAGTGACAGCTAGCTCCGCCCAACTGTTTCCTATTGGTCGGGACCTGCTAGAATCTTCTAGCAGGTCCCGGCCAATGAATAACAATTGGGTGGAGCTGGCCGTGACGTCACGACCGCCTACACCCAGTTGTTATTGTTCAATGACAGATCAGCACCCCCAGGTCATTTGGGGACGCTGATCTGTCATTACAACTTGGCGGAGTGAGCAGTGAGATGGTGGCCTTCGGCAGGCTTTTCGCCTCGCTACGGCGGTCACTTTGGCTCAGTCAGTGAATAGCCCGTACAGCAGTCAGAATGAAGGGCTTCGGCGGCTGAAGGATCAGCTGGAGCTACGGCTGTATCCTTCGGCTCAATAGTGAATAACCCCCTAAATGTCAAATGTCAATGTCCCGGTGGAGGGTTCGCACGAAAGCTGCAGATAAGCTGGATCCACCATTCGGTCTCAGTTTGATTCTTAGTCAAAAAAGCACTGCTGGGATCAAAGCATCACCATCGTAGGGGAACAGAACGCCACACTACTCCCTTACTCATTTCTCCCCAACAAGGGGCTTCGTCAGAGGGGGTAGTCAGTTTTTTCTCAGTAAACAGGTGATTTTAATATCCTCATTTGGACCCTATTTCCCGCAAGCGTTATGCATTCCACTCACTGGGAAGGCAGGAATCACTTCCTGTTTGCACTCAATTTGTTGCAATATAAATCATCATGTATCATTGTATATTTTGCTAAATAAACATAATCTTTTAAGCAATTTTATATACAAACCTTATCTGTGCCGACCACTCAGAAGTCGACTCCAAATAATTATATTATGGTAGAAGGCAGCGTTTGCTGTGAGAAATATTACTTGAGTGCACACAGCAGGGCGGTTGTGTTATACTTATGCCCCTAAGTATATTTGAAGACTTTCTTATGTGCAAATTTAAAAGATTAATCCACATGAACGCTTGGATATCGTACTGAGTTGATTACACGGAAACTTTTGATACAAGCACTAAATAATAGGATATTCAAACACACATGGAGTGGATAATATTGCTGGATTCATGGACAAATGTGCAAAATAGGTAATGTGATACACTGCTACCTGTGCACAAGGTTTACGAACGGTCCTTTCCTTTCAGATAAAGTAATCAGTCATTCACAATTGGGGTCATTACAACCTATATTGGACATTTATTATTACACAGCCATGGTTTGGACAGAAGGGATAGATTTTAGAATTTTAAATGCTTTGTTAGTACATCTGTATTTATATGGTTGATGAATTTAGAAAAAATTATTTGGTAAATATTTTGGATAATGATTGTCCTATAGTGGGATCTCTTCATGGAGAAAATACTTACTATTTGAGATTTCATAAACAGAGAGAGCCATATAGGTTTATAAACTGTATTAAATTTTGTGTAGCTCTCCCCTCTCCCCATTATATATAGATTGTTTAAGCGTTTATTTGCACTTCCTATGCACCTTCATCCAAATCAAAAGTTCTTAACATTCGGCATCTGTTCACATGTGTTTCTCTGTCACTGCAATGCTAAAATGAAACAATAAACTTTAATGGGGCCATGAGTGATATGAACAGTAAATGTTCAGCATTGTCTTGCAAAATTTGACATATATATAATGGAAAAATATCAACACCAATCGTGACTGCTAAAAAACCTAAATCCACAGTAGATAAATACATCACTCTGTACTTCTTTCATGTCATTGATGTACTGTGATCAGTTTCTTCAATGCCCATATTATAGGTCATAACCTGTACATGGAATGTGCCCTTTGCTAGCTAAGATTCTGGAAAAGTAATTCAGGGCTGTGAGGATAGCCCAAGGTGCCTGATGTCTCTGGTCAGTTTGCCATTGGGTTATTACATCCCTCTGGAATGATCATGTCCCCTGAAGATGGAATTATCCCATTAAGTTTCAGGTGGTACAATCAAAACAGATGTTATCTACATGCTTTACACTTCCCAGGTGTGTTGTACTAGCTAACAACTCATTTTTTGGCAGTGCACATAAATTTGCTCCTCTTTAGGCCATTTATCTATTTCTATTTGTTTTAGCTAATAATCCTCAGTCACTTGGTCCAGTTTTCCAAATTGTGCCTATTGCAGCTATTAAGGTCACTAGTAATCAATTAATTGCCACTTGCCACATGTCAGTTTATAATCCCAGCGATAAGAAAGGGAAAGGAGGCTTCTGAGCCTCAAGTTGAATTCTCCTGAAGTAGTTTCATGAAAGCAATTGGCATTAGCATTAAATAGATCAATCAAGCCCTTAACACATAGCTGTTTTCAAGACGTCACCATTGAGTTTAAAATAAAGGTAGGATGCAACTCATTACCATTACCCACAAATATAATTTGTGCCCCCTTCTTCCAAAGCTTTTAAAATAATTAAAAGTTGCCATAGGGTCCTATATCCACTTCATAACATTCACATGTGCCATATACAGTTTTAAAGAGTTGTCAATACTACATGTGTATGTGTGTAACAGAATTGTGTATAAAGTCCATAACAGTTTACAAATTCATATATCTATGAAGGTAAGTAGATAATCAAGTTTAGCTCTTTAATATTTGCAGTACTCTCCACTCTTTCCTGGAACATCACATGACCATGAACAATGAACAATGAACATGAACAAAAGTACTCTTGACTTTTATGTGCAGAGGACTGTAAAGCCGCACAGTTGATAAAGGAGTAGATAACTATTAATATTTGATGTTTACAAACCTAGATCTAGCAGAATTAGAGGGAAATGCTACTTCATAAGTACTACATTTTGGTATACATAATTTCCATTACACCTAATTTGGAAACCATGCTAGGGGTTTTATTTTAATAAGGAAGACTAGCACTGCATGCTTACTTGTTGCCTCCACCTTTATAATTGAAAGTCAATAGACTCAGTTTACTAAGCTATAACATGCTATTTTTCACAATTTTCATTATTTTCAGCAATGTGGCTGTTATTTTTATTGCTGAAATAATAATTCCTATGGCAAATTTTTATTGTAATTGTGTACACTTCCCTCCTAGACACGCTCACTGCCATTGAGGGTAAGGCGGTGCTTGGAGCATGGCAAGAATCAGAAACATGTCCACTTTTATTTTGTTTGTGTGAACAAAGTTATCTTTGTTAAATAGTATAAATTATAACGCAATTGAAGTAAAAAAGGAATGACAAGAGCCATCTAACTGCCTGGGAACAAAAGTGCCTAAAGGCAAGGATCCTGCTGACTATACCTACAGTGATGTTGGTTACACTAAGGCTGACCACAGGTGTGAACTAAATTCCTCCCAGTTATTGTCTGTCTCAGATGTATATCTGGTAACATTTTATTGCTTTATGAAGGAATGCACTTTCCAAGTGTTTAAGGTGATGTAAAATAGCTGGACTCATTACAGAATCAGCGTGAAAATGTCTGTAACAGCAAAAATGATCAGATTTGAGGAAATGAGCCTGTTAATCTGCAGTTATATAACAATGAACTACATTGTAGGCAAGAATGGATAAAAGTCTTCCCAGAATACCATATCACACAAATAACAATTGCTTTAAAAATGTAAAGCATATTTAAACCCAAAAACACAAATTGTCTATATATCAGCATAACAGGCCTTAGATGTGGTGGTTGCATTCATTTTCTATTTTTAGACTCAATATTTTCAGCAAGTACATAAAATACCAGTTGATCTTGCCAGAAATGCAGTGTCTTTGTCACTTCCTGCTAGCTTAAAAAAATCCCACAAACATCCCTTTTTTTGTGTAAATACATTTTCAAGGAGATAGCCAAAATCGAAACACCCTTAGAGATATTTAAAGATTTTCGATGGATGTGGTTCGACAAAGCCCCATATGAGGAGAACACTGTAGCCTTTTTAGCTGGGGAGACAACCACCAGTGTGTATACACTGATAGGCATAATAAAATATTTGTAAATCTGGCAATGCTAGTCCACCCTTCAAAATTGGAAGAGCAGCGACCCAGGGTCTAGGGGAGTTGTGATGACACAAAAATTTAGCAAGTGAATTTAGCAATTTAGCAAGGATTTATATAGCGCCAACAAGAGAAAATGTACAAGAATTTTGGAAGAAACCAACAGGGTTAAGGGAAGATTGGTCCAGGTAGTCAACTTACATTCAGACTCTGCAATAACTGGGGTGAGAGTGTAATATACTTTGTCAAGGGAAATTGAACTACTCTACCCAGATATTTAAACTTGTTGGTGCATTTGGGACAGTTATGGGAAAATCAAGCTTAGAAGTGGCATCCATTGAAAACAATGTTTGACTTGCTCCAGTTCATCTTAAAGCCAGAGTAAGCTCTGAATTTCTGAACAACACCCAAAATCCTCTCAACAGCTTGTCGAGGATGTGACAGTTATATCAACATATCACTTGCATATAAAGACGCTCTATCTTCCAATGTACCCACATGGACACCTGTAATTAACAGGGTACATCTAATCAATGCTGCCATAGGCTCTACCATTTAGCTTCTTTAATTGGCATATATATAGATAGATATATATATATATCTATCTATATATATGTATATATATATATTCCAAATCACATTATTCAAATGATAATACCCAACTGGGCTCCCAAAATGAGGGACACCCTGGGGCTGATTTACTAATGTAGTGCAGAACTTTTACTTTGCAAAGTAAATGTCTGTGTAGCTTTGAAAATAGGGTGCATTAATTGCAATCATCCAACCATTAGATAGCAAAATTATTTTTTCCCTTGCAATAATTATTGGGTAATTGAAATGAACATAGCTTTACCTTACTCACTTTTGCTAAGTGAGCATTATCATCTTTATTAATCAGCCACAATGCCACCATAGAATTATACATTATCCAAATGTACTGCTTATTTTCCACATAAGTGAAGCACATTGATCTACTCTATAATAAACATGGATCTGCATTCCGAGGCTTAACCTGCTGGGAATTTTAATTTAGAAGTTATTACTACAGATATTTGGGAGTAGACTGTTGGCTTAATGACATGATTCAAATATCTCTACACATGTAGTCACTGTCATTGCCACCCACCGGCAGGAGGTATGTGATGATGTTAGGACATTTCACAAAGAAAATCCACAAGGGAGCTAACTCATACAGGCACCAATTATTTGGCTGAAAGACATTCATTAAAAAAAATAATCTTTGTTTTGACAGCTGTTAGGGCAAAATGCTGAGCCTTTGTTACACAGATCAGAATGTCTACAGTGCTTCAGAATCATTACCTTTCTCAAATATTTTGGACATTTTGCCAAATTCATACGAAGAATTATCGTTGTTTTTCTAATGCTTAAGTTTGGTTGAAAATGGAACAATGGAATTCCTTTACTATTCAATCCCATTTTAAAATCATTTCATTTTCTTCAAAGAGCGATGACAAAAATGTGTATAAAATTGTACCAGGGCTTGTCTCCTAGTTATACAGCTTAAAATCACACTCTGCTGCCCCGGGGATACAAATGTTTTATATGAATGCTTGTCTCTCAAGGACCGAGGTGCAACCAACTAGTGCACAGGTACAGGATACTGTCTGTAAACTCCATACTGCATATCAGTAGGCATAACTATGCCTGCATGTGGTTGGCTTAGATACCGGAAATGACACTAATCTAAAGAAAGGTAATTACTCAAAAAAAGAGTCTGAACCTTTTTTTGTTTTAAAAAGAGTGAGGATGGGTTGAAACCCCACTGAGGTTTTTATCACTGTTTATCTAGATTTTTCTGCACTTCTTTTACAAAGGATGTTATTGCCAAAACACACCACAATACAGTTAAGAACAGCCAAGAAAATAAAGCAACAATAACAAACAAGAACAATATCATTCACAAGTATGAGTATGAGTCTAAGGTGCAATTGTCAAGTGCACATAAGACAAGTAATCAAATTGTGCTTCAAGTAAAAAAAGGTGAATACATTGAGGTATAAACAGTGTGTTTGTGGTAAAAAGAACTGCAAGGTGCAATCAAAAGTTCCCCTCACGAGAATAAGCAGGGGGAAGGCAGAAATAGGAAAATAATAAGAAAAGAAAAGAATAGGAACAAAAGAAGTGGAAAAACAGGGAAAAAGAAAACAGGGAAGAAGAAGAGGGGAGTGGAAAAAAGAATTAGAAGAACAAGAAGAAGAGAGAGAAAGTTGAAGAACAAAGCAAGGCACAGGGTATGTGTGGAAAAAATCACAACGTCAGTAGAGCTGCGTCAAATCTAGAGGAGTATGCATAAGAGATCCAAGGCCTCCAGATTTAGAGAAATCTAGCATGTTTATTGGCCGAAATAGCTCTACGTTTCTCGTTGATCATAATCCCTGAGAGTCTATTTTTGACTGCTTTTTCCTGCACTTCTATGCCCAGAGAGACAACAACAAGTAAGTTAAAATCTCCCCAAAATGAGGCTAAATCCCACCTCTGACATCTGCCACTGGAACAGGTGCCCCCACTGGAAGATTTCCTACTGGAAGATGGTGACAACCACCAAATTTATGTTCCAGCGGCAGTGGTCACCAGGACTCAAAGTGAGATTCGATTTTGCTAACAGGGACATAGTTAGGGTCAGCCATCATTATTATTTTACTGGATTTATATAGCGCCAACAGTTTGCACAGCGCTTAGATTTTAGATGTTGGTGGTCAGTTTTTTGTTGCATATCATATATTTGTACAGTGCCAGGCAGTATATTTTAAGCAATGAATTAAGGTTTGGTTTGTGAGGACTGGTTTGCATAAAAGTGTGCCACACAAAAAACTCATTACAAATCCTTACAAATATTGTGGTCCTCTAAGTAAAAATAAAAGAACCATATATTTGTAGCATATATACATTTTTCTTTGATCAGGATTTTAACAATTAGGCGGGTAAGGTATTTTTAGTAACTTTTACCACCTTCACATAGCAGAGTTGTAAGGATGAGTAAGAAAATAAACATACAACTAAATAGCTTCCACTTTGGAAACACTGTTTCTTTTTTGCTTTAGACTTTCAGCACTACAGACCCAACACCTAATTGATACATTCCAAACTTACAGATCACTCTAGTTCTACCATGTTACAATGTCTAGAAACATCATAGGGGGCCATGTATTAAAAAGTACCTGAAAGCACAGTGTCTGTGTTGGTTAGAATTCCTTTCCTCTCCAAATATAAAATGGCAGCTGGAATATGACTGGTTTCTCTGGCCAATGCATTCATTTTTAAACACTTTGTGGAGCTAATGACGCTTTGCTGTGTGTATCAATCATAACCAGTATATATATGGAGATTTGTGTTAGACCCGACCAGTTGAATTTTATTGTGTGCTGTTTTTAAAAGCAAGATCTAAACCGAAGAAACAAAAAAATTGAATATATTGCCGCTCACAAGTCATTCAATGTGGTGGCTGCTTTAGGTTTCTTTTTCAGACTAAGGACATTTTCAGCAAGTACAGAAAACACTTGCTGATCTTTCTGGAAATGCAGTGTCCTTGATATGATATGTTGAAGTCCAGCCCAGGGGGGTAACAATGGCTATATTTAGTGGAGTGAGAGAGCTTAGCCACCCTAGTACAAGACGTATGATATTAGCAGGATTACCAGGTGAAAAAAAAGCCTCATCTAAGAACTGGTAAACTGCAATATTTACAATTTTTGTTTTTGGGTTTACATACATTTTTTAGGGTTCAAGTTATGCTTTTAAAATTAGCATGGCAGTAATGGCCAAAACTAGGCAACCTAGGTATTCCTCTCTGTAATTGATAGATTTTATCATTCATATTCAGCAATTCTGTGCTGCCCACTTTCAATAAAAGAAATAGTAGACAGTGGCCTAATAGGTAATTTTTCTGCATCAACAGATGCAGAACAGTGTAGATGGACAAATCTCCTGCTGTGCCCCTTGTATTCTTAAAGCGCCAGGTGTGCCACTGTCAAAATACTCAAACAGAGACGGCAGCTTAATGGCTGCTGTCACTGTTTGGCCAAAGATTTTCGTAAGGGTGCCAACAGGGGTGGAATTTGTACAATATATGGCCAGCTTTATTAAGTGTCATATAATTGCTTTGTTTTTATATCCTGCATTACAAAGTGTCATCTTTTGGGATTTTAATGGCTGTTAAAGGCAGCTGTTCGATAAAACATCTACACCCTGGAACTACTGTCTATCTCCATTAGTGACATCGCTACCTGTAAAACACAATTTATAGCAATAACTTCAGTAGAGGTTTACTGAAGAGCTAATGTGATTAATACAGGTCCAGTGATAAAAAATATGAGAGAAATATAAGATTTGCTCTAGTGGATTTCCTTTAAAAAAAATGACAGTTTCCTGGCTTGCTTTAGTATATTTGAAGTGACTGATCTGAACCAACATTGCATTATAAGATTTCTAGCTATCTCTGCTTCATTGCTACATACCTGTACCATGTAAGTGACACATAATATTCAGAAGGAAGTCAGTAATATTTTTTTATATTGTGACAGGTGTCCTTTTGCATGTTTGGTCATTGGTAAAACAAAAACTATTTCCGTTGTTGGAGTAAAAATAATTCAGTGTTAAAATGACTCACTTAATTTTTAGTTATGTATGCATCCACATGTGGACAAAAAACAATTGGCATGACTCAGCTCTTCCCCCACATCACCCAGAATAAAAGGCCGCCCAGGACCAAACATTTCACTAACAATCTGTCCTAGACAATGAATCAAAATATGTTTTGCTGACATTTTGTTAAAATCTTTCCTACGAGTGATGCTGTCTCTCTTACAGCTCTGATTTTTATCAACTAAAACAGCAAATGCCCCAATGATGAAATTAAGTAAATAGCATTCCTGCCAAGAGTGACTCACATCAGACACTGTTAATACTTTTTTTTTTGAGTTTTGCTAAAAAAGACGTGGCCTTATTGGCTGACATCAGTCATAGCCAGCGGGTTAAAAGAGAAAAGATAGGCAATTTTTATTTCTGAATATTTATATAAAAATCTTCATTTTGCTCATCTGTTTAAATGTATCTATAAAATAAACCCAATGCTGTCTGCTAGGACACTGATGTTTTAATTAAAGAACTGCAAGCTAATGTAAAATGATTTTACAGATATATAGTGGTCATTCATAGAGCTTCACAAGAGTAATTTATTTTTGCCTGGTAATTGATATTTATAGGAAAAAAATTAGCTGCTGCTGATGAGAAAAAATATATAATTCAGCTCAGAAGTGATGTTTTATTGTCATATCAAGAAATGGGAAATGTATTAGATGAATGCATCTCTAGGTATTTATTATCTGCATACATATTCCTTTAAATGTATGATGAAAGGACATGTTAGAGTGACTAAGAAGAGGTGTGGGTTCTTCACTGCTGTTCCGGGTATTTGTTCCAGTTAGAGTTGGATTCCTGGTGTGGAGACTGAAGAATGTGTGTTCTTATAGGCAGCTCTCCAAAAAGTGATAGCTGTAGGATGACCCCTATTTCCTGTAGATTGGTGTGTGGTGAGGAGAGTGCCAGGCACGTTTTGCAAAGAAGTTAGATTATATTGGGAGTAACCAGCAATAAAAATTCCAGCACATTTTAGGGGCTTAAAGGGGCTCCCTATTCATCAGGGCTACAAGAGGATAACATTAAAAGTATGTTCATTCCAGTGAGATATATGTACTGATCATAGTATTTATGGTATCCACATACTACAGTATTTATGCTATCAATTTGTAGCCCTTATTAATTGGGACCCCTTTGAGCCCTTGAAAGTTTGTAGAGTTCATAAATGTGTGAGCACAGCAGAGTCTCTTTAAGGTTTAGCCTACCAGAATGTATGGGTTAATGTGCGTAGTGTTTTGTGAAGAATCCATTTGGACTGGCTTGAATGTCAAACAGCAGCCTAATGCACTCAAATTGCAGGATGCAGGATCTCATTCTAGTGCATCACACTGCAACACATTGATGGAAATGATCATATTAGAATAATAATTATATTAGACAATCAGAGTTTTACATTTTTTTCAGACACTTATGGAATCAATGTAACCAATACCTAGTGGCACAGTAGAAATACTTTCCTGATACAAAGAGAAATTATTATAACTGTATAAAAACACATTTTTATTTTTTGACAGGAGTGTCTCAAACTCTGAAAACATAAAAGTGCAAAGAAAGGTCAAGGAAATATACAGATATGATGAAGACTGATTACTTAGCACGCACATCTGTCCCTCATGCTAGCACGGCAGAGCATGTCTGTGTCATTAATAAAATTGATGTAGATGATATCTAACTAGTTTTCAAAGAATCAGTTGGAGGTTAGCATACCACAGCATGGTATGTAACTGATAAGCATCTTTCAGGATAGTGCC
The DNA here is from genome assembly GCF_000935625.1 of Nanorana parkeri. Classification (NCBI taxonomy): domain Eukaryota; kingdom Metazoa; phylum Chordata; class Amphibia; order Anura; family Dicroglossidae; genus Nanorana; species Nanorana parkeri. Next base: position 839,959 of record NW_017306620.1, on the reverse strand, counting down.
ACTGCAAATAGAACATGAAAAGGAATGTACCTGTCTGACTGAATAAGGTGCCAAGATATATGGAATGTCATCATTTGGGAAATGTAAACCCATCAAGTGGAAGGTTATAAAAAGGTAAAAATGCCTACTGCCTTATTGTTATGGCGAAAACAAAACAGAAATGTATTTTTAAAAAAGAGTTCCTAGATGTTGTGAAAAGTTGCATTAATGGGCTGCACCAGGACCCAGTAAAATCACTTAAGGCCCCCATAACTATACACATCATCACTCACCATATTCTAAAATTACTGGCAGAGTATTATTTAAAAGAACATTGAATGGAAGCGATGGTAGCTAAGGTTGTAAAATAATTGTAATTGTCAGTGTAATTCAGCTTGGGTGAATATTTATAATTTATTTAAATATGTATTGATGAAAATTTAATAACTATAATAATTTTGGTCAGATCTAAAAACCTAGCAGACAGTAGCCAGCTCTGAAATGGTTCGGGGATATCTGAGCATGACATACTAAGTAAGGAAGGAATAAACCTGATATTACCTAACATGTAATTCCGCGTAAAGATGATATTTTACTATTGTGTTGACAGTCTTCCGTGTTCTATCGGGGGCTTTGATAGTGAGATTTCCCCTTACAGTTCATAGTTCTTAACTAATTCATCACACTCTTGGGTTTTGTAGCAATTTATTTTACAGTACAGATAATCAAGTACTCAAAAGTGAGACTTTATAATAGCCTTGGTTGGTTGGCAAATCTGGGAAATCCTGAGATGGTATTATTCCATTGGAGTCCAAGAAACAAAAAGGGGGAGGGTGGGGGATGATTCAACCCAGAGATATCCACCAATAATGGAACAGTTTTGGCTGAACCTAGTGTTTAACTGTCTAGCAAAACATCATGGCCATCAGGTTGCCTACAACAAGGAATCGGCTTTGCTAAAACTCTGAAACACCATATGTACAGAAAGAACCGGCCACTGGTCATTTAAAAAGACCTGAATATATTTAGTGAGATTTTACAAAGCTGTCCCCAACTAAAAATATTTTCATAAGCCTCTTATGGTAAATTCTAACACCATGCTCTATATGGGCCTAGACTGACCTACAAACAATAGTATCTTATAGCTTTCTAGCAAGAGGAGTTGTTCATCCTCAGCACAGCAATAAATTGAGCACCATTAAAGCAGACCTTCACACTCAAAAATCTAATTCTACCAATGCATCCCTCTATGTATGATGATTAATAATAACATAGACATGTCAGGTGTAAAATGCTGTGATTTTGAAATACTTACACTTGCAGAGCATTCACTTGCTGCTTTGAAAGGACAAAATGAATTCAGTTTGGCAAAGCAATGCACACTGGGATTGCCTTGTCATAAGCAGATCATTGTTAAATCTCATCTGTTATCTCATAGGATCTCAGGGAAAGGCATTTTGTGATTAGGTAACTAGGACATGTGCCAGAAATCCAGGAAGTAAAAGGAGATCTAGTAACCTGCCCTTTAGTAAACTAGGCCACTGTCAGAAGACTGGGAAAAAAAGAGAAACAAGGTATGCAAACAATATAAAGCTTGCAATTATCTAGCAGTATGTGTTTGTACATTCTCATTTCTAAATGTGTGTTTGTTGTTATTTTAAAGATATGGGTAAAGGTCCACTGTAAATCAATCAAAACTCATTCATCTACTTTGCAATGTATTCGGACTTGGTGTGACTATGATTAAAAATTCACCAAGAATGAAAATCACTTCATTAGTATGCCATTCCTTAGTAAACCTCCTCCTGAGGTTTCCCGTCATCATAAGAGTCTTATCTGTCCTTGAAAAAAGTGAATAGTAATGCCAATGTCAAGTTGTTTTAGGTTTGCACAAAAATTTTATCTTTTTAGAATGAAAAAGAAAAGACCTAAGCTTACGGTTTGAAACACTGAACCTAAACATGTTTTCTGCACATCTTACCTCCCCCAGAATTCCACTTTGTCTGTGAACATAAATGTAGAAAAAAATCGCAGAGAGCACTGATGATTTTGGCAGAGTCCTGTTACTAAACCTGACTACCCAGGTCAATTGAGACAGATCAGCAAATGCATTTTGAAAGTTGCTGTCACTATCTAAAATAAGATAGACCCTCTTTAGCATGGTCCAGCTTGAAAGGAGTGAACAGCATTCATAAGTGGTAAGGCGTAAGTAAACATATCACTATCTAAATGATTGGAATATTTTATATTTAAATCTGCATAATGGTGGCTTATCCATCATTGGTTTTTGCCTTATTTGGGAAGATTTAGCTTGCTTAACTAAAAAAGTTAAACACATAGAAGAGAAAGCAGGTTTAAAAAAGCGTAAAACAGTAGAACTAGAAAAGTACAGTATATATGTAGTCATTAGCAAAGTCCTGTTTTCAGTCAAGTACAGCGTTTAATATTGCGATATTTGGAATTTAGTATTTAAAAGAGAACTATGGGGTAACCTTTTTATCCCATAGTTCTCTTTAGGGTCATGGGAGGACATGTAGTAACGTCCTCCCATGACCCAAAGCTCAGTATATAGCAGGCAATCCCGCTATATACTGAGCACACCGCAGCCGGGATGGATCCCGACAATACTGTCGAGATCCACCCATCCGGCTGATTGACAGCGGACTATCTAGAGGCAGAGCCAGCTGTGCCTGCCCCCTCCCCTATCCGTTCCTCCAGTCAGTGCTGGAGGAGCAGAGAGCTGGGGGGAGGAGAATACCTGCAGGGGAGCGGTGACTGACAGTCACCACTCTCTGCAAGGATATGATCGGGAAGTGAGTAAGTCACTCACCTCATAGTTCTCCTTTAAAGGTCTAATATGTAGGCTGCATTCACACTGTTGCATTGTGGTAACCTACAGTACATGTTTACATGCATTAGGTGCACTGTGCCATTTATTCCAAATGGCACCCCATGGCACCTTTCTAGCAAATGTTACAGATGTCCAAAAGTCAGAATGTTAACCAACCTGATTTACCTTAATCTGATTTCTCTGTAACCATCTGGATTCATCCTGCTTTATAAATTGGCCAGTCTCTCTGCTCTCTCTGCTTCTTGGATCTCCAATCTCATTTAAACAAATACTTCAAAATACCAATCAAGAAAATACATCCCGTTGAGTTGTAAGTCTTTGGCTAATAAATGCGCTCCATTTGGTCACATAAGTGTCACATATGTAAGTTAAGAGGGAAATCCCCTCTTAGACAATTGTCAAATTGTCCCCATTGGAAAATGTTGAATTCACCATCAATTTCCTACCGAATGACAATGATGATCAGGACTATTAAAGAACCTCCCTCATGGGGACAAAGGCAGGACCAAAAACTGGCGAGTGCTTCTAACCCCTCACCACTTTATCCACACAAAACAATTTTTGCCTTTAGTTATTCCTAAAGTATTTCTTGCCATCTAGAAGTATATGCTGGGTGTTGTTACAGTACAGGTCTGCTTTAAGAAACTTGAGAAACTTTCAGATGAGCCTATAGGGCACCATATCTACGTTATTACTGTATGTGCTTGCTCTACCAACATGATGTAGGTTAATATAGCTTTCTATGCAAGCACAGTAAGCCGATGTACGGCTGAAATCAGCCGTACCAGCCTGAAGTGAATAGCCGAACTATTCACTCGGCTGCCCTCAGCTGCCCGCCGGCAGCTTAGTGAATAGACCCCATAGTATCTTTCAAAGAAATGGTGTATAATGTGAAGAGATGTCACCAGGGCAAAATAACACTATTCACACTACTAAAAGTGTACAGTAGCATTCAGCTTGTGACATGACATAAAAAACACCTATCTCTTCTAACCGTCACAGTGCAATCCCTAATCACCACTCATCCTACTATTTCTGACTGCCTGTGTGACAAACACAGGCATACTGTATATTAGATGCATGTCCTCAGCCCTGCTGCAGAAAATCTTTTCTTCTCTGTATTTTCATTGTTGAACTTAGTTAACAACAGCCAGAAATCTTTGCCAGAAATGACTTAAGCCTCAGTTACTGGTTGGGATCAAACCTGCTATTATCCATGAACACTAATTTTGTTGTTTTCATGAAGAAATCTGGTTTGTAAAGGACCCGGATACTACACTACACAACTACAAAAGTAGCATCTAGAGTAACATTTTCAATGTTAATCAGTATGCATATCACGATCTGAAGGCCCAGACATTCCTATTGGCTATTTCAATTTGCAATAGCCAGTAGTAAACTAGCATTGCACCCGCCCTCTGCTGATGGACCTGATGCAGAACTGCAGCAGAGGGCGGGTGCAATGCTAGTTTACTATTGGCTATTGCAAATTGAAATAGCCAATAGGAATCTAGCAATGCATTCCTATGGGAAAAAAGTGTTTTTGTTTTTTTTTCTATTCTGACACGGCTCCGTGAAATGTTTTTGTTTTTTTTTCTATTCTGACACGTCTCCGTTTGAAACATGCTTGTGGGGGCGAGCTAGTAATCATTTGTAGATGTTCATTAGATAATGTAAAGTATGTTTCCTCCTATATTAAAAAACAGTGTATTACCTGGGTTTTGATTGTCTTTTTGTTTTTTTTATAGAGATGTAGTCTTAATCTAGCTGCATAAAACTACTTATATTTTCACACCAAAGCAACATGTTTGCTTTTTTAGGAGTGCAGTCTCAATAGATTTGGGTTCCTTAGCTTCCCCAGGATCCCATGGTGAGACTGAGGTGATGTCACTACTGACTAGGCAAGGGTACTGGAAGCCATGTTGTAGGTGAGTATCTTTAACTAATTTCTTCATATTTTTTTTTTAAAGACTAGATTTAGCATTTTTATAAATGGTGAATGTGGGCTACTTAAAAAGGAGATCTTAAACGTTCATGCAAGAATAATACATGATACTTCGGGTAAGAGGCACAATAAAGTGCTCAGTGCCTAAGCAGCCAACCACCAGGCCTGAACATGGCCATGTGAGGGTTTGTGGAGAATCCTCAGGCCTGTTTAAGCTCTACTTCAGTATGGTCAGAACTTATACAGCAATAGTGGAATGCTCCAGAAAGCAAACAGGGCAATGTAAAGTGGAAAGTGAGGCCCCTCTCTTCTGCAATCAACCAGTTACTTTGGTGGTATGGACGAAGTAAGCAAACTCGATGGACTTTGTACTTTAGCATACTTACAATGTTTCCCAGACAGCATTAGCAGTTCAATTGGCTATAATTTATTTAATTGCTGAAGTATGTTAAGTGTCATAAAAGGAGCAGACATGAATTTCTCAGTGCTGATCTATTTCTAACTTTCTCCTGTCCTATCTGACGTAACCAAAGCAGATTGACCTGCAGAGAAGAATTTTAACCTGGAGGCACAGTTAAAGAGCTTTCAAAAACTGCCCTATTTTCTGACACTGCGTTAGCGGACCTGAAAATCTGTTATTTGCAGCACAGTTGAAAACAATATTCAGTATACAGCTCTCTTGTCTTGCTTTGTTATATTAATCAGGATTGTGGGGATTAGACATGCTGTAACTGAAAGAAAATAGAAGGCAATCTTTACTGGTTTCCACTTGGATGAAAATCAGAACAGATGTAACTACTAACCAACACAAAATGAGGCAATTGACATTACAGGGGTGTGCTTTGTAATTAATTTAACCCAGTGAAAGTTGAAATTCACACCCCTGCACCATTATTGCAGTAAATATCTGACTGCCTGCTCTGCATAGTGTTAAACATGCAAATGTGGTATTCAGCACCCTTTCCTAAATCCATTAGCACACAAACAGACTTCCAATGTCTTACAACAGGCATTTCATGATTAAGTGTTTGGCGCTGTCTACAAAGTAATTGCAGATGGCACACCATGTGAAACACCTGTAGCACCTGTATATTCAAACTAATCGATAACTAGAATTTTGTGTACTGTTATATCACATGTCACCAGGTATATATTTAGTTTAAATTATGTTGTTCTAGGCATATGTGAATGATGTCACCATAAGTGCAAGACGGTATCCTGTTTATGTCCTCTGAAGCAGACAGATAAAACAGAGAAGGCTGTTTGTTACCTGAGAAGCAGACTTGTGTCTTTTCTTTTTATCTTCTCCCCCCTCACTTGTCCTGCCATAAGGAATCACATGAGTCCAGTGGTGGATAGACAAGGAAACAGTATAATGCATGCAATGTCTGCATTTTGTTAAACATCCCTAACGCTGCTGCTCTAAGAACTAAGATACAAGTGGATAAAGTAAATGTAGCCTTGGGACTTGCTTCAGGACTCCCTAGTACTGTATGTCTCTAAGCAACGATGTATGCAACAGTGCGGACCAATAGTTGTTATCCATGTTTTATTCCTATCAATTTTTACTTTTATGAAGCTGATTTTTAACATCACGCCAAGAGCTGAGTCACTGACACACAAGAATTTATTTTTTGATATGCCATATACAACAAATGGTGATTATAGCAACAGTGGCATAATCCTGAAATATTTACCTTCATCAGCATTATGATTATCAAAATCAACATCTTCATCAATAGCAGCCACTTATTCCAGAGGGGAGGTAAACATGACAGGCTTAGTAGGCCAGCCTAGGTTTCCTTTCTTCTAGTCAATCATTCTAAAGCTGCCCATACACCATACAATTATCTGCAGATTTTCTGTGGTCAGATGGAAAAAGTGCAACAGATTGGCCCAGGTGGAGATTACTCCATCCACACAGTTAAGTGTAGATGTAGGAATCTGTTGCAGCTTTTCCATCTGACCATAGAAAATCTGCAGATAATTGTAAGGTGTATGGCCAGCTTTAGTCTTCCTGGAGGACTCCTAGTCATTCCAAGACCAGCTGGGAGATACAATTTAGTAAGACTCTAGGTCTATGAAACCAATTATCAAAACCATGCTAAAATGACCCAGTTAATTAACAGAATTTGAATAACGTGCTTTGATATTGCTACACAATAAAGGTTCTCCTGTTTTCTCTTAATTTTCTTTTCTCTGTGAGTCTCTCATGTACTTGTTCTTTGAGAGATTGGCAATTTCAAGATGGTAGCATGCTTTGTTGGATCCAGGATGACAGGGGCTCAGAGGAAAAGGGTTGAACGGTGCTGGCCATAAGACTGAGGACATTTCTGTTAGAAAAAAAATGAGTGTGGGGGAAATCTCTGGTTTGAATGTTAATATTGCAAAACATTTGGTTTTATTTTATCTTTTGTTGGGATTTTTCATTTTATCTTGTTAATTCTGATTGGAGTTCTGCTTTAAAATGACACTAAACTCGGGAGTTACATTTTCAAGTACCTTAACTATTAACAATACTGTACCTTATTTGTGTATCCTGAAATCATCTCTGATTGTTCTTCCTTCTGCAGGGTGGCTACTTTTGTTCCCCATGGTCCCTGTATGTGTTTTGTAAACCAGCTACTGCTCCAAGCTCGCTCCCGTAATGGACTACAATTTCCAGTTTAGTTTACTAATTTGTATTGAGATTGTAGCCTATCATGGGAGTGAGCTTGTAGCGTTGGGGAACAAAAGTAGCCACCCAACAGAAAGAAGGACAGTGTCAGCATGAATTCAGAGATGATTTGAATCTACAGCTAAATGATACACAGATAAGCTACACTTTTATTAATAATTAAGGTACTTGAATGTATTTTTAAGATTTAACTCCTGAGTGAAACAAATATTTATTTAATTTAAAAGATACATAAAAGAAAACTCATTATTATTATCTTTGTAGGACCGGCTAAATAAGAATGTCTGTCTTATTAGTTTAATCCCTCTGGGAAGGTATTTAGCGTGGATTGGTTTCAAGTATCTGTAGTCATGTATGACAAGGATCCCCCTTATACCTGTGTCTGTCCATTCTTGAATTCCTGTCTGAATTCCCTCCCCCAACCCCTTCATTCACAAAAATTATCTCTAGATAAATTTCTAGATGTCATAATTAAAAGAAATCCTATATCTGGGTTTCTTCAAAGGAACAGACAGGAGCAATTAGAGGTCAGGGTAACTAAAAGAACGTTTCATAGATGCAACAATTGTCAAGAATATTACAATGATTTCCATGCCTACATAATGTAGTGTTTGACCAAAAACAGGGCTGCAGGTTTTTTGATCACGTGTACATAAACTAAATACGCTGTTGAATGAAACACCAAACATACTACATAAGTGATATTATTAAATGTAAATATCTAGCAGTCAGATAGATGTTTTCTGATGTTTTCACTCATGTATGCAAAGGCAGAAAGCCAGACTGACAGAAAGGCAATGGTGATATAATTGCTTCTGGATGCATTTTCCTATGTTCTCACATATTTTATCTTTCTAAATTAAAACCTGAGTAACATTAGTAATAATATACCATTACTGTAAAATAAAAATATATTAGAAGTCAGCTTGTAACTTCTTGATCTGTACACTAGCATTCTATTTGAAGACTTGTGCTTGTGGAAATGGAACTCCTCTAGGAACACTATCAAGGAAATTGGAAGTCAGAGTTACAGGATTCTGGTTTTTGAGTCCTGGTTTGGAGTGGCTGGTTGAATATTTCTCTGAAGAAGTTGCATCTTTCCCAGGTGGAAATAAAGCGCATTAGACCTTGTTCATTATAAGGTCATGGCTATGGGGTGAGTTTACCCTCACTGGGGGGGCACAAGGAGGCACTGCACTTATATGGTGGATGATTCCTGTGAGTTTATATGTAATAACAGGCCATAATAGAGCATAGAAATAATCAGTGGTGGATGAATATAGGCATCACCATTACAGCGAACTGAGAATCTCTTTTTCCCTTTTCATTGAACTGCATTGCTTGCACTTCGTATACATTTTTGGCATTTTCCACATTCATTGTTTTTTTGGGGGTTTACATTTATGCACTGTTGTGTTATTGCATGATTGCACTCTAGCCTACTGTGTTTCCTCGAAAATAAGACCTGCCCCAAAAATAAGACCTAGTACTATTTTTAGGAATTGCTTAAATAAAATACCTACCCCGAAAATAAGACCTAGTTGTGACCATTCCCAGGACCGGTGGTGGCATAAGGGGGAACTTGAAGAGCCGCGGGAGAAGCAGGAGAGAATCAGCTGTGCCAACGAAGGCGGCGCTAGAGTAAGCACGGCGACAGCGGAGGGAGCAGAGCCGCATAAGCCGATGTTTCCTCTATAGTGCCGGCTCCTGTCACAGGCGGAGTGATACCAAATGCACTCTGCCGGTAAGGAATCGATAGTGAAAGCACTCTTCACTCATTCTGGCCAGCGATTGGTTACCAAATTGCTCTTGGAAAGGTACAGTGCCTCTGAACACCCTATTCTTAACTTTGCCACTCACTACTTGAATACATGTAGACTGTTGTACATGAATAAGTGTGAATTGTTGTAGATTTAAAAAAAATAAGACCTACCCTGAAAATAAGATCTAGTGTGTTTTTTGAGCCCAAAAAAATATAAGACAGTGTCTTATTTTCAGGGAAACACAGTAGCTAACCTATTTAATTTAGCACTGTGTATTTTTACTCTCATTTGTATGTTCTTTTTGGGATATTGCACAGCTGATTAAATGTAGTTTTTTCTTAATTTCTAGTAATTAGATTGAGCAGAGTATATATATTACATTTACATAATAATTAACATGAAATTAAGTGTATAAACAATATGAACAAAGTGTCCATGTGTGTAATAAATTCCAAGTAAAAAATGGAGAAGGGACAAGGATAAACACACTATGAGAGCCCCAGGCACGGAAGCAGAGGAAGGAGTTATCATCCCTGCATAAGCTCTGATTTGAGGAACTCAGAGATTACGCAGAGGCTGAGGCTATAAAATTCTTCCCATCTCTGTAGTTGACCCAGCGAGTATTGTTTTTATTTCTCAACAAATTCACTTCTCTAGGCTATCTCTATACAATCAGATTATTTATCTCTTTTAGCAGGACAGCATAGATCTGCCATCACGGTGGCGTAGTGGTTAGCGCTTCTGCCTTGCAGAATCCCAGCCAGGTCACTATCTGCAAGGAGTTTGCATGTTCTCCCTGTGCTTGCGTGGGTTTCCTCCGGGTACTCCGGTTTCCTCCCACACTCCAAAGACATGCTGGAAGGTTATTTGGCTCCTGTCTAAATTGACCCTTGTATGTATGCATGTGAGATAGGGACCTTAGACTGTAAGCTCCTCGGGGGCTTGTACTGATGTGAATGTGTACTATGTAAAGCGCTGCATAAATTGTCGGCGCTATATAAATACCTGTAATAAATAAATCACAAATGTTGCACACCTGAACACATAATTTGTTTTTTCCAGAACACACAAGAAAAAATAATTCTGCCGGGAAACTAGAACCTGAAAAACATTTTAATTTACCTTCTAAGTTTTATACACACTCCTTATTGTGGCTGAAACATATTACATGATTTAATACTCCACATAGTTGGTCACTGAGAATTGTAAAAGGTGGAGTTTAAAACTTGACCACCTGGCCAGCATTTTTTAAAGGCCCATTCACACCACAATTGGAAGGAAACTGCAGGTCAACAGAGGGTCCATTTGCTTGGAATTTAAAACTCCATTGACTTCCATTCCATTCCGGTTTTTTTAACATGTGCTGAGGGCACAAACGTCTATGTATTTTTTCCCTTCAGTTTTGTAGCATTGTGTTGCGATTACACTCGTTTTTGTGCTGTTACGTTTCGCTGAAAAAAAGAAGTGCATGCTCTACTTTTTTGTATGGCACTTCAATGAAACACAACGGATCTAAGCAGCGTGAACTGGTCCCATTCACACCCATACATTTTTCGGTGCCCTTGCGTTAGCATCCGTTGAAAAAGTACTACTGTGACATCACATTAATCTGAGAAAACAATCCCTATTGAAGGCAAAGAGCACTGTGCAAGGTGCAGTAACCCGAAAACCAATACAAATTCATCTTTTAGTGGTCAAACTTCAGCAAACTGAAATCTGATTTAATATTATGGGTTATTTCACTTCTCTGTTTGTACTTCCTACAGAATATAACTGTATTTCCACTTGAGAGGTAAATAGAAAGTGTATAATACTTTCCCATCATTTATAGATGTACAGATTTCAATTAAGCCAATTTTCTTTTGCTCATCTCTACATACTATCCATCTCCCAAACATGTGCAGAAGCTCACTGTAAGGTGTGAAAATGGAGGTTGAAAGCCAGACAACCTCCCTGTGTAACATTCACAGACCCATGCGACCACACCAGGAAAACACAACCAAGGTTTTCTGGAGATTTCCATTTATGTACATAGATTTCTACAGAAGTCAAACCAATAGACTGCAGTTTTGCTTTGAAAATAAAAAATACCATATTTTTACCATCTATATACAAACTTTTAAGTTGCAGATGTATTGAAGAAAAGAGAACTCGAGACTTATGTTGAAATCCAAAACCTTTTACATTTTGCATAGAGGGTGGAAGTGTTAAAATCCTGCTCAGGTTTTTATACTTGTGTAGCCCCACTGCAAGGGTTAATAAAACTTCTGCCCGGAGTTCTTCTTTGAAGAGTATCTAAGCCCCAAAACAACATTGTTATATATTGCAGCTTACCAATCCTTAGATGTGGTGGCTCTATTAGATTTAATTTGCACAAATGTTTGCGATCGCACTGCACCAGAATGTGGGCATTGCTGTACCATGCGTTCTTATGCAGGCAATCGCACTGCGGGCATTCATTGGCACCACCATACCCCAGAATGCTGGAGGCTTGGTTTATGGGACCCAGTGTTTTCCAGGCACGAACCTTGCTGGAACGCACTGGATGTGGTGTGAACCGGCCCTTAAAGTCTGTAAATGGTAATATTTGTGATATATGTAATATAAATGAGCCCTTTACATTGTACCCCTAACAACCACTTAATCGTGATCCTAACCTTGACCCCTGACCTTAATGCCAATCTCAACCTATAACAATCATTTACTTCTTTATAATCCTTTCTTACCATGTTCTGGCAAAAAGTATCAGGCTATACAGCACCAATATCATAGCTGAAACCAGGCAGTACTTTGCCATAATAAAGTATAGCCAAGATGTTAGCACCAAAGATGCTTTACCCTCTATTAGTGGTAGCAAGTGCAGGCAGCATGTCGACTCAAGTGAATAGGGAAGCTAGTGACTGCATGGAAGCTGGAGGTAGTGGTCTGCTGCCAGGTAAAAGAGTTATGGGGAGCGAATGTGCAGAGTTAGGTGCTGCAGCACAAGAAGCAGTTCAGATTCTGCACCAGAGCAATCCACACCCTGGAAAAACGGGGTGAAGGCATAAACAAACCACATTTTCCTACTTTGAGAACTGTACACTTTCGTATGCCATTGTTGAACACTGGTTTTATATAGTATATTTGGTAATGTGACATAAAAAGCCCCCCAAAAAATGCTGTTTGGGAACCACTGAATTCAGTGAGTGCAGTGGGCAAATAAACTAAACCTGTATAAGATCACTAAAAGCCACTATAGTTTCAAATTCTGTTTACATAAGGGCCCATTCACACCACATCCAGATCATGACCAGACCGGATTGTTTCCGGACCCAAAATGCATCCTAATGTATCCGTATGCTATTACTGGCCTCTGTTCACACCAGCGCAGTCCGTTCCAGAGCAGGCCAGAAAAATACTGCATCTCTCATTTTGTCTGGTCTGGAATGCACTGGAACGCATGGAAAGTCATCAAAAACACATACAAACGTACCTGAACACACCTGAAAAATGCAGCAAAATCGCTGCAAAACGCAATGCACTGCGTTCCAGATCTGTTCCAGATCTGGTCCGGAAAATGGTGTGAACCTGCCCTAAAAGTGGATAAGCTTTTACAATATTACAAAGTTCCAAAGAAGATTAAAATAGAGGTAAAAGGGGAGAAGCTTCCCACTTTGCATCTTTATAAATAGCCACAAATCAGGAAGGTTATTTTCTCTACCTGGGGAGGGGGACATTTTTCCATTTTCACCCTGACAGCAATACTTACTACAAGGTGCCTCATCTCTATTTAACTTCCTACCGTGTGGAAAATAATTATTTGATCCCCTGCAGATTTTGTACGTTTGCCCACTTACAAAGAAGTTAAAGGTTTATTTTAAATGATAGAGACAGAATATCAACCAAAAAATCCTGAAAAAACACATGATACAAATGTTTTAAATTGAGTTGCAGTTCAGTGAGTAAAATAAGTATTTGATCCCCTACCAAACAACAATAATTCTGGCTCCTCCCACAGACTGGCTATGTGGTACACAGATTAGTCCTGTCAATTTAGGAAGGTGCTCCTAACAACAACTCGTTATGTATAGAAAAGACACCTGTCCACAGAATATCTTTCTTCCATTTAAACCTCACCACCAAGGGTAAGACCAAAGAGCTGCAAAGGATGTTAGGGACAAGATTGTTGACCTGCAGAAGGCTCAAATGGGCTATCAGCAAGAAGCTTGGTGAGAAGGAAACAACTGCGATTTGCGATTATTCGCAAATGGAAGGAATACAAAATAAATCAATCGTCCTAGGTTTGCAGCTCCATGCAAGATTTCGCCTCATGGGGTAAGGATGATGATGAGAAAAGTGAGGGATCAGCCCAGAACTACACGGGAGGAGCTTGTGAATGATCTCAAGGCAGTTGGGACCACAGTCAACAAACAAACCATTGGTGACTCAATACACCGCCATGGATTGAGATCATGCAGCGCCCACAAGGTCCCCCTCCTCAAGAAGGCACATGTACAGGCACCTCTGAAGTTTGCCAATGAACATCTAAATGATTCAGAGAAGGATTGGGAGAAAGTGCTGCGGTCAGTTAAGACCAACATTTAGCTCTTTGGCATTAACTCCACTCGCCGTGTTTGGAGGAAGAAAAATGCTGACCATGACCTTAAGAACACCATCCCTACAGTCAAGCACGGAGGTGGAAACACTATGCTCTGGGGCTGTTTCTCTGCTAAAGGTACAGGCTGACTTTGCTGCATTGAGGGGCCAATGAAGGGGGCCATGTATTGTTAAATATTGGATGAGAACCTCCTTCCCTCAGCCAGAACACTGAAGATGGGTCGTGGATGGGTCTTCCAGCATGATAATGACCCAAAACATACCGCCAAGGCAACAAAGCAGTGGCTCAAGAAGAAGCACATTAAGGTCATGGAGTGGCCTAGCCAGTCACCAGACCTTAATCCTATAGAAAATTTATGGAGGGAGCTTTAACTTTGAGTTGCCAAGTGACAGCCAAGAAACCTTAAGGATTTAGAGAAGATCTGTAAAGAAGAGTGAACCAAAATGCCTCCTGAGATGTGTGCAAACCTGGTAACCAACTACAAGAAATGTCTTACCTCTGTGCTTGCCAACAAAGGTTTCTCCACCGAGTACCAAGTCAAGTTTTGCTTGGGGATCAAATACTTATTTTACTCACTGAACTGCAACTCAATTTATAACATTTGTATCATGTGTTTTTTCTAGATTTTGGTTGATATTCTGTCTCTATCATTTACAATACACCTATGATAAAAAATGATAGTCCTCTTATTTCTTTGAGTGGAAAAACTTACAAAATCTGCAGGGGATGAAATCATTATTTGCCATACTGTATGTATTAATGGCTATTCAATTGCTGATATTTCCATTTCTATATAATTATTTTTCAGCTGATATAGCTATAGCTATATATATATATATATATAGATAGATAGATATAGCTGAAGTATCACAGACAATCCTATACTGGAAAGGTGATATATTCGCTGTGAAAGAAGTGTGTAGAAATGCTCTGTGGAAAATAATATATAGTTGTCAATGCCCTGAATGAGAGAACATACAGCTGAGGGAATGACTGTGAGGCATTTTAATATCAGGACAAGATCAGGACAAGTCTGAGCAGAACACATGAACTGAATGAGCAAAAGAAGCCAAGATTCGTGTGTAGTATCCACTGGGAATTCATAAAACAAGCACTTAATCTGGGGGCCCCTTTTTCCCACACAACTTCACTTAAAGTAAAAAAAAAAAATCTGCTTTGACTAACAGTAGTCATGGGAGAGTTAATGAAAAATGCAATAAGGAATTGTTAACAAAAGTCTTGTATAACACGTCTGCAACAAACGTAAAACAAATGTATGTATGCTCAAAGCAGAGCACAACATAAATGTTTATGGATGAAAGATGGCAAAGCACTAGAGTATCTAATCTAAAAAGTTAAACTGCAACTTCAGCCACAAGACCCTGCACAACATTTGGCCTATCTCCTCTCTGAAGGCCCCCAAATCTTGTTTTCCTTTTTTGAAAACACCCTTTTTCCTTTATCCCTGCTGTCTTCTGGCTGTTCTGGTGATGTCATGGGTCAGAAAATACTGTGAACCCAGGGGGTGTGTCATTGACAGCCTGGCCTCACAGGAAGTGAGTTGAATGATGCTGACTGTCATTCAACCCATAAGAGGGCCATTGGTGATGGATGAAGGAAGAAACTGGGAGCAGCGCTGGACTGTAGAAAGGCTAAATACAGATTGACTTTTTTGATTTTTTTTTTAATACAGGAGTGGTTTATTTTCAATATTACATGCTGGAGCTGTAAAGGCTAAATCTGGCCATAGACATCGGAGAGTTGACAAACATGTAGACAGGAACTGACTGTCTAAAGATTTTTTACATATGTTTATGTCTATGAAAGCAAGAGAGGGAAGGTAGTCTGCACACACCTAACCTAACTGGAAAAAGGCAACCAACTGATCACTGCTTGCCCCAAAATTGCTTTGTTATGTAAGCCAGGAGAACATTTAAAAACAGAACATAGGTGTGAGCAGGTACTTAGTTATATCTGGTTTTAGTTTATTCTTCTTACTTTTCTACTTCTAACAAGTTCACTTTAAGTAATATCCACCAAAATGATTTATTTAGTTTTCTTCCTAGTTGTTATTCCTAGTTATATTTTCATCTTTGTTACAGTGCATGTAAAGCCATTTTTTGGCTTTACAAACATACTTTGAGGCACAACAAACACCTGCTATGCTCTTCAGAGATACCTCTAACAGTCTATATTAATATAAAAGAAATATCCTGCTGTGGTCTGTTACATAAAATGACACTAAACTCAGGATTTAAATCTTAAAAATGCATTCAAGTACCTTAAGTATTAAGAAAAATGTATCTTATTTGGGTATCACTTGGATGTAGATCCACCACACCAAGCTCTTGTGATGTAAGATTGTAGTCCATCATCGGAACGAGCTCGGAGTGGTGGCTACTTTACAACACACACAGAGACCATGGAGAATAAAAGTAGTCACCCTCCAGAAGGAAGGACAGTGTCAGCACCAATTCAGAGAGGAGTTGAGGATCTACAGCCGAGCAATACACAAATTATGTAAATTTTTCTTAATAGTTAAGGTACTTGAATGTATTTTTAAGTTTTAACTCCTGAGTTTAGTATCACTTTAATTCCATTGTGGTTGATACATATTTTTTAAAGAACCTTATTAAAAGCCTTACAGGGGGCTATGACAAAATGTTGTATCACTGGCATGCACTGAGTGAACATAAGCACACATTAACTAAAGCTGCTCAGTCTATTATTTGAATTGTGAAAATGTGGTTAAAGCTTTGGTCATAACTTAGAAGTAGAATACAAGAACATTCTCTGTGACTGCTCATTCAGGCGCTATGATCTGCTTCCAAATGTAGTTTGTGGTCAAGACAAACCACAGAACAGCATATTAAACTTTCCTGAGGGACGCATTAACAGACCATATTTAATCTACTTATTTCACTTTCTGTTATCTCACATGGATTAAAAACAGGTGGGCTTCAAAGGCATGAAAGTTCATAAAAAAGTATATGGAATGTGGTGGGTTTATTAACTAAAAGCTTAATAACAAAGCAATCTTGTTAAGCATGTCTCCTATTAGCGAATAAATATTTTACAGCACTTAGCATTATAGCTAAAAGCAAAGCCAGTTGACAAAGCTAGGGTAATGCAGGGAGCCTGGCTGCAATACACTGAATTGTGAACCCTAGTTCAAATATCCATCAGAGTGATGTTCTTCAAGTCTCTTCCCCTTGCTGCTCACATTGCTTCTACCTTCTACAATACTGTATTGTGCATTGTATATTGTATTGTGCATTGTATATTGTATTGTGTATTGTCAATACACAATACAATATGCAATGCACAATACAATACAAAATAATACAATACAATGCAGCATACCACGTGCACTTTGTCTTTGTTACATTACATACCGCTCCCACTTCAGCCAGCTCCCGATCCCAATTCCCGATACGAGTGCGATGTGTCTGGTCTGGGGTGGGTCACCATGAGAGAGTGAACCAAAAACGCCTCCTCGCTCGGTTCCAACTTCCAAATGTGTGCACCACCGGGCGGCTACCGAGTCCCTCAACAGGTCGCCGTCGCCTCCAGGATGACGCCGCACTGTCTGCTGGTTCGGTCCGTCCATTGCTCCGCCTCCTGGCTGCAGCCCTCGCTCCTTCACGTGCGGCTGAGCGGCCAGGGGAACCAGGGGCGGGGCCACTTACGTCACTCACTGACGTAGGAGGACGTAGCCAAGGACAGTGAGACTGTCACTGAGATGTGAGACTGCACAGGTCAGCGCCGCTGCAGCCGGCAGGGACTCGTCCTTCAGATGCCGCCCGTTCGCCCGCAGCGACAGCCCACACACTGGTCTCGATCGGGTGACTGTCACTGTCAATTTTCCGCCCTGTTCCCTGGCGCTGTAAGGCAAGTGCCCATGTTGCCTTGCGCCGGCCCTATCAGCACAGATACAGTACTTTACTGCATTATATAGTCACAGTAAACCTGCAAATAGTATACTGTATATTTCATTGATTACCCTCCTCCCAAAACTAAATTGCTTTAAAAGATTATTTAAATTTCTACTGTGTAAACAAAAGTTACCTACTTTGAGGTGTGTGCCACATCAAGATCACTGCTCTCTCCTTCAAAATCTATACTTTCATTAATGCCAGATAGTATAGATCTTGTTTTACTTCCAAAGTGCTAGTGTCTTTTATCCGCCCCCTCTCCCCTTGGCCATTTACAAAATTGCATTAGTCCTTAAAGGATATTACTTACTTAAAGGGACCCCTAGTAATGTTCTCTTAAAACCATACGTTTAAACTAAAAAGAAATGACATAATTATGTGCTCATTCAAACTGAAATAGAAAAAATAAAAATGATAACCAAAGTTTGGTAGACAGTAGCAACCATATTTCCTGATTATGACTATGGTAGACCAAATTTCATTGGTTTCTAAGGTCATTACTTGCAGCTTAGTAGTAAGCATTCTTAGTCATAGACTTTGTTCATGTGTCCAAAGTGTTAAATTTGCGGCTTAGATAACAAATTAAGTATACAGGTGAAACTCGAATAATTAGAATATCGTGCAAAGTTCATTTATTTCACTAATGCAACTTCAAAGGTGAAACTAATATATGAGATAGACTCATTACATGCAAAGCAAGATAGTTCAAGCCGCGATTTGTCATAATTGTGATGATAATGGCTTACAGCTCATAAAAACCCCAAGAACCCCAAATCCACAACCTCAAAAAAGTAGAATATTACATGCAATCAATAAAACAAGGATTGTACATAGAACAATATCGGACCTCTGAAAAGTACAAGCATGCATATGTGCTCAGTACTTGGTTTGGGCCCCTTTTGCAGCACTTACTGCAATTACTTTTGCATGATATTCTAATTATTCGAGTTTCACCTGTATTATTAACAATGGAATGAGCAAACATTTCCAAGCCAAAATAAAATGTTGTTAACAGTTGTTAACAATTGAAAAAGATAATGAGCTCTAAGATGTTGTCATGGGTTAGGCATGATTTTGCATCTGCTGCGTAACAATCATGTTAAGAAAATTTTGGTCAAGACACAATTCTTCAGTAAACACATAATATCAAGTTACCTACTGGGTATTTCTGTGATTGAAATGTGGGTTTATTGAACCATTTCCAGTATATCCAGCTGCTATACTAACAACCAGAACTGATTATGGGTATGTGTGTTTTGCCTTGGATCACACAGTATGCAGGATTACTGTGCAAGCTGGCAAATAGACTTGCAGGACCACTGTGGTCCTGCAAAATCTGCACAGAAATTCTCATTTCACATTCAGACCTTTGGGTTTTGGTAGACTAAAACATATTTATTCGTCCTTTGTGAGTACCTTTATACAATTTTTTTATTTGTAACCTAATAATAGATAATCTGCTTCTATGCATCACAGTAAACTGACCATGCTATTTGGTCAGATTTGCTCTGCTGACTCTTGCTCCATGTTAAATTATTAGTTCTGACTAATAGTTCAGCTGTCAAAATAAAGCAATACATAATAAAAAAGTATGTTTCATGATGTCAATAATTTTTTTGTCAAACTACTGCAACATGCACGAAAATCATAACAGGGACTGTAACCCACAAACAAGATCTTAACCAGACACAAACACAGACATAAAGATGAAGATAGGGCTTAGCCATATGCAGAATATGCAGACAGGGAAACACAAGCAGACACTGACTGATTACAAATAGAGATCTACATTTAGACTTGGATATAGAAACGTCTGAACTGGCTGCTAGTCCCATAAATTACCTAGATGATGAAATGCACATAGGGAAAATTATTCAGGACACCTACATGGGCAGGGACACCGAGGCTTCAACAGGTCTTAACGGGGCTCTCATACAGAGACATGTACTGACAAAGGCAGACACATATAGACAGGGCAGTGTTAGCCCTGAGGGGGTACATTTATAGAGACAATACAAATGTGAGGGTGAGTGAGTTACCATTAGAGTGACACAGGTTTGCATAGTGATTTAATTGCTTCATGGCATATAGAAAGCTAAAAAGGAAAAAGGGAAGAATAAATGCAGATATTGTAAGATTTCAAGAACAAATTATCTTTTTTTATTAACAAACCTACATGGGTCACCCCCATTTTAATATATGTCCCCACACAACCAGTGACAGCTCTCCTTTTCACCACTAAAGAGCATGTAGATATGTCTGCTCACTGTAGTACAAGCGATATGATTTCCATGATTTCCATGTACAAAAACTAGAGGCCACCACCTAAAATTGGTGGAAAAAAAATTCCAGCACAAGGGGCGAAGGGGGTTCTTCACAGTAAGATCGGTTAGGGTCTGGAACTCACTGCCACAGGCGGTGATTTCAGCAAAGAATGTGGAATTGTTCAAGAAACTTTTGGACGATTTCTTAAGGGACCGTAATATACAGGGGTACAGGTACTCCTAGAATGAGATCCTAATAGTTTGGACTTGATGGACTAATGTCTTTATTCAACCTCAAATACTATGTAACTATGTAACTATAATACATATGTTGCTATATGCACTAGAAATAATGGATACGAACGTTTGTGAGACGCTGATGATGATACAACAACATTGATAAATCCCCCTGTGTGTCTGGGCTGTCTTGAAATCTTAGAAAGGAACTTCTGCACTCCTTACCGGAACCCCTATGTACAAGGGAGGGTGCTGTAGTAACCACGGATGGCGCAGTTTATCTTCAGATATATAGAAAATGTTACCAGCACACCTATGAACTGTGTCAACAATCCATCTTCTTTATTGATGCAGACTGTCAAATAACGTTTCGGGGCCACGCAGGGCCCCCTTCATCAAGTCATATTAAAACCTGATGAAGGGACCCTGCGTGGTCCCGAAATGTTATTTGACAGTCTGCATCAATAAAGAAGATGGATTGTTGACACAAGTCATAGGTGTGCTGGTAACATTTTCTATATATATGGGCTGTCTTGAAAGCCACTAGAACATTTCAAATGCTTTTTTTCTACCATATGATATATAGCAATGTCCTTGACTCATTTATCATGTACCAGTTTTGGAGTAATGAAGCTAAACCTGCCTACTGAGCCACTATCCAGGAACTTGTATGTGATATATAAGAATAGATGCTTTCATAAAAGCCTAATCACACAGATATTTTGCTTCCTGACAGAATCTGTGCCACAAACTGCCTTAGGACCTGTGCACAGCTGCTTCTCTCTCTCCATACAAGTCAATACAAATGCAAAAGCAACTTGGAGCAGCCTGATGCAACTTCAGGTAAAATGCAGGTCAGAAGGAGGTCAACTGAAGGTAAATGCACCTGCCAATAATCTCTGAAATATCTCAGAAGCGTCTTAAACTGATCTAATATTAGGGCTGCAACAACTAATCGACATAATCGATTATAATCGATTATTGAAAAAGTTGTCAACTTTTTCAATCATCGATCAATCGGCTTCCAATTAGTTGGCCCTGTTCACAGATCCCCACACGCTGCACCTCCTCCCCACCTCATGCTCGCTGCTGCCAGACCCGCCCGCCCGCATCCACGATCCACACGCCGCACCTCCTCACCGATCGGCACAGGTACCCGGGGAGAAGTAAGGAGGAGCAGGTATGGGGGGATGACAGCTGCCGATAGACAGGCCCGATCTCAGAAGCAAGTTGCTGGAAGACTGCTCAGGTAAGCCTGCACTTTCCCCCACATGGTGCTCTATAATGTATTGCTGGGATTTGTATTCCTCTGTAGCTGATGGTACATTGTGCTGTATATTACACCATCAGCTATAGAGGACTACAAATCCCAGCAATACATCATACACTGTATGTATAATGTATTGCTGGGATTTGTTGTATTTCTATATAGCTGGTGGTTTTCTGCATTGCGCTGTATAGAGGACTACAAATTCCAGCAATAATACATTATACAGTGGTGCAATGCGGAATACCACTAGTTATATAGGACTAGAAAACCCAGCAATAGTATACCAGGACTAGAATACCGACCAGCTATAATGTACCATTGCTGGGATTTGTTGTATTCCTCTATAGCTGGTGGTATTCTGCATTGTGTGGTATAATGTACTATTGCTCGGTTTTGTAGTCCTCTATAGCCGGTGCCATTCTGCATTCATTGCTCTATAATTTTACACTTTTCATTTCACTATATTGTACACCACACTTTTTTTTTTTTCCTTTTTTACTTCCACCGCTCCAAGCTTGCTCCTGTGATGGACTACAATCTCAATACAAAACTAGTAGTCCCATCACTGGAGCCATTTTAAAAAATATATTTTATCCGATTAACCGATTAATCGAACTTAACAATCGGCTAACTAATCGATTTTGAAAATAATCGTTAGCTGCAGCTCTATCTAATATGCAAGTGGAATGTACATGAAATCCAGCTGCATTTGCCCATGGACACAAGTGCATAGCATGTTGACACTACCTTAATCAATAAAACTCTGGTCCTAATAAATAATTATTTTGTGTAGGTATCCACAGCAACCGATCAAAATTAATCCTGCTGTAGTCAGATTTATACAAGACTTTGGTTGCTACGGGTTAGTGCATAGTAATGGTTGGAGCGTTGATGCTCCAACCAATACTTTTTCTTGTAAGTTTTGGATAGCAAATGGAAGGTTAGAACTCCTTTCATTGCTTTTTATATCACCTAGAGTAAAATTCATCCTTGTTTCCTGACCCGGGTGACAATTGTCCCAGTGACTTAATTTGTAACATGCATCGTTATCCAAAGTCAGTTGATGAAATGGAGAGACCATTTAAAAACAGGAACTCTTAACGCATGCAAAAATTTTAGATCTCTTAGGTACTAATAAGAGTTCACATTGACGGGCATTACCGTATTTTAAAACATTGCGCTTGTTGTTTGAGCAAATGTGTTCAAATAGCAAAACGCAGTGTTTGACAAGAAAAGGCTGTGTTTGACCGCTAGCAGGCAGTCCAAACACACCTCAATAGGACATGCTGTGTCAAAAGAAACGCCGCACAACTCAAAGCAATTGAAACGCAGACTCTGAACTGCTGTGAGCACTGCTCCATTAAAGTCAATGGCATTTTGCTGACCTGCATTTCACACACACAGGAAAACAATACCGCATGAGCCATAATGAAAATTAGACATTGCATTTTTGAATGAATGAAGGATGAAGGATTCTACAGGGATAGGAGAAAGCCTACTCTATTTTCCCTATGCTTCCCAATACAGGGAACACTCTCTCTCAACTTTCACTACTAGGACACTGTATGCTATACATTAGAGATGTATACTTTATTGCCTTTCTTCTATCAGAATTTAACTGCACTGTAGTATGACAACCATGAATATATTAGCTCTGTGTTGAAGTTGTACCAGCGTCTTCCAATGAGACATCATTATTTTCTAATATATTTTTAGAATGTCACTGCCAAGTAGAAACTGTTTCAGAACTGTTCCAACAAGTTGGTATGATTTCACCATTTACATGCATTAAATATAACTCCCTATAGTTAGCTGCACTTCTTTCTTGAATGTATTTAAATAAAATTCCATTTGCTCAAAACCCAGTTTATCGTCCCCCCCTATTTTTGTTCCAGTGGGTATGTTTAGGCCTTAGGCTGCAACATGTTTTTTTAAGTGGAACTGAAATTATAACATGAAGCTTTGTTAATAGTTTAGTTGGGAGGGTTAAGTAAAGAATGCTAGAAGGGCTATGCTCACCCCAGTGGCGGAACTACCAGGGTCGCAGAGGTCGCGGCCGCGACCGGGCCCTGGAATTCCGCCACTTGGAGCGGGCCCAGGACAGGAGGAGGGGGCTTCTGGTGACCGCTGATTAACAGGATATTTATTATCCTGGTAACCGCTAATGTCAGTCCCGCGACCTCTTCCTCCTGTCCTGGACCCTACATGCTTCACGCTGCTCCCCTCACCTTGTTCCGCGCGCAGCGTGAAGCATCATCCAGCCGGGCAGCAGCCAATGAGTGGGAGCGGTGTAATCCCCGCCCCCTCATCACATAGAAGTGCTGCCCAGTGCCGAATAGAGCTGCTGCGGACACGAAGGGGGAGACAGGGAGCTGGAAGCATGAAGTAAGATGACATGGGGTCCGGGAGCGGAAAGCTGGGGACATGAAGGGGGAGATAATGGGGAGCTGAGGACATGAAAGAGGAGAGTGTTTTTTTTCCCCTTGTCTTAATTTTGTTTAAAAAAAGAAAACGGACAACCGCACGGACGTGCAGGGCTGGTGAGCATAGAGCGGCGTACGACCGCGTAGTCCCATAGAGAAGGACAGGGGCTGCATACTAATCACACGCAGCACCTCTCCTTCCGGGGAGCTGCCCGATATGGCCGTGCATGCAGCACAGAGCTGTGCGTACCGGCCCTTTCTCGTGTGAATGAGGCCTTAAGGAGGAATGCTGGCCCAGCATAACGGCATCGTTATTCTCTAAACCTGGCCATACACTGTTGGCTGATTGCCAGGAATCGGCTGAAAATTTTAACATTGGGTGGACCTGGTGGGTCAACAAAAGTCAATTTACTCAATCAACTTTTATCGAAGGAGCTGAGCTGAAAATTGTTGGCCAAATAGTGACTTCAACCAATCAGCAGAGGTCACTTTTCAGGTATTTTGATAGTGGCGAATACAATAGCCCGGAAGGGGTTATTCATCCAACCATCGCTCCCGTGATGGACTATAATCTCAATACAAATGAGTAAACTAATCATGAGATTGTAGTACATCATGGGAGTGAGCTTGGAGTGGTGGCTACTTTACAGCACACACAGGGACCATGGGGAATGCACCTCCTCCCCACCTCATGCTCGCTGCTGCCAGACCCGCCCGCCCGCATCCACGATCCACACGCCGCACCTCCTCACCGATCGGCACAGGTACCCGGGGAGAAGTAAGGAGGAGCAGGTATGGGGGGATGACAGCTGCCGATAGACAGGCCCGATCTCAGAAGCAAGTTGCTGGAAGACTGCTCAGGTAAGCCTGCACTTTCCCCCACATGGTGCTCTATAATGTATTGCTGGGATTTGTATTCCTCTGTAGCTGATGGTACATTGTGCTGTATATTACACCATCAGCTATAGAGGACTACAAATCCCAGCAATACATCATACACTGTATGTATAATGTATTGCTGGGATTTGTTGTATTTCTATATAGCTGGTGGTTTTCTGCATTGCGCTGTATAGAGGACTACAAATTCCAGCAATAATACATTATACAGTGGTGCAATGCGGAATACCACTAGTTATATAGGACTAGAAAACCCAGCAATAGTATACCAGGACTAGAATACCGACCAGCTATAATGTACCATTGCTGGGATTTGTTGTATTCCTCTATAGCTGGTGGTATTCTGCATTGTGTGGTATAATGTACTATTGCTCGGTTTTGTAGTCCTCTATAGCCGGTGCCATTCTGCATTCATTGCTCTATAATTTTACACTTTTCATTTCACTATATTGTACACCACACTTTTTTTTTTTTCCTTTTTTACTTCCACCGCTCCAAGCTTGCTCCTGTGATGGACTACAATCTCAATACAAAACTAGTAGTCCCATCACTGGAGCCATTTTAAAAAATATATTTTATCCGATTAACCGATTAATCGAACTTAACAATCGGCTAACTAATCGATTTTGAAAATAATCGTTAGCTGCAGCTCTATCTAATATGCAAGTGGAATGTACATGAAATCCAGCTGCATTTGCCCATGGACACAAGTGCATAGCATGTTGACACTACCTTAATCAATAAAACTCTGGTCCTAATAAATAATTATTTTGTGTAGGTATCCACAGCAACCGATCAAAATTAATCCTGCTGTAGTCAGATTTATACAAGACTTTGGTTGCTACGGGTTAGTGCATAGTAATGGTTGGAGCGTTGATGCTCCAACCAATACTTTTTCTTGTAAGTTTTGGATAGCAAATGGAAGGTTAGAACTCCTTTCATTGCTTTTTATATCACCTAGAGTAAAATTCATCCTTGTTTCCTGACCCGGGTGACAATTGTCCCAGTGACTTAATTTGTAACATGCATCGTTATCCAAAGTCAGTTGATGAAATGGAGAGACCATTTAAAAACAGGAACTCTTAACGCATGCAAAAATTTTAGATCTCTTAGGTACTAATAAGAGTTCACATTGACGGGCATTACCGTATTTTAAAACATTGCGCTTGTTGTTTGAGCAAATGTGTTCAAATAGCAAAACGCAGTGTTTGACAAGAAAAGGCTGTGTTTGACCGCTAGCAGGCAGTCCAAACACACCTCAATAGGACATGCTGTGTCAAAAGAAACGCCGCACAACTCAAAGCAATTGAAACGCAGACTCTGAACTGCTGTGAGCACTGCTCCATTAAAGTCAATGGCATTTTGCTGACCTGCATTTCACACACACAGGAAAACAATACCGCATGAGCCATAATGAAAATTAGACATTGCATTTTTGAATGAATGAAGGATGAAGGATTCTACAGGGATAGGAGAAAGCCTACTCTATTTTCCCTATGCTTCCCAATACAGGGAACACTCTCTCTCAACTTTCACTACTAGGACACTGTATGCTATACATTAGAGATGTATACTTTATTGCCTTTCTTCTATCAGAATTTAACTGCACTGTAGTATGACAACCATGAATATATTAGCTCTGTGTTGAAGTTGTACCAGCGTCTTCCAATGAGACATCATTATTTTCTAATATATTTTTAGAATGTCACTGCCAAGTAGAAACTGTTTCAGAACTGTTCCAACAAGTTGGTATGATTTCACCATTTACATGCATTAAATATAACTCCCTATAGTTAGCTGCACTTCTTTCTTGAATGTATTTAAATAAAATTCCATTTGCTCAAAACCCAGTTTATCGTCCCCCCCTATTTTTGTTCCAGTGGGTATGTTTAGGCCTTAGGCTGCAACATGTTTTTTTAAGTGGAACTGAAATTATAACATGAAGCTTTGTTAATAGTTTAGTTGGGAGGGTTAAGTAAAGAATGCTAGAAGGGCTATGCTCACCCCAGTGGCGGAACTACCAGGGTCGCAGAGGTCGCGGCCGCGACCGGGCCCTGGAATTCCGCCACTTGGAGCGGGCCCAGGACAGGAGGAGGGGGCTTCTGGTGACCGCTGATTAACAGGATATTTATTATCCTGGTAACCGCTAATGTCAGTCCCGCGACCTCTTCCTCCTGTCCTGGACCCTACATGCTTCACGCTGCTCCCCTCACCTTGTTCCGCGCGCAGCGTGAAGCATCATCCAGCCGGGCAGCAGCCAATGAGTGGGAGCGGTGTAATCCCCGCCCCCTCATCACATAGAAGTGCTGCCCAGTGCCGAATAGAGCTGCTGCGGACACGAAGGGGGAGACAGGGAGCTGGAAGCATGAAGTAAGATGACATGGGGTCCGGGAGCGGAAAGCTGGGGACATGAAGGGGGAGATAATGGGGAGCTGAGGACATGAAAGAGGAGAGTGTTTTTTTTCCCCTTGTCTTAATTTTGTTTAAAAAAAGAAAACGGACAACCGCACGGACGTGCAGGGCTGGTGAGCATAGAGCGGCGTACGACCGCGTAGTCCCATAGAGAAGGACAGGGGCTGCATACTAATCACACGCAGCACCTCTCCTTCCGGGGAGCTGCCCGATATGGCCGTGCATGCAGCACAGAGCTGTGCGTACCGGCCCTTTCTCGTGTGAATGAGGCCTTAAGGAGGAATGCTGGCCCAGCATAACGGCATCGTTATTCTCTAAACCTGGCCATACACTGTTGGCTGATTGCCAGGAATCGGCTGAAAATTTTAACATTGGGTGGACCTGGTGGGTCAACAAAAGTCAATTTACTCAATCAACTTTTATCGAAGGAGCTGAGCTGAAAATTGTTGGCCAAATAGTGACTTCAACCAATCAGCAGAGGTCACTTTTCAGGTATTTTGATAGTGGCGAATACAATAGCCCGGAAGGGGTTATTCATCCAACCATCGCTCCCGTGATGGACTATAATCTCAATACAAATGAGTAAACTAATCATGAGATTGTAGTACATCATGGGAGTGAGCTTGGAGTGGTGGCTACTTTACAGCACACACAGGGACCATGGGGAACTAAAGTAGCCCCCCTCCAGAAGGAAGGACAGTGTCAGCACCAATTCAGAGATGATTTGAGGATCTACAGCCAAGTGTTACACAAAGACACATTTTGTTAATAGTTAAGGTACTTGAATGCATTTTTTGGAAGTAACTCTTGAGTTTAGTGTCACTTTAAGTCTAGGGGTAAAGGAATAAGCTTTAATGCTTACCTAATTCCTCCCTCTGGAAGGCTTCTGGGTGCTCACCTCTTCATCCAGACACTCCATACAAGGGAAAATAATAGGTTCGCTTTAATGCCTGATCCTGCAGCTGCTAGGACTTGATAACTTGCTGCTCAGGCACCCAGTGCTGATACATGTGGGAGGGGATAGAGTCCTCCGACTTGTGTAAGCTCCACACAGGAGAGCTTACACAGGGCTCACACAGGGCTTCTTCTTTAACTTCCATTGGAAAATGCAATGGCGGGTGGTGAAGGGAAGGTAACTAAAAGCAGCTATGGAAAGCAAAATTAAAGTTATCCTGATGCTATAACCTGCATTGGAAAAACACAAGTTCACTTCACATAAACCACACAAGCCCTTAAATCTTGCCCAAAGCTTTGGGCAACGTAAGGAATATACAATTTGTCTATATATCTTCTTCAAAATATTGCATTTCATTTTGCTTGTCACAGGGATCAATATGTCTTATAAGTACATACGTACAGTACACAGGCCATATTAGCAATAAGTCAGAGAAATGCTTCTACAAATTTTAACCATTTATACTATGTTTAAGATTTACCTGTGTTTTCCATTGAATAAGTAGATGAAAGATAACATATGGATCTGTGATCCCTACTTATTTATTACAGGTATTTATATAGTGCTGACAATTTTACACAGCGCTTTACATACTGCACATTCACATCAGTCCCTGCCCTCAAAGAGCTTACAATCTAAGGTCCCTATCTCACATATAGGGCCAATTTTAACAAAAGTAAATTAACCTTCCAGTATGTCTTTGGAGTGTGGAAGGAAACCAGAGTACCTTGCCAAAACTCACAAGCACAGGGAGGACATGCAAACTCCATGCAGATAGTGCCATGATTTGATTCAGGGACCCTCAGGGATGCAAGGCAGAAGTGCTAATCACTGAGCCACTGGGCTACCTGTGGTGCCTAGATGACTTTCTATGATAGATTCAGACTCAAACAGTCACAGACAAACATAGCATATATCCATCCATATAAATCTGGCCGTGTAGTATATAATGACAACCTCCTGCAGCAGAGAAGCTAATATACTCCCCCTTTAACATTCAACACTTCCAGAAGTGTCTGATGCCTGTGCCCCCCACTACAAGTTGTGGTTCCATCTCCTGACCCTTATGTCATTGCAGTGCCCTGAGGTGACGTAGGGGTCGGAGGATGGAACCAGAATGCACAGCAGGGGACACAGGCATCTGGCATTCCATTCCTGAGAGTGTTGAATACTGAAGTGTCTGATGAAGGCTGCAACATTTGAATGAAGCAAAGGAAGCAGACATGGACCACATCTTCTACTTCAAGGAACAGCCATTTATATATGTTTTAGGCAACTGACGGGGGTTGCTTTCAATACATAAGAAACTGCACACACAATTCTGAGATTTGTGCTGTTATTGTAAGTGGGACTGTGCACATTTCTGCATTTTTATCCAGTTCATGCAGCAAGTTCATGCATCTTGATAACATGCTGTCTACATAACAATGAATGGGACTACACGTAAAAAGCATGAATATAACACCATACATGCATTTTTCATGTACTTTAATACACAACATATTCTCTCTGCCTGGAAAACACGTAAACTGATTGCATTTCCAAAGTGTGAGCCAGCCCTGACGCCTGTCAAAAATGAAAGCTCGGAATAATTGAAAATCCCAATATTTCTAAATATGGGAATAAAACTATTGCCGAAGCTTAAAGTTCTTACTCAGACTGTGTGG
Source organism: Nanorana parkeri (assembly GCF_000935625.1). NCBI lineage: Eukaryota > Metazoa > Chordata > Amphibia > Anura > Dicroglossidae > Nanorana > Nanorana parkeri. Next base: position 810,087 of record NW_017306620.1, on the reverse strand, counting down.
GTTCTATAAATGTTCCACTAGCATATATCAAAGACTGCAAATTTACTAAAGATGGGCATACACTGTGCAAATTTCAACCTGTTAACTTGGCCAAAATTCGACCAGTTTGTGGTCCTATCAGCACCCCTCCTTTCAACAAAAGTCAATTTTCCAATTGACTTTTGTCAAAGCAACCCGGCCACAAAATTGTTGACTGAACAGTGACTGCAGCCAATCAGCTGCAGTGACTGTCTAGGTCAGAGGTAGGCAACCTCAGTACTCCAGCTTTTATGGAACTACATATCACATGAGGCATTGCAAGACTCTAAGAGCTATAGGCATGCGTCCCAAAGGCATGATGGGATTTGTAGGTTTACCACAGCTGAAGTGGGGAGGTTGCCTACCCCTGGGCTAGGTATTCATATGCCGGCTGTCAGACTACAATAACCCAGTGGGGGAGATTCCCCTTTCCACGCTTTTTAGATTGAATGGAGGAGTCAAGAGTTTTTTCTCAATTAGCCCACGGGAACAAGAAAACAATCTACTGATGTATGGTCAGGCTGGATAGTATAATTCTTGCTATACTTCTGGCACTGGTCTCTCTCACACACACACACACACACACACACACACACATATATATAGACTTCACTTTAAGAGCCGGTGCAGACCTGAGTGATCCGGGACGTGCGTCCTGGGATCGCGCGATCGTGCACAATCGCAGACAGCGATTGCCGCGCGGCCCCATTGATTTCAATGGGGTACATCTGCATGTCAATCACAGAAAAATACACAATGCGTGGCTCCTCCAGCCGCGATCTTGTTCGGTTGCACAGGCAGAATTGTGGCAGGAAACCGCGAGATCCGCCCGGCGCAACTGGGTTGCCATTGCTATATAATGGCACTCACAGCGAGATCGTCGGTGGTGGCCGACTCCGTGACCGCACGGCAGTACACGCGGTATCGTCACGGATCGCCCAGGTGTGCAATTGGCCTTATACATATAGGCTCAAGTTGAATTAATATTAGGCCTGGTTCACCCCTAGGAGTTTTGTTGCGCGGATTCAGACGTGCAAATAACACGCAAAACACAAAACCCATACAAGTCAACGGCGATCTAAGTGTTGCGTTGCGGGTGCGATATCGCCTGTCGTGCAAAAAGATGCAGGAGCTATTTTTAGGCGGATGTCGCACTGTTTTGGTCCCATAGACATCTCTATGCATTGAGAAATCGCGTGGTTTTTAAAAGCTTTAACGCACACATAAAACAGTGCAACAAAACAGCTCAACAATGGCAATCGCCTAGGTGTGAACCAGGCCTAAGGAAGAGAATATACATGTCAGTGTTTGTAATTCCTGTTTCTTAACTGTTGTGATTATGTTATAAGTGGAGACACAAGAAAAATGTACGCCCTGAAGACTAGTGTACAGTTGCTTGCATTAGAAAGTAGTTTACCAATTGATATATCAAGCAAAGTGTCCAAGATAAACAGATTATGTCAGCCATGCATCACACTGTGTTTGGTTTGCCCATATCTATTTTCCAACAGCACAGTTCTGACCCAAGGTCAATATTTTGGAAGCTCTTGGAGTGCTGTCACTAGACCGAGCTCAAACTTCCAGACACATGTAGCTGAAAACAGCAAGCTGCTGCCCTCTTTAATACTGGTCCATAACATTGTAAATGAACAGCGTTGTATTAACAAACCTTAACACATAGATATTGACAAGATACATACGTAGCATGGTCAACAGACATTGAGTCAGTCAGTATAGTAAATAGGTGTAGGTTAGTAAGTGCATTATATTTTTGTTGATGAGTCCTATATTTGATAAATCATACAGAGAACATCAGCTTGTTCCAAAGACACTTCTGCTGTAATGAGGCAATAATGGTAGCGGTGGCTGAAAAACGTCCCTCTCTTAATGACATTAACCCTTTACATCCACTACTAGACTGTCATTGCAATCGTGCAAAATATAACCCTACAGTGGCAGAGCGGTATACATGTACATTTGGTTACTGTACACAGACAAGGATAGGCAAAGGGTTAAATCTACCTTCTGTCTGTTTACATTGTAGATGGATTGTTTTTATATGTGTGATAATGGATTCCAAAAACATTATTCTTAATGCAATCAGTCTGTGCATTCAACTAACTGATTATAAAACTTGCTAGTTATATTGATGCTGCTTATATAGAGAGCAATTATAAACTTCAAAAGACTTTTCCTCTCATTATATGTATTCAGAAGACAAATGTCATCACCCAGTTACCATCATACTATTATTAATAAATGGAAGGATTAAACAAGAATGTACAGAAATATCAAATGTGTACTTACACTCTACTAAACCTGAGGCGGATGTCACATGGCAATTTATTCGCAGTGATCCCCCCTTTTTTTAAAACTTTTTTTAAGTCATCAACTCTTCCATTTTCAAAGCGATTTGTTACAATCTCGATTGAGATGTGTTTCGCATTAGTGGCAAAATCGCTAGCGACAAACGCTCTTTATTCACCTCTATGGCTTAGCTACAAATCTCTATAGGAGGGTGACCTGTAGCAGAGCACAACCCAATGCTGCAACACTCGTTTAATAAACAATTTATCAGCGACTGGCGATTAAATTGCTAGCTGCCAATCACTGGCGTTTGCAATTAGTAGCAAAACAAAATTGTCTGTATGACTTAAGCCTAAGCAGAAACTTTAACAAGAGAATAAAGGAGAAAGTCAGCAGCAATACAATCATTTGCTGGTTCTAGAAGACAGAAAATATCACAGAGATGAATACACTTGAATGTACTCACCGCTTGTACCAGGTCCGCAGCAAAGCAGGCAGCAAGAACCAGCAGGGAAAGTCTACAAGGCAAGAGACAATACAACGTTACACCTTGGCCGGGGAATCCTCGGAGCTGACTTATCACAATGACAGTTTGGTCAACTTCGTACTTACCGAGTGATCATCTCCCCGTCCTCTGTGAAGGGCAGCCTAGCCCCCCCCGCGTTCTTCTGAAGTTACAGTGGTCTGCGCTGGTGGCTCATTGAGCGCTTCGTCGCGGAGCTCGGCAAAGAAAGTTCAGTAGGGGTGTCCAAGGGGAAGCTGTAACAAAGACAGAAAAAAGGGGACAGGTCGTTAAAGTACGGCCAGCCGAGCCCTGATAGCAGAGAGGAGTTCCGTGCTCAGGGTGAAAAGCACCGAGGAAGCTGCTGAAGTTTAGAGTGCAGCGAGTACCTGCAGAGACTTCCCAGCCTCAGCTTGGAGAACGTATCGCTTCCATGCACTGTACAGCCTGCAGAGTGTAGGCATGGAGGAAAGGGGGCGTGTTCAGTGCGCCTGTCAATCACAAGCCCTCTTTAGGCTCTTTATAGTGTACACTTTGTTACCAGATGATGCTCATTCAGTTCTCTCCCCTCAAACATTTCCACAAATACAGCTCTATACATGATACAACATTTCTAGTCAACTATATACCTTTGTGCATTCTGCTAATTTATAAACTGACCATTATAGCCCTATAGAATGGTATTCAGTTTGTTGTAGAAGCTTTGTGGTCTGTGTCATTAGGGAATCATGCACCTAGTTACTCATCACCACAAAAAAAAAGTTATGCATCTTAGAAACAAATGGCTAGCCGGGTGTACAATATAAGTGTCCATTTCCCTGACTTGTATTAGCTCCCAGATTTGCTCCTGGATATGCTATAGTTCTATAACAGGCAGGCAATTCAATAGGAGAACTGGGGGACACTCTTAAAGTCTATGGGCAAGTCTGACCTGTGATGACACGGGGATCTGGACGTTATTTATTCGTCAGAAGGGTCTTAATTGCTGTGTAAAGGACAAATATTAGTTTTCAATTACAGGGTAACGCGAGCCAGGTTCATCCGCAGACAAATAAGTTCCTGGGATGCCATGGAGTTTCTTTATTAGGCGGGGGGGCGGGAGTGGGTGTTGGGGTGGGGGGGGAGTTGCTGGAGGAGGGGGTCACTATCGGCAGCGCAAAAAAAAAAATCTTCATTAATTTTGAGAAAAGGAAAGACAGAGAGGCCAGCTCTATCAGTGAAGAGATTATTCCATTAGGCTGGGGGGGGAGAAGTGGCGGCGGAGGGATAACTGAGTGATCCGTCTCTCTCTCTCGTAGGTTGAGTGCGGAAAGTTCTCAGGTCTTTGCAGTCAGGGTAGAAGTATCCCCACTCCCGGCTGGCCCCCTTTCGCTGGCTCTTCGCTGCATCTTCTCCTCTCCCTTGGCACTCAGCATAATATGTCAGCTCCTCAGTCTGTGTCTTGTAGCTGAAGCCGGTTTTAAAGCCCTTTATTTTTTTTGAAGAATGAGGTTGGGACATTTGCAGAGTTTGCCCGGTGTCGGTGTCCTGGCTTTGCTGCTGGTGCATTGGGTGCACCATTCAGAGTCTGCGGTAAGTGCTCACTTCTTTTACACTCACCTTTCCTTCCTATAGTTGCATGCGAAGCAGGGCAGGAGCTGGGAGCTTTCAGCAGACTCTCTTTTCCTTTTATTTATAAACCTTGTAACTCAAACCCTGGCTGATTCAAAAATAGTGGATTGTGACCTCACCATGACAAGAACAGGCAAAGGCTATTTCTGGCAATTTAGGGGGAAATGGCCCAATTGGCCGGTGCTTGTTTCTTTTTATTTTGTTTTTATTTTAAGCCATTGTTTCTATAGATCAGGCTATTTTTGTCTTTTTAGGACCACATGCTGACAGGTCTCACCAGAGTTACCATTCACTGCTATAGCTGGCTCATAGATTTGGAGCTGTCCCCTGACCCTGTTTCCTGTGAAAGTCCAGCTTTCTTCCAGGTGCCATATGATGTATTGCTGCCCTAAAGTAACTTGCACTTTTTAAAATCCTTACCCTGGGAAGGTGTAGAAATCCATGACCCTAGGGCATGGTGCACAATGTGTGCCTGGCTCTATCTGTTCCTCTGCCTTTCTATGTGCATATTTTGTCTTGTGATCCCTGGGACAAAGAGAAGATCAGGGCATCTATGTGATCTAAGCAGAGATGACCCATGAGACCTCTATGTATGTTATATCTGTAACTTTTAGTTCATTCCTCTGCTGCCTCAATGTCATCCTGTATGGTGGCTAAATGATTCCCCTATTACAAGCTGTCTGCAGGCAAAATCACTTCCTATACTTTACCTTATCTGTCTATTATCACTAATAAATGACTGTGACAGACAAAGCAATGTCTCTAATGCTTTCCCACTTCAAAGGCGGTTATGTGTTTGCATAGTACTCTTAGAGATGGATACATTGATAGTATAGAAAAACACAGGATTGTCTGAGAACAGTGCGGTTACATATCACTCATACCATCATAAATTATAAGTGCCGGTACATCCCTCCATAGATCACTGCGGAAAAGTCAGCTTTGTGCTAAGGGAAGCCTTCCTGTGCTCAGCTCGTTTTAGACTACCTTATCTACCCTACCTTGATATAAGTCTGTGGAAGTAAATTGCAGGAGGAGGAGACTGGCTTGCGTGTGTGGTACAGAACAGCTGAAAGGCTGCATTGCTCAACAGGTTAGGCCTCTAAATGCCACAGGGAAGCATCCTGGAGCAGTTCTGACATGCTGGAAAGATACGAGGAGTATCACAGATGCAAGCTGCATAGCACAGGTCATTTTTTACCCCAGCAGAATTCGTGCTGTGTACTTCATGATCTGTCATTTCTATGTGACCAGTTTGTGTTCTAATGCTGGCCATAGACACACAGCAGTTTGCAGCCAGTTTCAGCCAGCTTTTAATCACTGAAATTACCAAACATCAATGCAATTCACCATAAAGTACTTCTGATGAAACACTGAAAACTGCTGCTGGTAGGCTACAGCAGTTTGTTCAGTTGTTGTTGCTATCAAACTGTTGTCAACATTGCTTAAAGGGACACTAAACTCCAGAGCTGAATCTTAAAAATGCATTCAAGTACCTTAACTATTAACAAAAATGTACGGTATCTTATTTGTGCAACACTCAACAGTAGAGTTTTAAATAATCTCTGAATTGGTGCTGACACTGTCCTTCCTTTTGGAGGATGGCTACTTTTGTTCCCCATGGTCCCTGTGTGTGTGTAAAGTAGCCACCGCTCCAGTCTCACTCACGCGATGGATTACAACCTCAATACAAATTAGTAAACTAAATGTGAGGATTGTAGTCCATCAAAGAAGCGAGCTTGGAGCGGTGGCTACTTTACAACACACACAGAGACCATGAGGAACAAAAGTAGCCACCCTCCAGGAGGAAGGACGGTGTTAGCACCAATTCAGAGATGATTTGAGGATCTACATCCAAGTGATGCACAAATAACCTTCATTTATGTTAATAGTTAGGGTACTTGAATGCAATTTTAAGATTTAGCTTGTGAGTTTAGTGTCAATTTAAACGCTTATGGATGTTTGACCAGCATGAGATTAGCTTTAAGGTTCCACTGAACACAACATTTTATTCTAAATCATCATTCAATAGGTAGACTACACCAGGAAATGTGTTGAGTGCTGATCAGATGTTTGTATTGACTTTTTGGCCAGAGATATACCCATGTACTGGAGAGTAAAGATTTACATAAACACAGTAAGATGTTAAGATACTAGGTCTTCTCAAATTAATGTAACCTTTTACACAGCGGTGGACAAATTAATATGGAATTAAGGAGCCAGTCTGTCCAATCCAGAAGCCAGCAAGATTTGTTTAGGAACCAATTCCATTGACAACAGCTATAGAAAACCTCTAAAGTTGGGAGCCAGCTGTAATTATTAAGAAGCACTGGCTACCTGGCTCCTGGGATTTGGCAAGCCCTTTTTTGGAGTGGTCTTACATGAGCAGACATAATCACAGAACATGTTGGGTGGCAAAGCATCTCCCAGTCCTCAGATAAGTTGTGTGCCACTGGTATCTAGCATGACTTTGTTTCTGATTAGGTTGATGGATGTTAGTCATGCATGCACAGTGAAACATTGTGTTCTTGTTACCACTGAAAAGGTGGCTATTGGCTGCAAAAAAATTTCCAACATGATTGGACGAAATTGTTACTGAACCTCTACATGGCCAAATTGTTGCACATCATCCTTAAAGAGTAACATCAGTTGCATTCATGGGGCCTATGGGTAGCTATAGCCTGACCATGAAAAACCGAGTTAATCCATAGCTCATTGGACCATTTGCCTGGTGGTCTTGTGCTCTAGACCAGCGTTTTTCAACCACTGTGCCGCGGCACACTAGTGTGTCGTGAGATATTGTCTGGCGTGCCGCGGCTCTCGCTCACAAATAGACCAATCATACCGGTGCGAGAGCAGGGGACGCGGGTCGGCAATGGAGCCGCGACGAGAGCTGGGAGCGTGGAGCAGCCGCGATGACATAGCTGGGGCCGTGGAGCGGCGGTGACCGGGTATAGAGCGGTGATGCAGCCGCGTGACAGAGCAGGGGGGCGTGGAGTAGTGACGGTGTGGAGAAAAGATGAAGCCGTGACAGAGCCGGAGGGGTGGAGCGATGAAAGGTTCTGTCACGTCTCCAGCTCGGGGGGAAGAGCTGGTGACGTGACAGGAGCTCTGAGCCGTTACAGAGCCGGAGCATTGATAGAGGCAATTCTGCCAGCATCCCTCAGAGGACCCCCCTTTCTGCAGGTCTTGTAACGCTCCTAGCAACTGGGAAGGTGAGGGGGTTCTTTTCCATGACACACCAGCAGTGTGCACTTGACTAGTGTAAAGAAAAAGAAAAAAAGTGGGGCTTTAATGGTGCCAAAAGACAATTCTGAATAAAAATGTCTTTTTATTTGAGATATGTATACACTTTACACTTTCAACCCAGGGGTGTGGTGCTTAAATACTCAGGCCTTGGCCAGCACTTAAATGTATGAAGAGTGTGCACTAAAGTTTAATTTTTTTAACATTTTCTAATGGTGGTGTGCCTCGTGATTTTTTTCATGAAAAAAGTGTGCCTTTGCACAAAAAAGGTTGAAAAACACTGCTCTAGACATACAATAGTTTGCCCATATCAAACAATAATAATGAATAATGAACTTAGTTTCAACTTATTTACTAAGCTGTGTGAGCGTTCACTTTCTAAGTGAACAGCCTATATACCTTTAGATAGTTATTCCCATGGATTCTTTCATGTTGAATGTCCATCCAATGAATGGTTTGCTATTTGCTACTTTTAAGAGCCTGTTGGAAGATTTCTGCACCTGCAGCTACACATTGATTTTCTTTCAAGTGCGTATTCTTGATTGCTTTTTACAGATAAACCAGAAGATAAATTGCAAGCAACTCAAAATGTTGTATTGCACTTTCCAAAAATGTATTGATTAGGCATTTGTTTTCCCTGACATTCTCTTTTGACAATAAAACGCACACATTTTGCTCGGTGCTTCTTTCATTTGGCTAAAACGTTTTCACAAAGAGCAAAACGGACAATTCCGCTGCCCTACAAATTACAGGGAAATGAATACCTTCTGTAAAGAAATCAGATTCATTTTCCACGGTCCTGTATTGTATATTTCCTTTCTTAATAATAAAGAAAAAAGATTGTGGCAAATAAAAGCACATCAAGTGTATGCATCTTTTTCTCTAATATAGTGAACACAGGGACCTGTGTTGATTTGATGACATTATTTTATAAGTAGGTCATGGATCAGCAGAGTTCATTATATGTCCTCTACATTTCTTTGGAACTATGCTTCTGCTGTCATCCAACAAAATGTGTAAACCAGAATGTTACTAAATAATTCTGCAGCTTTGTATTTAGATTGATAGTGTGCACTTGATTCAAAGTAGGTATTACTCATACTCTCCCAAATGCTCCGATACTTACCCCCGATACCGGAACTTCCGGTCAGAGGGAGATCTCCCTCTAATTGGCAGTGCTGTGAGGTTGAATGGAGGTGGCTTCCTGATTGGTTAGGAGGCCAGGCTGCCTAGCAATCAGGGAGGGTGATTGCTAGGTAGCCTGGCTTCCTAACCAATCAGGAAGCCGGGTGGCGGGTCATGACCCTCTGCAGGTTTCCTGATAATCCAGGCCCATGGATGCCGATATCGATATTGGCTATCAGTGAGTACCGAAAAACAAAGATCTGTACTTGTACTCGATACCGAAAAACCAGTTTTGGTGCATCCCTAGTATTAATAATATTAATAAGCATACTTAGGGACATTCGTGCAATTATTAGGTCTTGAACCTGTATGAGACATCCAGATGTGGTAGTGTTTATGCAAGCCTACCCATATTTTGCTAGCTCATGGTATTGATACTGGCCCATTTAGTTCTCATTAGGTTTGGCATCATACCTCACTGTACACAGTTTTGTTAAGCAATTTATTTTGTGCATCTGATGCAAAGTCTCTTACCTGAAGATCCTGACAATAACAGCACTTCCTGTTGCTGGTTGACAGCTCTTAAGTTGCTGCCTTGAAATGAACATAAGCATTTGAGCCTGCTGTGCAAGCTTATTTAGTTGGCCATTGGACTGCCTATTTGATAGATCTGATTGGCAGCTCAACAGCATTTACAATAGGGTGACATTGCTGGTAATTGTGAGGCAGTGCTTAGTGCTGTTAGCCTGCAACAGGAAGTACTGATTCTGGCATGCTGAATCCTCTTCATCATGTGTGCCATGGCTCTATTCATTCTTTTGGGGATAGCCATACTTTGCAGGACCTTTGGAGGCTGCTGTGAGTACAGATCCCCATAGGAATGATGGGGCATGGTTGTGCATGCGCAGCATGAAGGGGCCCAGTGGTTATGTTTTATAAATCAAGGCTGTTTAGCTTTGGGCAGGGCTGCACAGTAAACAATTGTAGATTTAGCATGACGGTAAGTATTTCTCCAGGTGGGCTGCACTCCAGGGAGTCTAATGCTGGTCACACACCTTACAACCATCGCAAGACTCTTGTCTTGCGATGGTTGTAAGGTAATTAAAAAAAACGTACGATCTGCCTATCTTGGACAGGCAGATCGTACCTGCGATCCGATGCTTCCGATGACCGCAATGCCGAACGTGCAGTGTGCGCTTGCACGCACCGGCCCGTCCGGCTTTTATCTTACGAACATGCTACACACCCGCCTAACATCGTACGATGCTCGCCGGGTTTTCAAACATGTTACTGCTAGCAAGCAGTAGATAGATGCAAAAACAAACAAAAAAACCCCATTTCAAACAGATTAAAAGTTACCTGTGTCTTCACCGTGCGCTCCCGTCCGAGCATCTGAAGAGTCTCGGGCGCCGCAAAGGATCTTGGGGCGGGCGCATGCAGAGTTCAGATCTTTGGCCGGGAGACGAGGAGAGACACAAGGTAAGTCTATGGAGCAGCGTGCACCCGCACAGACTCCGTGGGACAGGAAGCGCCAGCTAACACAGATCGGAGACCCGCACCACCGCTGGAGGGACAGCTGAAAACAACAGTAAGTAACACGCATCATTTAAGGTAAGTCCCTACAGCAGGATTGGGAACGTACCAAAAAAGTTTGACTTTAATGTCACTTTAACACCTTTTTTTGTGCACCAGCCGGTGTCGACCACTGTGGCCTTGGTAGCATTGTCAGCAAAGGTAGTTAGCAACTCCTGAATGCAAGCAAGCTGGAGTGCCAAGACTTCGAAGTAAAAGTTAGGATAGGCAAGACCCCCATTGGCAGGGGAGGCCTGTGATGTGGATGGTGACACTCTAGGTTTGAGTTATTCAAGATGAAGGAGGAGATGGAGTAATTGATTTGTAGATTTTCATGGTGAGAAAGACAGGGGTTACCCTGAATAGGTAGATATTTGGAGAGAAATCAACTTGATTAAATTGGTTCTTTCTATTAGGTTTAGTGGCGGGGGGAGGAGGGGTTGTGCCATACCTTCAGCCTGTACTCCATTTGGTTTATAACAGGGAAAAGGTTTTGTTGTATAATACATTGGATATTCGTTGTTCCTTGTTTATGAACACCCAATTTGAGGTGCATGAACAGCCCACATCCACTCATCCTTTCTCTCACTGCAGTCTTTATATTTGAAAGTTTTAGAGTCTTGTCACTTTCTCCTATGCTGTCACTTTGACTAATTAGTTAATTATATTGTCTGTAGCTAAGCTAAACTAAAAGATGGAAAAGTGTGCCACACATTTAGTCTGAAGCTGCTTTTAGCTCTGAATGATGTGTGATCACTTTAACAAATGCCCAAGTAATGGCCCATTGTTTAAATCCAGTACCAAGTCTGGTTTACTGCATTAGCTGGATTTACAGTTTTTAGGTGCATTTGCTAACAGAGTATATTAAATGTTCATTTAGCTTAATAAATGAGAAGAAACTGTAGTCATCCAGTCATAAGCTATAGAAAAAGCAAGTTAAAGTCACTGCTCAGGTGAACATTTTCTGCCTGGCTCCTTCAACACAAGTTGAATACTCCATTGACTTTTGTCGAGCTAACAGGGCTCTTTACAATCCAATCCTTTATAGTTTCTATAGACTACATATGACTCTATGTATTGGTGGTTTTAATTAGGGATTAGGGGTTCTCGCATTCATGAAAATGTCCTGATACTGGCGCTTTACATTTTTAAACAAGGCGGCTGCCCTTAGGTCCTGCGCTTACTGGGGGCGTTGGGCAGCCTGCTGGGGACCTTGAGGCGGCTGCCTTTTACAGAACAGCACCCGCCCGAGCAACCATGAGGAAACCCGGAACACTACTTGAGGAATAGTGGTACTTTTACTCCGTCTTAAAAAAATTGTATCGATGCATCCCTAGTTTTAATGGATATAGAACCTATATATTGCTGGGATATAAACCAGCAATTGAAAGTGTCAGAGACATTAGATTCCAGAAGGCAATGATCTAATACCTTTAGGGCACCCATAGACAGCCATGGGTCAAGGCTTCTTGGGAGGAAGCCTTAGCAAACAGGTTATAAAAACTTGCACGATTGCTGTTTTCACTAGTAGACCAGCGCTGAAAGCATCTGCACACCTCTCCATTCACCCCTCTGCACAGGTTAAACATGAAATTATTGCTCGATTCTATGTTTAAGGACCCAACAGTTGGGTCTGAGGAAGGTCCGAATGAGCCTGCATATCCGGCTGGCCTCGGCTGTCTATGGTCAGTGTGAACTAGAATTATAACAAGGTAACACATCTCCAAATATGATGCAAAATCCAACACAGATTGCTAGTTCTATTATATCAGTTGTAAAAAAACTGAGACATTATTGCTTGCTTTCCTTTATTCAGGTTAAATTTCCTTTATTTAGGTTTTAAACACCATTAAACCAACAAGTTGTTGAATGGTGTTGCACAATGGAACAGATAATTCCAAAGAGTAGTGTTAACCAATTTAGAACTGTCTTTGTGGACTATGACTTCATTAGGACATAAATACAGAAACTGTCATATGCCACAAAAAGGTGAGATCACTTTTTTCAAACTACTTTTTTTGGAAGGAGGAAAGTCTCCTCTTTAAATTAGCATGCAATTTATGTAGGCTTTGCAGGTCATCAGGTGGCCAAAACCACAAATTCAATCATGTTCTATTCTGTTTTTGTTCCACCACTAGGAGGTCTCAGAAGATTACACCTGTCCTAAGGGTCACAGACCAATTATGTTTTTGTACCACTTTTAAACAAAACAGGGACAAAACACATGTTTTCCTTCTATTTCAATGTAATACTATTTGAAAAATAATTTTAAAAAAACAATACCTGTGGGCATCAAAGTGTGAGTTCAGTAGGGAAGTCAGTGACAGGTGACAAGTTCTCATAATGCTTCAGGATATTGGTGAACATGCAGAATTTGCAATGGTGATGTCTGCTTTAAATTCAACTAGATCATTATCAACAGTGCACCTTTGGGCAGCAAAGTGAGGATACAGTAGTGAGGGCTGTAAAGGGGACAGATGACAAGTGTCTATATTGTCTCCAGGATACCGGTGACAAAAACAACTGATTACATTTTTCAACTACATACATTTTAAAACCTTACAGCAAAAAACCCTACTGCCCCAGAGAGTCACAATATTCACTGGTTCTTATTTTTCTTAACAGTAAAGAAAACAAGGGAGTAAGTATTTTTCACAAGATGGTTTATTTTCCATGTCAAAAGTCAGAAGGAGTTTCAAAGTAGAACTGGATCGTGCAAGCTGAGCACCTTTGCTAACCACATTTTTAAAGGAGAATTATGAGATGAGTGATTTCCACTCACCTCATAGTTCTAGCCGACCGGTGATGTCTCAGTATACCGCGAGCTGTAGCTCGCGGTATACTGAGCTTAGGGTAACGGGAGGACGCTAGTTTGTGTCCTCCCGTTACCCTAAGGAGAACTATGGGGAAAAACACTGACCCCATAGTTCTCCTTTAATGTTAGGTCAGTTGCTGTCTCAGTAAAGTGTATATACAAAGTTTATAACCTATTGTATGTGTCTGAACTCTGGCAGGAAATTGTAGCACGCAGAGGAGGACCATATTAGCGCAGGAGGAACGTTCAGGCTTCATGTAGGCAGTGCCCTTTTTGGCACTGAACAAAGGACCCAGCACTGTGCTTTATTTATCAAAGTGTCATTCTTTAACTGTGATTACCAAGTGCAGGCCTGAATTTAATTCATGCCAGTGGGGTAGTAGTTATTATTTTAGGCATTTTGATAAATCGAGTCATCTGTGTTGTATTAAAAAATGTTATGCTCGATGCATTTTGTAGAGTGTGCCTTAATCCATAAAAAAACAAAACATTATTGGATTATATATTATTTATATCATTTTTTTTCTATTCTTCCCCCTGATCTCTCACTTCCTACATTTCCAAAAAATACACAGATAAAACATGTGTTTGGAAATCTTACCCCAATTCACATCTACAAATCAACTCAACCCACTTGCATTGCAATGCACTACAACACAATCTGTGAGTTGTGGCAAAGTTTGTTAAAGAGGAAGTTTACCCACCTAATGTCTTCCAAAACAGTTACTTTTAGGACATGACAACTGTCAAGGTTACCAGTGTGCTTATTTCAGCTCTCAACTACACTTTCAAGCCCTCAAATGGCGGGTCTCATAGCTGATAAGCACCATGTCAATAGTAATCCAAACAGAGGCAAAGATGGAAACTTCTTTGGCTGTAAAGGATAGGAGGATGTAGTTCCACTTTGAAACATTTTTCTAAGTTAAGTGTGTTGTGAATTTTTGGATAATGCAGCAAGAACTAAACATGCAGTACCATATGTAAAATGTACACATGTTACTGCAGAACATTGGTATGGACCAGCTCTTAGAGTTTGACTTTGGAATGACGGTTAGTGTCAGACTTGATTGTCGCAGCATCTCAGAAACTGCTGACTTCCTGGGATTTTCACCCCCTATAGTGTTTAAAGTTTAACAAGAATGGTGCAATGATTCATCCAGTTTCCCATGTGATAAGGGGGAACATATATTTAGGTGTACATCCAGCATTTTTCTTGGTTTTGGCTAGCTTGGGGATGGGTTAGAACTCTTGTGAATTTTTCCTTGCTATCATGGTCTCCATTAGAGAAATTTACCCTTTATTCCTGTCCTGCTGACAATGTTTGCCAGACAGGAAGTGAGCAGAACTCTCCATCAGCAACACAGACAGGAAAAAAATATTTATTTAGTAGAATAGGGGAAGGTTAGAACCCTTGCTGCATTATTATTTCTGCCTCTGTTCTTTTTTCAGATTTTCCCTCACTTACTGTTTGGTGAAACCATTGTCAGCAGTAACTAAGTGTAAATCTCTTTAACGGAACCCAGGATAGCATTAAAAACCTAACAGGAGTTCTGATGCTTACCTACTCTATCCAAAGCTAGAAAAAATGGCTTAACTTAAACTTTAAACTTCCAGTGTATTCCGTGTATTTCTATTCCCAGCTCAACTGCTTTGGTTCACTTTATTTGCCAAGCAGTCAAGGAATAACCATTTCTCATACATATAGGACTTTTTTTTTATTTCACACACATGGGCCCTGAAGCTGTTTAGAGAGGTGAAGGGTTTATAATATGTGGAATTTAGGTGACTCTGCTCTATTCCACTTAAATCTAGAGCCTTACAAATAGAATATATGTCATGAAAAGGTTTTTTTTTTAAAGTATCTTTCAGCTCCTGCAGCTCTGCTATGGTAGGACAAGTCTGGAGTTGTTTGATTGACAGGTCATATGTTGAAGAGTCTCAGCATGCTGTGCTGTTCTCTCAGTAAATTGTCTACGAGAAAAAACTGCAGGACTGTAATTTAGTGAAAATGTGCATAACATTTTTTTTATGTAGCATAACACCAAAATATATGGGGGTTGATCTATTGAAGGATTGCATTTTTCACTTGTTAGTTTTATACACAATATTTTTTTTATTAATCATTATCATAAATCATTTTTAAATAATTTTCTTTGCACATGATTGGATGACTAAAGTGAATACAGTTCCAGGGAGTTGAAAGAATATGTACTCCTTTAGGGCCTATTCACATTTGCCCATTTGTATGCAGCAAAAAATATGGATCTGAAGATGCATTGAAGTTAGACATCCCTTTATTTCTTGTGTGGCTGATTCACATTTTTGTGATGTAGTTTTGTGTAAATGTGTAAATTATATGGGTCCGTTCACACCTACGTTTGTGCATTACCACATGTGCTGCATGCACAAGGAACTGTGTGAATCCAATGTTTGTAAATCAACCGCATGTTGCTGAGGGCCAATTCAATATTATATCCACTATACAACATGTTGTGCCGTGATAGTATTTTTAAAGGACAGTATTTTCAGGATGAATTTTATAATATGGCGCAGTATCTGCTTTTATCCCAAAGGTGTCACTCGTACAGCTCCTGTCTCTAGAAATAGTTGGCTTTCATCTGCACCCCTTAAAATACAACTGTGAATGGGGTGACTTCTGGTGGTCATAACCTAATAGTTAATAGCTGACTCTGGTCAGTGGTCCTCTGAATCTCAATGATAAACAGAGGTTGTCTGAGAAACAGGAGATGTCAGTGTAGGGACACATATCTGCAGTACATCCATATGTCCTTTAGAAACCTCCATTCGCCATTGATATTCTCTTAAAATCATTGATGGCTGTAAGAGTCAGCCAAGAGCTATGATTAGAATTAAATGCTCATTTTTTCCAGGGTACCTTCAAATGCAATTTAACTTACTTTATCCATCACTCCTGCAGCCTTCTTGCTCTCCATGCAACTGGTCCCCTGAAGCCATTTCTCTTCGGTGCTCCATCGGTCACACTCTGACATCATCACATACAATGTAGGACCAGCAGTCTTGCATTACAATTGAGGAAGCCAAGGGTCTGCCCACAAACCAGAGCGTCTGAGAGAAGAGGGGAGTGCCATCTGCGAGGGGAGGGAGGGATAAGCTAAGTAAAGGTGCTTTATAATGGTACCCTAGACAAAAAGAGCATTTAACCCTTGCAGCGTGCAAGAAGTGAGAGGAAATCATCCGATGGGAACGAATGTTCCTTTACAACTGACTTAGGTGGGAATTATCCTTACTTACGAATGTTCCTTTACAACTGACTTAGGTGGGAATTCTCCTTACTTTGGGAAGATTTCCTCACATGCCCTGTTGTGTTTTCAGGACAGGAGGTGAAGGCAAATCTCCCCAATGGGATACAAACAGCAAAATTAACCCGATAGAGGATTTAATCCTCCCCTACGGTAAAGCTAAAAAAAATCAATTGTTATTTTATTGATGTTCATTTGCAGAGCTTTGTCCCCAGGCTTTTACCGAGGACTATTTAATTCATACTTGAGTTGGAAGATTTGGGTGTGTAAGTATGGGTATTAGATAATTACTCTGCTGGAAGCATGTTTATTGTGAAAACTGACAGCTTAAAGTGAACCTATCAAAAAAAACATCTTTTGTACATGTGATTTTACTGCCTGTCTGATTGATGACTGCCATCCAATAATTTAGTTTACGTTCCTCAGTACCCATTACAGAGGTGCGTGCATTGCATTATGGGCCAAAGAGAGGGATGCCATAACTCTGAAGTGTGTGCTGGGTCCATTTACAAATCGTTATGCAATGCGTCCATAATTATTCACTAAAAACACATGTTCAATTCTCTTTAACAAAGGTAATATGAGGGCACAGTAGCACCTCTGATGAAAGTGCTGCGTTATAAAATGTATGAGTGAACAGATGAATCATATGTTACACGTGAGTGAGCAATATAGGCATGTTGATATGAAAATTTTCACATTCTTGCTATTCGGAAGTATCTGAGCACTATTAAGTGTTGACATCTCTGTTTTTGCTATCATATCCCCCGGTAAGCATAATTTATACAACACCTCCTATTATCTGCACCTTGCATTCTCCAGAAACAAATACGTAAAAAAGTTAAAATATATGTCCTATTTCTGCATACGTTCAATACTGGCCTGCACAGACAAAATAATTGTTGCTTCTTTTAATGAAGTGTATGTCAGGGCAAGATAATATAAACAACAAGTGCAGTACATGTCTACAATACATGCACATTTTAATTTTCCCATGTTTGATACCTTTTAAGCTGAAGTTTATTCTGCTTGTATTTTACCTTTCCTTGTTCCTACTTCCCCCTTGTCCATTAACATTCTAATCATTTACAAAAAAAAGGAAATAAGCACAAGAGGGGCGCCTTTCCTGGTGCAGATCACTTTTATTTCAATAAACATAAATTAAAAAACGAAACATACTCACAAACATGAGTGTCACAAAGTCATGAGGTGAGGACTGACAAGCAGTGAGATGTCCACTAGGTCAGCGTTTTTCAACCACTGTGCCGCGGCACACTAGTGTGCCGTGAGATATTGTCTGGTGTGCCGCGGCTTTGGCTCACAAATAGACCAATCATACCGGTGCGAGAGCAGGGGACGTGGGTTGGCAATGGAGCCGCGACGAGAGCGTGGAGCAGCCGCGATGACATAGCTGGGGCCGTGGAGCGGCGGTGACCGGGTATAGAGCGGTGATGTAGCCGCGTGACAGAGCAGGGGGGCGTGGAGTAGTGACGGCGTGGAGAAAAGATGAAGCCGTGACAGAGCCGGAGGGGTGGAGCGATGAAAGGTTCTGTCACGTCTCCAGCTCGGGGGGAGGAGCCGGTGACGTGACAGGAGCTCTGAGCCGTTACAGAGCCGGAGCATTGATAGAGGCAATTCTGCCAGCATCCCTCAGAGGACCCCCCTTTCTGCAGGTCTTGTCACGCTCCTAGCAACTGGGAAGGTGAGGGGGTTCTTTTCCATGACACACCAGCAGTGTGCACTTGACTAGTGTAAAGAAAAAGAAAAAAAGTGGGGCTTTAATGGTGCCAAAAGACAATGTCTTTTTATTTGAGATATGTATACACTTTACACTTTCAACCCAGGGGTGTGGTGCTTAAATACTCAGGCCTTGGCCAGCACTTCAATGTATGAAGAGTGTGCACTAAAGTTTAATTTTTTTAACATTTTCTAATGGTGGTGTGCCTCGTGATTTTTTTCATGAAACAAGTGTGCCTTTGCACAAAAAAGGTTGAGAAACACTGCACTAGGTGATACCAGTATAGTGGTGACGTTAAAGTACTAAAGTGCTAAAGTACTATGAGAACTAAATAGTGTGCTAAAGTACTGAGGACAACAGCGTGTCAGTTGTCAGCATGTGCGAAAGTACTATGAGAACTAGTTCTCATAGTACTTTCGCACATGCTGACAACTGACACGCTGTTGTCCTCATATGCATTAGCAAGTCCGGTTTTCGGAGGCCGTGACAGGCTGAAGCACTGGCGACACCCAGTGGGTGGAGCCCGAGCTGCTCCGGGTCCCCATTGGCTGATCGCGGCACTCCTTCCCTAGCACGGTGCCCGAGACGGACAAAGCCACGGCTGCAACTGAATCTATACCGTGACAAGCGTTTATCGCTCGCCTCTGATTGGCCACTCATACTTTTAAGTTGGAGAGAGGAAGGGTGACGCTATGTTCTGATGAAGGGGGCGTGCCCCGGAAACGCGTTAACGTCACCACTATACTGGTATCACCTAGTGGACATCTCACTGCTTGTCAGTCCTCACCTCATGACTTTGTGACACTCATGTTTGTGAGTATGTTTCGTTTTTTTATTTATGTTTATTGAAATAAAAGTGATCTGCACCAGGAAAGGCGCCCCTCTTGTGCTTATTTCCTAGATTTCCAGCTTTCCCGGCTTCTTTGGGGCAGCATCCTGCAGTATGCCTAAAAGCAAGTCCTATTAAGAACTGACAGTCCGTGGCGCTTCACTGTTTTTACCTTATTTACAAAAAAAACCCCAACCCTTTCTGTTTTCATGACATAACTTATTTAAACCCAGTATTGTCATCACTGGTTCTCCGTGCTTCTCTATACAAATCATGGCTGGCGGGAAGGGCTGGCAGGGTGCTGTTCAGAGCATCCTGAAAACATTACAGCACCTTACCTCAGTACAGATGCTCCTCGGGTTGTGATCAATCAAGTTTAGATTTTTTGCATTTGAGATGGAATTTACTGTTCAGTACTGTACAGTAAACTCCCAGTTATTCAGCACCCACGGATTGGTAGGTGCCAGATAACGGAAGTCTCTGGTTGCTTGAGAGTTAATAGTAACTTTCAATCAACCAGCCCCGAGGCGCTCTGCTTCCCTATTCACCTGCCGGCTCGCTTCCGCAGCCGGCAGGTGAATGTAAACAGCCGGGATCAATAGCAAGACTGCTGTTATTTATTTCAAATTGCAATAGCCAAGAGCAGTCTTGCTATTGATTCCCATTGTGTACTGTCTGCTGCCAAACATAAAGAACATATATTTGTGTATTTCATATGCATTTTGAAGGTTACCAGCAAAGTTTGGGGTTTCTCTAGTTCACAGTAGGTAACTAAAAATGAGTTTCAGGTTCTATTTAAAAAATAAAAACATAAGTGGATTGGTTGATGTTTTGTTGCATCTATAGTAAGCCATTGAATCCCAACATAAATGGGATAATGACAGGTACTCAATCTCCCTGGGTCTGCTCAGACATCAAGTATGAGTTTTGACTGGATTTTGCCTCTTCGGCACTAGTCAAAACATTGTTTTTGTTTAGTTTTGGATAGACCTGGAGTAAATATTCAAGATTGTATTGTGTCCATGACCCTGTTAGGGAGATTTTACCTCGTTACCTGAAATGTGTTTGCAGGACTGCTATGTCTGGTTTTATGCCTTGAATGAATAGATTTTAACTGGTTCCCAAACCGTGTGCAAACCCTTTTTCTACAGTTAATCCCTTTGTTAAGGAATGTGTTTAGTAGTCACTCTTAGTAGCCAGGAAGTCGGCTTCCTGGCCAATCAGCATCGAGCTGGCCAAACAGCATGGAGCCAGCTTCCCGACCAATAAAGAAGCGTCATTACCCACCGCCCGCCTTCCTGATTGCCCACGAAGCTGGCTCCATGCTAGCGGAAGTACCGGTATCAGTACTTGGTATCGCTGAGTACGGAAAGATAATTATCGATACTCGTACTGGATACTGAAAAACCGGTATCAGTGCATCCCTAGTTTTAAAGTTACTACAGAACTTTTGGGGAATGTTTTTTTGTTTTTTTTACTTTTATAATCGTAGTATTTGTGATTCTTTGTGTTTAATTCATGGTGTGTATACGTATAATGTACTGTGTTTCCTGATCATATCTGTGATTTAGGCAGTCACTGATCCAGTAAAACATTTCCTGAATATTAACCTGAGCATTTCTCTTCACCGGAGATAAAAGTTAGGTTGGAATAACAGAAACATGGACAGATAAAACAATGCATTTGACCCCTATTTTCTTTGCTGGTTAAACACAGAATGAGCTGTGCCTGTGTTCTGTGTAATTATTGTCTAAAGAGCAGGAAAAGTAGGAAATTGGTGAACGCTGATGTGGACAGAGATTGCAAACTTTTCTCTCTAGTTAAATAACACAGTAATAATCAACTGTGATTTCCAGAGGAAGTTGTACTAGGTTATCATTGTGAAATATGTGTGGGAAATAGCAAGGTGGGAAATTAATGTTATCAGTCCCTTGTACTGTAGCCCATACCATCAGATCTAATCTTTCAGTGACCTGACTTTGGTAAACTAAAATCTGATTGGTTGAAATGGATTACTGCAATTAACACTTTAGCTTTGCTTTTGTATTGAATAAGGCTATAATGGCTCTTTGTATGTGCCAATTTATATGGCACATAGATTGGTATGACCAGGGGTGGACAAAGTTATATGGTGTCCAGGTGTCAGCCTGTCCATTCCAGGCGCCAGGAGGATTTTTAGGTGTCAGCTCCATTGACAGCAACTGAAGAAAACCGGAAAAGTTAGGAGCCAACTGTATTTTTTAGGGGGCATTGGTTACCTGGCTTCTGAGATTTGTCCAGCCCTGGGTATGACTATGTTGGTATTTGTGGAATGTAAAAATCCTCCCTTCATGTCTCCTTCATGGCTACTAGACTTGCCCTAAGCAAATATCTTACAGTGCTATCTGGGTTAACAGCAGCCGCTACTAGGGTGAAGAGTTGCACTGATTGCTCGTCCCTTCATGTTCTCCCCTTCATTCAGAGAACTCATACTGCTATTTTCACAATGCATAGTGTTCTGTGAATGGAGGCGGAGTGAATGAATGTCAGGATCTCCACTGCCCATTCACAGAACACAGTGCATTGTGGGAGAATAGAAGTTTGAGTTTTTTTTACGCCACTTAGCTCCCAGGCAATTTGTTCGCCAAGCCCTGTGTGAGCACCGATTATGAAAAACATTTACTTACTAATCACCAATAGATCACCAGGGAACGATGATGTGCCTCCTCCCTGCAAAGGTGCATCAGGTGCGATTAGGGATTCCTGTGTCACAAACTTGCGTTTTTTTGCACAGGAATCCCTAATATGGCGTTTACATGCAGCAACTGTCACCCATTCAAGTTAATGATCAGGTGATAGCCCCTGCATGTACACGCCTGCATACCGCATGTAATCGTTTGTGATATGATTACATACAGTTACAAAAACAATCACTATCCCTGGATACACAATTGTGTATCCAGGGATAGTGATTGATTCCTAACTTCATGTAATCCTTGCACATATGATTACATGCGGTGTGCAGGCGTTTACAGCAGCAGCTGTCACCCGATCATTCATTTGAATCGGTGACATATGCCGCTTGTAACATGTGCATACATTAAAACTGGTACCGTATATAGTAGCGGCCCCCACAGGACTAGAAAATCTGTCCAATGGCCCCCGACTAAATTGAGTTTGAGACCCCTGCTCTATAGTATTCCCCGTGCTCCTGACAGCTGAATAAAAGGTTATGTAGGGAGGTCAAATGTGTACACGTAAGGGTGGCTTCATGGGACCCTGCAAGGCAGTGAAGTCACCCTTATGATGGAAATAAGTAGATAGAAACGTCTAAGGCAGAATGTAAGCAAGTGACAGAAAGCAAACAGCATACTTGGTAAGACCTGTAGTATACTTGCTGCTATATATCACACTGAGGGTTAATACCACTTTAAATGATAGGGTGAACATAAGACATAAGTGTTACAATCAGGTTAGTTGTAACCTCAAACTTTTTTTTTTAGCTTTGGATACAATGGAATAGGGCTAGAACTTATTTCAGGTTGTTATTGCTGTGTAGGTGCCTGTTTCAGGGGTTTACCCTCACTTCCATTCCTGGTGACCACACAGAAAGTGGCCGGAATCCCACCAACCTGAACACACAAACAGCAATAAAGAAAACAGATGTTGTATACCTAATTGTTCTCTGTAACCCTGCTGGAGATATTTCCCTTTTCTGCCATGGTGACCACACAGAAATTGAGGGACAAATCACAAAAAGAAAACAAAAGCTGACAAAGTTTTTAGACCTTCCCCGCTGTATCCAAACTAAAAATATGCTTTGACTGTAGTTGGCCTTTATTATCGTGCTGTATTTTAAATACATTGGTATGTATTTTCTACTCCATTCAGAATATATTTATTTGTATTGCACGCAAAATTTGTCATTAACATGCCTGCGTTGACGCGCGTTGAAACACATGAATCTGGTGTGAATGTAGCCTAGAGGTAATGACAGGAGGTTTAGTTCTCTGTCTAATGTGACGTGTTTTTTTTTTTTTTTTGAGGAATGCAAAGTGCGGGAGAGTAAGACCTCAACACTGAGTACTATTGGCATGTTTGTTCATGCCTGAAAATGAACTAGTCTTGGAATGCATTACAGAATGCAAAAAGATTATGAAAATCAAACTAGCTCTCTACTGGATTTTAAAGAGGCTCTTCTTATTTTAAGGGGGGAGGAAAGTGTTTATGCCAGATCTAAGCCTTTGACATGTACTGCCTTTTTGGGCACATTAATAATATGTCATTTAAGGGCAGCAACCTCAAATGCTCGGACGAGACTGCCTTGTTAAGGTTATATTATTTGACTAGATAGATAGATAGATAGATAGATAGATAGATAGATAGATAGATAGATAGATCAATTGATCTGTCCCCAATTGCTATTTTTAAGTCACTGGGGCTCTGATTGGTCCACACTTCTTAAGGCTGGGTGCACACCTTTGCTTTGCAGGAATGCCCCAATGCACGTTTTTTTTAGTCCACCAAAATGCATGGCAACACACTAACATGCATTGTGGTGCTCTGCCTTTAAAATAAAAAGTATATGCTTTAGTGCATTAGGGAGTCCATTTAAGTGGGCTGCCCTAAAACAACGGACGTTAACGCACAAAGTAACACATGTCAATGCACTTTGTGTTAACGCACTGCAGGTGTGAACCTATTCTAAATCTGAAATCTTACCAGATATCAAAGACACTCATTAATACAGCTCTGTAATTATTAAACTGACCAAAGGATCACATTTACAAAATAGGTCACCAGTAAAAGAAGCATTTGAAATACAGTACGTACCTTTCCAGCAGCCTGTGTATTGAAAAGTCATGCATCTCTGCTCCCCAGCTGTTGCAGGTATTCATTTGATGGAGGAGTTGAATACTTGCTTTCCCTCTGGCCACTGTGGTTCCTTCTTCCGGCTGGTACATCTCTATAGGACTTAAGAGCTGGCCTATACATTTATACTGTCAATTGATCAATTAAACAGTGTCCCTGTCACTACTTTCCATAAAAATTCTGAATACCTCCTCTGCATACCAAAATATTAAAATGCTTTTTCCAATAAACTTACCTACTGGCTCTGACCAATAAGTCTGGTCAAGGCAGATACTGATTTTATACCTGATAGATGTGGTTTCAATTTTATCAAAATGTTTTATTTATATTAAATTAACAGTTTACAAGCATTACACCGTAATTTACAAGCCTATCTGCTTGCTTATGAGTGGTGCAAGAGATTAAGGGGGTTATTCACTGAAGAGCCGAAGGATCCAGCCATAGCTTCGGCTGATCCTTCGGCTCCCTTCGGCCGCCTCTGCCCTTCGGTTCAGTCGAACCAAAGGGCTGCTGTACAGGCTATTCACAATAGCCCGTACAGCAGCCGAGCGGGTCAGCCAAGCCGAAGGCATATGCTTCGGCTCGACTGAGCCGAAGTGACAGCCAAAGCATGGAGAAAGGTTGGCCGAAGCCCCGCCCAGTTGTAACGACAGATCAGCGTCCCCAAATGACCTGGGGATGCTGATCTGTCATTAAACAATAACAAATTACTTTTTTTTAATTTTCAATTTTCTTACATTTGTAAAATTATTTTTCAACTTTTTTAAAATTAATTTCACTTATTTTCTATTGTGCTTGGTACCTCAGGGGTACCTCGCTTGGTACCTCTGCTTGGTACCTCGGAAGTACCGAGCAGAATAGCTCAGCGGCATTCGGCTACTTAACTTACTGCCGGTTGGCCCCTATGAGAATAGGGGCGAACGGCAGCAAGTGAGCTGCCGAAGCTTTGGCTCAACCGATCCAGTGCAGAACTCCTTCTCCACTTTGGCTCATGCTCGGCTGACCATAGAGAACATACTAAATGTAGTCAATAAAGTAAATCTAATTGCCCAATGTGATCCAATTAGGAATGGACCAACCGTAACAGGTACAATTAAAAATAGTAGTGGGGAGCAAGAGGGGAGCAAATGTTTAACCAATAAAAGTACAAAAAATAAATGTATGTTCACCAATGCTAGAAGTCTAGCAAATAAAATAGAAGACCTTGAAGTTATGTTACTCGAGGACTACGATATAGTGGGAATAGGAGAAACGTGGTTAGATAGCACACACGATTGGGCTACTAACATAGAAGGGTACAACCTTTTCAGGAGGTACAGGCCGGCAAGAAGGGGGGGGGGGGTATGTGTATTTGTTAAAAATAACCTCATTATGCACATACGTGACGATATCACATCAGATGGTGGAGATGATGTGGAATCTTTATGGCTAGAACTAGATAGAACGGACCTTAGCCGTAAACATATTGTGGGTGTCTGTTATAAACCACCAAATATAGGGAAAGAGGAGGTGGCCCACCTACAATCCCAAATAGAAATAGCGGGGAAACAGGGAAATGTTGTGGTAATGGGCGACTTCAATTACCCAAGTATCAACTGGGCTAATGGAACTTCCCAATCGGCCCGTTTTCTTAATATGTTGCGAGACAATTTCATGGATCAAATGGTTGAGGTCCCGACTAGGAAAAATGCAATCCTAGATCTGATCATCAGCAATAATACGTAGTTAATTGAGGATATTGTAATCGGGAAGACACTGGGTAATAGTGATCACAAGGTGATTGCTTTTAATGGGCGGAGGGAGTGGGCTGGTCGAACGAGAAGCCTAAACTTCAGGAAGGCCAACTTTGACAAACTACGAAATATAGTGGGTGAAATCAAATGGGAAAACTTATTTCATAAACTAAACTTTGACCAAAAGTGGGACTGTTTCAAGAACAAATTAAAAAATGCTATTACCAGGTGTATACCGTTGGGTAACAAAAGTAAAAGATCAAAAACGAAGCCAATATGGCTAAATAAAATGGTAAAACAAAACATTAAGGAAAAGAAAGTGGCATTTACTAAGTATAAAATGGAGGGGACAGTATTGGCATTCAAAAAACTGCAAATAATGTAATAAAAGATGTAAACTGGTAGTCCGGACAGCTAAAATTGAATGTGAGAAATATATCGCCACAGTTAGTAAAAGGAACCCCCAAAAATGTTATCAATACATAAACAGTAAAAAGGGGAGAAAGGATCAGATAGGCCCAATAAAGGACAAAAATGGGAGGTTAGTCACAAACGACAGGAAGAGGGCCGAGGCACTAAATACTTTTTTCTCGTCGGTGTTCACCAAGGAAAAAGATGGGTTTAATGTACATGGTAAAACACAAAATTTAACAAGAAATACACCTGAGTGGTTGACTGACTGGGATACAACACAGGCTTAAACTACTAAATGCAAATAAAGCATTAGGACCTGATAATCTACATCCCAAGGTACTCAAGGAACTCAACAAGGAGATAACGAGACCATTGTTCCTCATTTTTAAGGAATCCGTAATGGCTGGTAGAGTGCTAAGCGACTGGCGAAGGGCTAAAGTGGTACCTATATTCAAAAAAGGGTCAAAATGCCAACCGGGGAACTATAGACCAGTTAGTCTGACATGCATAGTATGTAAACTGTTAGAGGGAATTATTAAGGACTACTTAGTGGAATTCGTCCGGGATCATGGCATAATAACTGATAACCAGCATGGATTTAGGAAGGATCGTTCTTGCCAGACCAACCTGCTAACCTTTTACGAAGAGGTGAGTAGAGATCTGGATGGAGGGAGGACGGTGGACGTAGTATATCTGGACTTTTCCAAAGCATTTGATACGGTGCCACATAAACGCTTGTTATACAAGCTAAGGGCTATGGGCATAGATGAATTAGCATGCACGTGGATAGAAAACTGGCTAAAGGAACGTGTACAAAGAGTATCGATAAACGGCACCTTTTCAGACTGGGCTAAAGTCATGAGTGGCATGCCCCAGGGTTCTGTGCTGGGCCCCATGCTTTTTAACCTGTTTATTAATGATATAGGGGAGGGAGTGAGTAGCCGTGTCTCAGTGTTTGCTGATGATAGCCCTGTCTTGCATTAAGAACGGAATCTATTGCAGGGACAAGTCTATAATTTTGACACTTTACAGATCACTGGTTCGGCCACATCTGGAGTATGCGGTCCAGTTTTGGTCACCGATACTCAGAAAAGATGTCCTTGAGCTGGAAAAAGTCCAGCGGAGGGCAACCAAATTCATTAGGGGTTCGAAGACCTGAACTATGAAACAAGGTTTTTTAAAGTTAGGAGATTAAGGGGGGACATGATTTTCTTGTATAAACTGTTCAACGGCGACAGCAACATTATTAACAAACTGTTTACGGTTAGCTCCGTAACAAAGACCAGAGGGCACCACCACAAATTGGTAGAAAAAAAAATTCTACACACGGGGCGCAGGGGGTTCATCACAGTTAGAGCGGTTAGGGTCTGGAACTCGCTGCTGCAGGAAGTGATTTCAGCTAAGAGTGTGGAATCATTCAAGAAACTCCTGGGCGAGTTCCTTGGAGACCATAATATAAAGGGGTACAAGTACTCTTAAGAGCAAAATCACACATGGACTCATACACACGCACACACCTGCTCAAACATAAATGCATACACACAATAGGTTGGACTTGATGGACTTATGTCTTTATTCAACCTGAAATACTATGTAGATACTATGTAGATGTAAGGCTGATTTTAGCCGATGTACGGCTGAAATCAGCCATACAAGCCAGAAGTGAATAGCCAAACAGCGTTCGGCTCACTTCGGCTGGGTTATTCACTCGGCTGCCTTTGGCAGCTTTGTGAATAACCCCCTAAGTGTAAGGTCCAGGCCCAATGAAAAACACCCGCCTGTACTCACACCAACTCAGAGACAACTAATATTATGCCTCCATAGAAAAGAGCCACTGATTGCCACTTGCCTACAACTCTCCACTGACAGACAGCTCTCCCAAACTAGCAGCCCCCCTATCTGCATCCCGTCCATGCTTTCAGGTCTTCCACTATTGTAAAACTTGTGGCTGCCAGTGGAATATATGATCTAGCATGACTTGTATACACTGCATATTATTAATGGCAGAGTTTACAAATCTCACAATGACCTTTATGTATTCCTTGTTTGATGTACCATTATTATTTTAACCTAAAAAGGAAAAATGTATAATATGTTATGTAATCACAGTGAGAAAGGTTGTGCTGTGGAACAATTTTCACAGCCATTTACTCTAGACTGTAATATGTTCAGCCCCATCTCCTTCTGCATGCCCATTATAGCTCTTGCATATTACGTTTCCATGCTAGATATACATACATTCTTAGGGTTTATGCTCTCTCACACATATTTATTACACACCCTTCATTCATTCATGCAGTTTTATTTTGCATTATATATGTATATATATATAAATTAAAATTGTTGCCTTGTTTTTTCTCATGATACATGTATTATTATGGTTTTATGTGATGGAGTCTTCACTCCACTTTTATCTGCAATTGCTTATGTTTATCATCATTACTCTATGTAATGGAGCCTTTTTAACCTATTATTGTATACATTATAATATGTAAACATGTCATGCACCTATTATAATGTGGTATGTGCCGAGTAGTGATTCCAGTCTCCCGTCCCTCCGTTTCGGTTACCCCTTTCCCCCTGTGAATCTACACAGGGCTGATATCAGCTTTCTGTCCCTATGGACTGGGACGTCTCACCAATTACATAATCAATGTCTGTATAGCCTTCGGTTTTACACACCTCCGATTGGCGCGAGTTAGGTGTCAGATTTAAGGTTTGTACAGCCTGCCCATCACAAACCTGGACACCATCCACCATACGCTGATGTCCTTTGAGCATCTATTGCCCAGTCCAATCACGCCCCAGCTGCCCCTTCTTTAGTCACAGCAGGGATGAGACTGGTATCACGTCCTGACAAAGGGGGTGTGCCCCGGAAACGCGTCGACACCTCAGTGATTCACACACAGGACGCACTGCACGGATCCTTTTACTGCTCCGGTTTTATTGTTCTGCAGCTCGTTTTTACTTCAGTCTTGTGAGTACCTGTCAGTTCACTTTTTATGCCCGTTTATTGGAATAAACAAATCTGCACCAGGAAAGGCGCCCCTTTTTGTGCTTTTTTTGTAATATGGGATATGTCCATTTGCATGAGATGATGTGAATAAATTACCCCTTAAGTATTAAAG
This sequence comes from Nanorana parkeri, assembly GCF_000935625.1. Classification (NCBI taxonomy): domain Eukaryota; kingdom Metazoa; phylum Chordata; class Amphibia; order Anura; family Dicroglossidae; genus Nanorana; species Nanorana parkeri. The sequence goes on along the minus strand of NW_017306620.1, from coordinate 780,917 downwards.
CAGGGATCACAATTAGAAATGAGGTCCTGGTTTGGGTTTACGGTGAACCTACCAAGGTTCATTGGTCATGGCAAACTATTTCAGGACTTTGGCCAACCAAATTCTTTGTAACATTAATGCACTCCAAGGGTCTTTAAACTTTGGTCAGCTGTCGTAGAAGGGCCAAATATGGGAGCTGTGTTATGTGTGAGCCCCGTTTACTATAAAAAGGTGGTGGTGGTGGTGGTGGGAGTCACAGAGCAGCCATAGTGTCGGTGTAAACTGCATAGGAATTAGGGTCAGTTTGGAAAATGTACTTAAATTCTGGTTGGAAGCTTTTTGGGTAATCAACAGTTGGGTGCATTTTACTTGTTCTTATTTTTGTGGGCTTATTTGACTTTAATTTCATTTTGTGGTTGATTTAAGGTCACTAGTTGCTTTTATTTGCTGTGCATTTAATTTTTTGTACTGCAAAACCAATTCCATTTAAAATTGTTTTTTGCTTCAGAGGGGCAGTATTTTGGGGTTTTCCTTTATTTAAAGGTATATTTTTTACATTTTATGTTAATAGGGTTTTTCATTTTAGTTTACCGTGTTTTCCTTTTCAGCATGGCTTTCCTTAAAAAAAGCGGGCTTTTGTTTCTGGGAGTAGTGTTTTCATTGTATATTGATAGGGATTTTTTTTGGTTAAACGGCAAGGCTTTACATTTTTTTAACTTTTTTGAATATTATTTTATGTTGATGGCCCATTTTTTTTACTTTGGGGTGGTCAAAGTACAGTATTCACATGTTCCTGACCACCTGTTCTTGGAGCTGGCTTTTGTTCACAGCACTCCACTGCATCGTTTAAAAAGCGAAATAAAAGTGCAAGAAGAGTGTGCGCATAAGCGCCTGTTCACACATCTACAATGCAAAATCGCAGGTGTGATGCAGGGTGAGTTGCGGTAAGCCAGCCCATTCATTTGAATGGGCTGCCTACCGCAGCTAAATCAGACTCAAAGAAGTACAAGAACCTTTTTTTTTAAATCACATGGCACCATCAACAGTGACACATGCTTCACATACCTGGTATGTGCAGTAAGGTCCGTGCTAGGTGAGGCATTCCCCCTGCCCGCCCCGCCCCGCTACCAACCAGGTCACCAAGCTATCTGTGGTGGAGGGAGGGAGAAGAGAGGAGACAGGGAAGAGCTTCCCTGTCCCTCACTTGCTCGTCACTGGTGAGGAATGAATATAGATGTCCTCAGTGGGGTTTTTTTAATTTATTTTTTATTGTATAGCTTGGACCAATGGCGCTTTGCCCACTGCTATGTAACCTAACATAGCTGTCAAAAGCCAGGTGAAGCACCGTCTGTAATTAACAGGCAGCGCTCCATCCATGACAGGTTACACAGAGGGGAGGTTTTCCCTGCGGTGTAACCTGTTAGAAGCCGGTCTGAATGGAGAAAAAGCTGAGACTTGAAGCTGACCGCTTTTTTTTTCTCCATAATACTAGGTGAGGCTCTCACCTGGACCTGCCTCCCCTGACCGCACGTCCCTGTTACATATGTGACACAGTAGATCTTGGATAAAAACGTATTACAATGCCCAGTGCTGTTGTTGGTTAGGTCTGACCTGTCAGCTGTTGGTGGTTTTGGTCCACTGTATATTATTTGAAGTAATGCTCAAGGTGACATTAAACTCAGGAGTTAAATCTTAAAAATGCTTTCAAGTACACTTAACTGTTAACACAAATCTTATTTGTTTATCACTCAGCTGTAGATCCTTAACTCATCTCTGAATTCATGCTGACACTGTCCTTCCTTCTGGAGGGTGGCTACTTTTGTCCTTCCTTCTGGAGGTTGGCTACTTTTGTCCTTCCTTCTGGTGGGTGGTTACTTTTGTCCTTCCTTCCTTCTGGAGACTGGCTACTTTTGTCCTTACTTCTGGAGGGTGGCTACTTTTGTCCTTCCTTCCTCCTGGAGGGTGGCTACTTTTGTTCCCCATGGTCCCTGTGTGTGTTGTAAAGTAGCCACCACTCCAAGCTCACTCTCATGCTGGACTACAATCGTATGTTTAGTTAGCTAATTTGTATCAAAGTTATAGTCTATCACAGGAGTGAGCTTGGAGTGGTGACTACTTTACAACACACACAGGGACCATGGGGAACAAAAAAAAGCCACCATACCGAAGTAATGACAATATCAGCAGGAATTCAGAGATGATTTGAGTGATATTGAAATAAGATACATTTCTTTAATAATTAGGGTACTTGAATGCATTTTTAAGATCTAATTCTTGAGTTTAGTGTCACTTTAAAGTAAGACTATTAAATTAGAGAATGTGACAAGTTTATCTAATGCCAGCCATATAAGTTGTTGCTTGAGATAAGATTCTGATGCTTGCATTGGTCCTGCAACTTAGCAACTGTGCTAAATAAGAACCCATCAGTTGCCCAGTTTGTCTAATATATTAAATATTTATTAAATGTTTAGTGATTGTAAAGCAGGTAATGAAAATGTGTTAATGTATCATATTACTAAAATACTGTCAGTTTAAACATTTTGTTTAGCCTTATTGTAACTTGTTTAATCAGGAATCCACCAATTTTGATAAAGCACACCAACAACACAGTGGCTTAGTGGGTAGCACTGCTGCCTTGCAGTGCTGGGGGAGGGGTGGGGGGGCTGCTTTGAATCCTACTCAGGACACTATCTGCACAGAGTATGCATGTTCTTTTATGGGTTTCTGTTTATGGGTTTCTGGTTTCCTGTGGTACTTTTGTCCTTCCACAGTCCAAAGTCATGCTAAAAGGTTAATTGGCTCCTGTGTAAATTGGCCCTAGCATGTGTATGAATGTTCAATAGGGACCTTAGATTCTAAGCTCCTTGAGGGCAGGGACTGATGTGAATGTGCACTATGTAAAGTGCTATATAAATACCTGTAATAAATAAGCATCTTGGGGAGTGTGTCAGAGTGAATTTGTGCTATACATACCTTTGTACAGTTTCAAAGACTCTCTGCACCCATTTGTGGTCTTAGGTTGACCATTAGCTTGGTCACGTGCTAAAGATTAATAGATCAGGTTGTTATATAATGTTTAACCAAGGAATGACTTTCAGAGGATTCGGGGAAAGCATTAGTTAAGCATTTCAAAGTAATGTTATGCAAACCAATAGTCAGTGAAATATTATTTCTTTTTACCAATGGGTAGCTATTTTTTGTGTCAATTATCAAAATGCCTTACAAGGAGGCTGACATTGAATTGTGTTATATGTTGCATCTTATTGGAATGATTTCATTCTGTCAGATGTTGTGATATTGTTCTTAAATACTGAAGTCATTTTAGATTTTGTTTAGACAATATATGGCAGACCGAAGCTGTTTACAGATTTGTGATGATGCAGTTTCTGCTGTGGTTACTGACACCTGCATGGTAGTCACTTCCAACTTCTTGTGACAGCCCGGCTGCTACAATCACATGAACAGTCCTAGTGTTTTAATAAGGACATTACTGGCAAGGAAGTGAACCAGTCATGAAAGCAGGAAGTCCTTTTTTGGGGTCTTTTCATGCACAACTCCCTCGGTTGACATGGCGATAAGAAAGTGACATTGACATCTTTGGTAGTTTTAGAAAATCATGGATGTGTGCAAGCTGAAATGAAAACTTTTTTTTATAGTATTATCTATCAAAATGCTTGTGTATCAATTATACAGTATATGTTCTATGAAATGCCTACTGGTAGTTTTCCTTAAAATGAAGGTTGAGGTGTTTCATGCAATAATCAGGACAGCATTAATAGTGTAATATAAGTCCCAAACTGTGTGGCTTCGTCACAGGTGTTTTATACAATTCAAAACTTAAGGGATTTCTCATTTTCATCAAGAAAGGAGAATTTCTGGTAGGCCTTTGCCATTGGTAGGAATTGCTCCTGTTGAAATATCTGCAATTTTAATCAATTTAAAGTTGTGGTTTTGAATAGTTCATGGCAACTTAAAGGCCATCCATTGACTTTCCAACTTTTTTTTTTTTTTTTTGCATCTTTGCTGCTAATTCCAGTCCATTCTTTTCTTCATGTAGCCTCAGAGCTGCTTCCCTGCTCCTCTGAAGTAGCTAGTGTGTGGGTAAATGAGGTTGGTGCAGCTTGTTATATGCCCTTCTAAACCGGGTTTCCAGTTTTCTTACCAGAAATTAGATTAGAAGCAGTTTTCAGAAATGGCTGTCTAATATTTTTGGACCTGCCAGTGACCCCCAAGATGTATGCAGATCAGGGGCCCCGCTTTCATTCTGACCGGTTATAATATGCTTGCTCCAGGTCAGTGGTTCAAACTATTGAAGACAAGCGCATCCGGGCACATAGCATTTACAGAAGGCTGATGGCAGCAGCTGCCATATTTTTTCATATTTATTTTAATATATATATACTGTATATATATATACACACACAAAGTATATATACTGTATATAGGTGTATGCTGTTTATTATTGCATTGGCATGACCTAGGTCAGTAGGACACAGTGTTCAATGTTAAAAAAAAAAGATGTTATCGGTGGCAGTGTTTTAGAGTTTAATCACTTTAATAAGCTTCGTATTTTTATTTCCTGCTAGTAAATCTCTGCAAAAGAGAAGTCAGATTTATTTTATAGTTATTCCTGTGGAAAGCCAGTCTCATTTCTTCAGCAGAGCTGCAGGTGATGACAGGCAAATTTTGTAGCTGTTAAGCACTGGTTCATTTTAAGGCATCTGGGAGTTATAAAGAAGGTTTATTAGTGTAGCTAACATGAGTGTAGAAACTCCCAGAGCTGTTTTCATAGTTTGGTAAAGCACAGTGTGAAGTGGACAGTGCAATAAATAAATACCACATGCCGTTTGATTACATCTGGAAATCGTTTTAGAAGAAAACCCCTGAGGCTCGTGGCGGGAGGCCTAGGTAACATTTAAACAAAATCCGGATATCCTGAAAACTTGAACAGAATAAGCAGCCATGGCCCCCATTGATCTTTACTGATTTAGTGGTAAGTGGAGCTTGACAGTCATAAGCAGTTTTGTAAAGGATATTAAATGTAACCATTTACACAGACACGAGTAAAGGAGAGTCAAGGATAACATACTCATTCTGGCTTTATAGCTTCACTCTACTCTTGCCAGTCATCACATTTGACTGTCAGTAATAGTTTTCATACAGTGTAAAGGTCCTGCTCCCTATCAATCCTAATAATAGAATTTTAAGGTAGAGCTGCTTTTCTTTCCTATTATGAGATCGGGGGTGAGAGGGGCATGACCAGTGTTCTTCTTGATGACCTGGATATTACAAGCTACTTTTTGCAGCATTATAGCTGAGTTTAGTAATTAGTTTAGTATTTAGGGTTTCAGCAGACTGGAATATGATTCAGTTCATATATGTGGTTGCATTGCTGACGGCACTAGACCTTCAAAAAATAGGTGGGTGCTCAAAGTAATGTTGTTGGATGGGGCTGTGCCAAAGCCAGATCAAGTGATATGAAGTCACAAGCACTCCAGGTATATAATTGTATCTTATAAATATATTGTGAACAACAGCGTCACAGACATACACTATATTGCCAAAAGTATTGGGACGCCTGCCTTTACACGCATATGAACTTTAATGGCATCCCAGTCTTAGTCCGTAGGGTTCAATATTGAGTTGGCCCACTCTTTGCCGCTATAACAGCTTCAACTCTTCTGGGAAGGCTGCCCACAAGGTTTAGGAGTGTGTCTATGGGAATGTTTGACCATTCTTCCAATAAAACCGTTATAGAAAGAAAGGTGTGCTGTTATATACTGTAGGTAGCACTAAATACTCCTATAGGTGGTCCTGTTCTCTTCTCAAAGACAAAACAGAAAATATTGAAAAGACACATGAAAAAAATTACACCTCTCCATCTGAACTATTTAAAGCTAAAATTGCACATAAATTAACAGAGTTGACAGAAAATCTTTGGTAATAATGAATATGCAATGTATAATATAGTAATATATCATTTCTGCATGTCCATGTTCATATGTGTATGCTTAGTATATTTATCACGTAGATCTAAAAATGCCTGCTTTATGGTCACCTGAGCTCCAACGTTCTTTTCCACCTTCATGAAACTTCACCAGGGACTGAATGAAAATATTTATAGATTATTTTCCTTTAAAAGTCAAGCTACATCAACACATAATAATGTAGAAAAATGTATGGTAGAAAGAAAACAGATGTACTAATGTAAGTTTGTTATGCTGGCATTTCTTTTGCCTGGAAGTCATCAGGTTACGTAGTATATAGCAGTGTTTATGTATAATAATGTGTGCAGATGTGTTGCATAAAGTATTTGTTATCCTGGTGATCTAATAGTGCATTTAGTGATTGCTCAGAAAAAACCCCACATCCTATGACCAGGAAGTGGCAATAAGAATGTAACTGTAGCCACAGCAGACTATACATCTGCTATAGGCCAAGCAGACAGACATCTAACTTCTGTCTTATTCCAAAATGAATTGTTCTAGCCAGCGGTGTATTTAGGTTTTGTGCTGCCTAGGCAAGATGAAAGTCCGCACCCCCCTCAATCTAAATTTGTCCCACCACTTTCTGATTAAGACATTTTGCATAACCTGTCAGTCGCTGGATACAGCTTCTGAAAGGTTGCGCTATCAGCGTAGCAGGGAAGCTGGGGTCTCAGGTGCGCTGTAAAGGATCTCTGGTGGGCTCTGCAGGTTCTCAGGCTGAGACCGCCATAGACCCTGCACAGCCCACCATAGACCTTGCACAGGCCACCTGAGTCCCTGCAGACCACACCATAGACCCGGCAGCGGCCACCATAGACCCCGCAGAGCCCACCATAGACCTTGCACAGCCCACTATAGACTTTGCACAGCCCACCTGAGTCCCTGCAGACCTCACCAGAGACCCTGCAGGGCCCACCCAAGACCCAGCAGGGCCCACCCAAGACCCCGCAGGGCCCACCCAAGACCCCGCAGAGCCCACCATAGACCCCGCAGAGCCCACCATAAACCCTGCATAGAGACTGTCAGGTGGGCTGTGCAGGGTCCCTTTCCCTGCACATGTACTGCTCCTCTTACCTGCAGCTCCCCAGCGTGCCTCCGGGACATGCCGCTTCTTTCTCCAGCCTGGAGCCACCTGCAGCTTCTTCCTTCAGCCTGGAGCTGCCTGCAGCTTCTTCCTCCATCCTCGAGCTGCCAGAAGCTTCTTCCTCCAGCCTTGAGCCGCCTGCAGCCTCTGCCAGCCGGGCCGCATCTCCCTCGGCCCCGGCCCCGGCCCCATCTCCTCTTTCACTTGGCAGCTCGCCGCCAGGCCCCACCAGCAGCCGCCTGATTAGGCAGCCGAGGCTGCCTGATTCTGTGCGCCCAGCTTGCCTAACTGATTTGGGGGCGGCATTATTTGCTGCCCCCCTGCTAAGTTCCGCCCCAGGCAAATGCCGTGTTTGCCTTGCGGTGGATATGCTCCTGGTTCTAGCACCAGTGATATTTGGGAAACATTTTGAATAAAGTTTACCTTAGTAAGCAAAATGTATTGATTCAAAATGACACAAGTCTCAATAGTGGTAGTACCCTAGAGGAGAGGTAAGATCCTTACTTTTTGTTATCTATTCCACAGTCTTACCTTGTTTCAAACCCCCTATTAAATTACATGTTAACTGGTGCAGGCAGCTGGTTCTTTGGGATTGGCAGCCAGTGAGTGTCTATGCATCACACATGGCTACAATGAACAGGCAGAAGCGGGAGAGAATATACCCCATGGAGATTGTGTAGTATCCTCACCAGTGGACAGTTAAAGTGGAACTTAACTGGGCGGGTGACTAAACTACACTTGCCTCAATGTGTTTGTATGCACCGCATACTTACCTTTGTGTGTTGTCCTTCAGACAGAAATGTGAAGTTCCCTCTGCTACTCCATTACTGTTGCTGCCCTGTTCTTCTGCTCTTCTTCCAGGTCCAGCAAATTCTTGAGGCGCCCATTGGGTGGCCGCTTATGATGCAATTCCTGGCCGTAATTGGCCAGCACTGTACATTGCATACTACACAAGTGCCGCAGTCAGCGTGCATTTAACACAAAATTGGCAAAAAGGTAAGTAATAGAGCTTTTTGGCAGAGGATACCTATAAAGTCTCTTCTACAAAAAAAAACCTGCTGGACATTTTTTATATAGCAAGTTTAGGTCCAAATTAACTAATTCAGCAGTGCAAGGTCTGTGTGTTTGTGTGGGTGGGCGGGGATGGGAGTGGGGTTGGGGTAGGGGGGTTGTAAAGAAGACAGGCCCACAGAGCAGAGGACCCGAAGTTATGACTTGACTTTAAGTGTGCTTAAAAGTAAAATTGTGCTTTCCCTGTGCACAGAAGTGGCATGACTTCAGGTAACTGCTTACCTTCCCAGCAGCAAATACTTACAGTAACTTCCCCTTGCACTCAACTGTTCTGCACAGCTAAAGCATATGTTAGGCAGCCAAGGTGTCCCAAAATGGATTTGCTATGCAACCATGTTACGTATAGATTTTCTTCTGATGGGCAGTTTGTGTGCTGGAGATTATGGTTTCTTTGTGTAATCCAAGCAAGTGCTTCATAGCATAATTACAAGGAGGACAGCTTACAGTGGAACTGCAAGGTGTCATTTAGCCTCTATTTAGGTTGCCATTGCCATGGTGTTGCACATGTGATTAGCTATGATACCAGCCATTTGGGGGCTTAAAAGTCTGGTTGAAAGCTGAAATAAGCACACTGGCAACCTTGATAGTTGACACACCTTAAAAGTAACTGTTTTGGGAGACATTAAAATTCCTCTGTAAGTACATAACTAAAGATTGAAAAAACATAAACACATTCTCATAGTAGATTTGGTGTCCACATTAGATTAGTTGACCTAAATCACATGATCATCCTGTAATTAGTTATTCCCTTAGCCTTCACCTGTGGTTCCTATAGTGAAGTACAGTGAAGTACCTTGCATCCACATTTTAGCCCCCTTGCAGTGCTGCTTTGGAATGCTGGCTGGCAGATCACTATGTGCAATGTGATGTCACTGCAGACAAAAGTCAGTCAACCCTGACTGGAATGTGTGCTTTCCATAATCTGGGTGGTATCTCAGTGGTGGGAACTGGTCAGACCTGGACAAGATTGCAAGCGATATTGAAAACATTGATATTTCACCTTTGATGTCTTTTTACTCGGAAGACAAAGCCTTACATTGGGAGTGGTCTTTTATTCTGTGGATCACTCAACATTATATTTATTTAGGGGGATTGTTAGAGGAATAAGATACCTTTCTTCACACTCCTCTCAGCTCCTAAGCAGAAAAGATCCTATTTTCACTTAATTGCAAGATCATAACCAAAAGGGCTTTGCAGGCCAGTCTGTTCTAGGTGACCTTTGACATCTAAAGATCACTAGTCACCAGATATTTGTTTGCCTAGGGTAAAAAAAGGAGAAAAAACTACACCTTTAAAATATAGCATGAGGAATGAAAAAAAAGAAATGCAAAATTATGTTTTCTTTTAGTTTCTATATTTTAAAATCTAGATCCAGGGGTTTACTTTTATTTTTGTAAGTATAGATGGCACTTGTACTTGATGATAGGAGTTAGAGCAAATACAGCGGTCATACTTTCAATTTAAATTGTAAAATGTTAAAAATGCTTGAATCTTTATATTAGGTCCCATTCACACTTAGGAATTGGCGTTTCTATATTTTTTCAGGCATTTTTTAGAAGCTTTTTTGAGCCTTAAGTGTTTTGCAGGTGTTGAGTTTCAGGCATTTTTCTATTTGACCCAATGGAAAGCAGTAGTATCTGTGACATCGTGCAAAAAAGCCTGAAAAATGCTCTAAACAATGCTCAAAAATTATTGTGACGCGCATTTTTAAGGCATTTCAGTTGAAGTCTATGGGGAGAAAGACACTCAAATGTGCCTAAAAAAGAAGGCTTTCAAGCTACAGGTGTTTTGCTACAAGTGACAAAACACTTAGGTGTGAACAGGGGCCATAGAAAACAATGAGATTCCTTGCGTTGTGCATTTTAAAGCTTCAACCTTTGCACTACAAGAGGCCTAGGTATAAACAGGGCCTCACGCAGCACTTTACCATCAACACTTTAGAGCAGCGGTTCTCAACCTGTGGGTCGGGACCCCTTCAGGGGGTCGAATGACAATTTGCCAGGGGTCGCCGGGAGTCTCCCGCTATTAGATAGCGGCTCCCGGCCACCCGGGGGACAAACACTTTCTCCCGGAAAGGTTTAATCTGCTCGATCGAGCAGAGTAAACCTTTCGCTGCAATCGTTTTTAATTTTTTATTTCTGATGTCACTGCAGCAGCCGCGTCAACCCTAAATTTTACCGTTGGGGGTCACCACAACTTGGCAAATATTACCAAGGGGTCCCGGCCCTAGAAAGGTTGAGAACCACTGCTTTAGAGTTTACAGTCTAATGCTTTTTACTACGGATTGTGTGCACAGAGGGATGCCATTAACTTTCTTGTGTGTGGATTTGGAGAGGAAACCCGAGAACCTAGAGGATACCCAGAGAGTTCCACTTAGACAACTTCTTGGTGGGCATAAAACTCAGAATTACAAAGATGGAAAGAAAGCATATTTGGCTCCCCCAATGATATACAGGATAAATGTATAACACAAGTTTTTGTTTTTAGTTTTGGATTGAGTAGGGAAGTATTAGGACCTCTGTGAAGTTTTTATTGTTGTCTGGTGCTCTGCTTGGTAGATCTGCCCTGACTATTTCTCCTAGTGATTATTGTCACCAAGACAGAAAGTGATGGGAAATCCAAAATGTTACACTTGTCACCAGAATCATGGACAGCAGATAAAAATTACACACACTTTGAGTTTCACCTTTAACTCAGGCAGGATGCCCTGATTTATCAAATTCTCCCTGTATATCAGATAACACACGGTCATGCTGGTAAGTCATTCACTTCAAGGGACGTGTTTTTAAAATTGTTAACTTTAGCGTGATATGTGATTGTTTTACTGGTATTAATGTGTCATAGCTATAGTCATTATTTGCAGTACATTGCCATACCAAGCCATGTATCTAAAGCTTCACAGTACAGGTATAGAGAACCTTACCTGCCTGATTGCAAATTTCTATAGCATGCACAGCTCAGTGTACAGTCTTGCCACGCCTCTGTGCCGGAATGAATAACCTCCTGTGCATATGTCATTCTGCACTGGTCAGTCAAGAAGAAGTTGGGGAGAAGGTGTCAGCGCTGTTGAGAGAGGTTGCAGATGTCACATCGCTGGAGTGGATCTAACTATTAGTAGGCTTTAGTTCCGCTTAATGTTGAACTCCGGACAGATACCAAAGTTTAAATTGAATGCTGCTCCGTATTCATGAATATATAATAATTTTTGTTTTTAATGCAAGTAGTTCAAGTATTGCTTGGATCAGCCACCCGCAATCCCCCGTAAACCAGAGCTCAGACTGGAGAGGGAGAGGCAGCACAAGCAGCCAGTCGGTTGTGCTACAGTGCTCATGTGCTGACAAGGCGCGTGCTGACAAGGCGCATGCTGACCTGAGGAGAGAGCAGAGGGACAGTGGAGAGAGAGAGATGAGTTTATACATCTGCTGCTTCTCTTTTCACTGTCCAGTCACAGGCTGAGGGAGTGACAAGACCAGCAAATGTTACTTAACTGCAGTACAGAAAAATCAGGTAATCTACCCTGCTAGACAGGACTGTGCTGTGTGACAGAGCTGTGTGAACCTCAGGACTGGATGGACAGAAATACATATCCTTTGGCAGGTACATGGCCTCCCATGTATGTATTTTATTTGTGTATTTAGGTATGTGCTTGATGTTCAGCTTTTAGGTTTCTTGTCAGACAGCAGTTTTTATGACAATTTCATTTGGAAAAGTATCATACAAAATTACAGAAAGCTTTTCTTTCAGACTATTATGATTTCTATGACTTTTGGGGATTTTTTTGTACAATTTTAGCCAGTTATGTTTTATATTATCATCTCTATGCAGTATGGTGAACTATGGCATAGTGCTACTGTATTCAGTACATAATTTAACAAGTTGGGCTATGGGTGGGAGCATCAGTAATCATCATTTCTTAGGTGTATTAATCTGTAGGGAACAGACCATTAGTGCTGAGCTAATAGGGAATACCTTAAAGCCAAAGTCTGGGAAAAAACAATCATTTATACATCGTACTGGGTGTGTAAATTTGCCCTAAACACTGCATGTTTTGTGTGGAGGGCTGCTGCAAAGTATAAAAATATTTTCTTGCAGCATGCCGGCTGTTACACATAACTCTCAGCCTCCGGGAGCTTCGGAGAGTGAGGGATGCATTGAAGTGCTTTAGTTGCATCCCCACCTCTTCCCACTACTTGCCCATTTACAAAATGCCATGTATTTTTTCTTAAAGAATACATGGGTGAATTTATCAAAACTGGAGCAGCTGTGCATGGCAACTAATCAGCATCCACCTTTCATTTTCATAGGTTAACTGAACAAACGGAAGAGAGCAGCTGATTGGTTGCCATGGGCAACTGCTCCAGATCGTGTCTGCTCCAGTTTTGATACCCCCCCAAGGTTTTCTGTGATTGGAGGAGGAGAGATTATGTCACACCCTTGTCCCTTCCTCCTCCAATCACAGACTGCCTTGTATTCTTTGAGATACATACAACCCATGCTGCAAAAACATAGCCAATTAGACAAACAAGAGGAATTGAGTTGAATGCACAGTTAGGTGTGTGTGCTTTGTCTATGGGAGGCTGCAGAGTGCATCTCTGCAGAGTTTATGGCTAGAAAGAATCAAACATCCTGCAGATTTCTGAACCACACATTCATTCAGAAAACTTCTCATTTCAGACAGATTCTGGCTGTGTGTTCTAAATTCTCACCTTGCCACATGCTTGTCACAGCAAATATTAAGATTCAGTATATCAGGCAACATTTTCCAAATCACCAGTTGTCCAGTTTGGGTGATTCTTTTGCCCCGACTGACAGGATTGGATCCTGGCATGTGCCCCTGTAGCCCATCCTTTACTAGGTTCAGTGCATTGTGTGTTCAGAGAGGTCCCTCTACACACCACTGTTATTTGAGCTGTTGTGGACTTCCTGTTAGTTTGCAAAGTCTGGCCATCCTCCTCTGACCTCTCATTAACAAGGTGTTTTCTATCACAAAATAGCTTCTTACTGTTTTTTGTGTGTATGTGTGTGTTCTCCACCAGTCGCTGTCAACTCTACCACAGTGGCCTGAGCATAATCAACAATCTAATCTGCTGCTAACAATGCTAAGCAGGGATTGGTTTTACAAAGACAGCTTGTTGTCCATAGCATTCAGTCATCACTTTGCATGGAAAAAATGTTACACGTGGAAAAATTGGTGGAGCATGTGCCAATGAGATTGATTCAAATAAATCTCAGATAATATGCATTAATGCTAAAATTATCTACAGGCATTACATTGGACTTGTGTGTTTATTTAATGATTGCATGCAAGTGTCAGAATAAGCATAGAACAGTTGGGCATTCATTGTATAATGCTGATGGTGCATTCTTGCTGTATAACCTTTGAATCCTAGAGTTTCTATCTTTAACATAAAGTAAATGGTTGCGGTTTGATAGGCCAGCAGCTCATAGCTTAATAATAGGGCAATGATCTTCCATCAAAGCTGAATCCGGGGAAAAAGTTTTATGCTTGCAGTGGGTTCCACTCCCCACTGGTAAAGTTATCTGCTTGTTTTACCTGGGGAATGATGAATAAGGAGATATATCTTCTTTCTTCCTTCAGGCTTCCTTCTGTTTGTGCAACAAGTTCCCCAAAGCCTCTTCCCTTAACAACTCTCTGACGTCATCCTGTACAATGCAGGACAAGCAGTACTGCATTGTATGGGAGGAAGCTGAGGGCCAGTCCACGACTGAAAGCTGAGGGCCAGGCCACGACTGAAAGAGGCAAAGCAAGCAGTAAAAGGTTTTTCCTCTCTGGAGTTCAGGTTTATAGTAACACTATGCTGGGGTTTTTACCTGTTTTTTCTGAAAATTAAATGCTGGACCCCTGGCTGATCTCTGACCTGGACAAGGCTGCAGGTCAGGCATTGTGACCTCACTGGCTACATACTTGTTCTATGTCAGTAATTTAAAAAGAACTTAAGGCAAAGACAGCAAGGAAACCAAAAGATTAGCAATGGCACCATCTGTATTTGTCTCAGGCTTTTCTTAAATATCGACAGCCTATGTAGGATTCCTTCACAGATTCCATAGGCAATGGCTACCCTAATGCTTCTTGCCTAAAGTGTATGTCAGAGCAATATTACAAAACATATGCAGTTCATCTCTTCAATACATGCATATTTTCCCTATGTTTTATCTTTTTAAAGACCCTGGAGATACAGAAAAATACCGGTTGATCTTTCAGAAATGCAGTTCCTGTCCAGGTAGAAGGCCTAGATGGCTAATGCCTGCATCAACTGGTGGCATTGACAGTTGTTAGTAAACTTCTGATCTCTTGGTTGATGTATGGTTGTTCCTCCTTGACTCAACACAAGTCACTGCTCAGAGGAAGTATCATGCACTACATGGGTACACCAAGACCCCATCAAAACTGCCAAAGGCTGTCAGAGCTGAAGGATGTTTGCGGGCGTTATGTACGTGTGGTTTTACACTCACTGGTTACACCCACACAATTGGAAACTTTGTGTGCTAGATGGGTGAACCCTTATCATACTTTTAATAGATCATTGCTAAATTTTGAATTATTTATACATCAGTGAATATTTATTTTAAAGGTTAACATTTGAAAACAGATGAATGGCTGCTATAAGAAAACAGCACCATTATCCCCATTTCTATAAGCCACTCTTTTATGTGGAATGGATTCTTGCCAGTCATGAAAATAAATATTCGTGCTGCTTCACCTTTTACATCTTAGCTTGCAGGTAAAACAAGTCTTGCAAACATGTAAATATGTGTAGTAATCACAGTGTGATAGAAGCAAAATCAAGGAAAACTCCCTAAAAAGTGTTCACAGTAGACGTGATGTAGTGAAATCAGCTGCACTACGTGTCAGGTATAATTGGTAAGATCCTCAGGCAAACTCTTGGAAGACTTTCTCTGACTCTTTTGAAAAACTAGCAAAATGTGAAAAATGTTCCTGGGAGAGACACATTCTTTTGAAGCTTGTGATTCAGTAGTATGAGAAGCATTTGTGCCCTGAGGACACCTCTCACAGGACTAATCCTTGTCCTGTGCGTTCGTACAGCTTGCCTTTACTTTATACAGGGCTGACTAGAGACCTGCCACTCAGGAAAGTAATTGTCAGGTTGGCTGTATTCAGTAGGTGCTAAAACCACCTGTGTCACTGGCAGGCTGGTCTGATCATGTCACCTTCCTGTGAAGCTTCAGTGAATAGTTTACTGGCTGTGTGCAGTGAAAGTACAGCTACTAAGCGCACACTGCCCGTTCGGCATTGCGGTCATCGGAAGCTCGCCCCTCAGGGGGGCGCGGCTTGCGATCATCGCAAGTATGATCTGCCTGTCCAAGATAGGCAGATTGTACGTTTTTTTAAGTACCTTACAACCATCGCAAGACAAAAGTCTTGCGGTGGTTGTAAGGTGTGTGCCCAGCCTTAGCCTTCTGTAGTGACAGGCAGGTGCACAGCTTTGACCAATTGTGCTACCCCCCTGGTTTAGTAGGGGGTTGTAGCTGGCCCCTGGACATTTACTGGGCCCCATGCTACTGCCTAGGTTGTCGTGTGGATAATCTGCCTCTCACATGCGTTGCAGTATCGAGCTGTGTCGGCCGCACAGCGCCCTTGTTGCCATGGCGCCCTGCTCGCACACCCCTAAGGCCGGCCCTGAGTAGTCCACCACTTGTAGTGTCAAAGAGTGGATATGTATCTCCCACAGCAATGTGTAGAAGTATAGGCTCACATAAATGTCAGAGCATTTTTTAGATTAAAAATTTAGATTTACATTTTCAACATTTTGGTCACTTGAAAAATGTATCAGTTTGCCTCCTTCCATTTCTTTTTTTACCTGCATTTGTAGGTGTTTAGTCCTAAAATATTCCATATTTTAAAGAGGTCTATGCAAACTTTGCAAACAGTAGGTCTGCGTGGTTAGTATGACAATAGGAAAAGTAGTTGGAAGTGTAATTACATGTAAAACAGCTTCTTCCTCATACTGTAGCTCTGTCTTCATTTGGCAGATTTCACCTTTTTACTAAAAATACAACACATTTCCCTAAAATTTTCAATAACCAGTCCACCATGTTTCTAGAATGTTAGCTTCTCATCACTTTACAAATATGGTGGTGAACAGGCTTCCCAAAAGCTGTGTACAAGGAAATGATTCATACATTTCTTTACACATGAATGTCCTATTACAATCTGCTGACATGACCTGTCATTGATATGTTTTAACATTTATAGATGAAATTTGTTTAACTAACAGGAAATAACACAAGAAGCAATTAGACATAGCTGGGCAACATTAAACTTTTAGTAACCAGACCCATTTATTTTGGATGATGACTAGCTTCAGAGACCATATTGCTGCCTGCCTTCAGTTACCTTTATTTGTGGAATGTAGGGATGGACCGAAATTGAATTTTGAGACCAAAACCAAAACTAAAAAATTTGTCAGGCCAAAACCGAAAATTACTTTTTTTTCCAATCTTTTAAAAAATGTTTTAATAACATTTAAATATTTTATTTCTATTTTTTTTTATTTTGTTACTTTACTGTCGGGGGCTCTAGGGAAATATTAGGGGTCCTCAATCTCTTTTTCTGCAGCCCCTGTTATAAATGAACAGAAATCATCTATACTGAGTGTTCCTGTTCATTCATAACTTGCGGATATAGTGTACTTATGTCCACAATATAGATCACTTCCCATTCATAACTGGGACATAGTAAGTAAACTATGTCCAGCTATTTACAAACACTCACCGATCAGCACTCCATACTGCCATGTAGCGCAGCCCTGCTCTCTGGATTTTGAATTTGGCTCGCAAATGGGGAGCACTTAGTGGTCACTGGACCACGCTGTCCAATGAGATGTGCTTCTGACTGTGCTGACTGCGCTTGCTAAGAAACGCTTCTCATTGCTTAGTGCGGTCAGGTGACCATGCTGACCAATGAGTGCTTGCCATTTGCGAGCTAGCCATTGTACGAATAGTACACATTCGCACTGGCAGAGGATAAGGATAGTTCGCCAAAAGGGAAGTGCAGGGGGGAAGAAATTCACCTGCAAAACTTTTTTTAACATTTTGGATAGAGTGGAGGAGAGTTAAACTGTTTCAGGGGGTTATTCTCCTTACTTTGAGAGATTTCCACTAACTTCCTGCTACATCTTTGGGACAGAAAGTAAAGTGAGTTTTCCACAATTGTACAGGCAGCAAAAAAAAAAAAAGCCTAGCTGTTATTTGAACCCTTCCCTACTCTTTTCAAAGCTTTCAAAAAATGTTGCTATACGGGGCTGTTTACACTGTTGCATTGCAATAACACTCTTGCATTGCAACGCGGTTACATACACACGGTAAGATGATAACATACATTGCTCTGCTGAAAATGCTGCATGCGTTGTTTTTTGGTGCATTTGGCAGCCTATTCCAATGAATAAGCTGCCTCAACACAGCACACTTTAACACACAGTGCTTAATAGATGAAATAATCTGAAATTTCATAACTGCTATACTTGCATGCATAACCGATATAGGTAGGTTTGTGGTGTGCAAGATTTATTTGGAGACGATGTATGCCATCTAGTGTTTGCTTATGTTATTGCAAGGAGCAGTACTTTATTAAAAAATCTGGTTCTTCAGCTTTTCAGTGTGGTAGATTGTAAAATACAACTGAAGTTGAAGGAATATTGACTTGTAACCAAATTTTTTTTTAAAATCACATTTTCTCTGGCTGCCTTTGGGCATCACACTGCAGGGGGCTCTGACATCAGGTCACCTGGCGGTCTGACTTTAAAGTCTAAAGTCACTATCATTGTGAGTAAGTAATTTACACGCTGTCACAGCAGTATGAGGAGAGAATACTGTCCGGTTACTCTCCAACCCAGGCTAATAAACTCTATTTCTTTTATTCTTACAGAGTGAGGTAACGTGTGCTTAGTGTTTCCTGCCCTAATGTACAGCATAAATGTGTACTTAGTATGGTAGCGGCCATCCCTATATAAAATGTTATTGGCTTCTTTATAAAGACAACAGCATATGCGTAGTTGTCTGCATCTTTTAGTGTATGTAAAGGCACAAGTTCGAGTAGAGCAGGTGAGTGTAGTCCACCCCCAGTCCCCCCCCCCCAGGGAAGAGTGATCCCTCCATTTGTTCTGCGGCCATTGTAACCGAGACTGTATGGGGAAATTCTACATTTTAAAGTTGTTGTGAGAACAATAGGTAATAGGAAATTTTCCAGTGGGGACAAATGTTCTGGTGAGAATTGTCCAATTGTCTAAGATGGGAATTCCCTTTACTTTGGTGACATTTCTTCTCACTTTCATTTGCACCTCCAAGACAGAAAGTAAAGGGAAATATTTATAGTAGGAGACAGACAGCAAAAAAATTACCTAATAGGAATTCTTAAGCTGGCCATACACCTTAAGGTGCCCACACACCTTACGATAATCGTACGGTAATCAAATGGACTTGGCATATACCAAACCCTGGACGATGATAGCTGGACAGAGATAACTTGAACCTGGGTCACGTTACCATCAGTACTGCAGATAAACTAATTCAATTTAGATTCAAATGTGACCTCTATTAAACCCCAACCAATCACAAATCCACACTGTCATAATGACAAGCCTGACTTATTCCACATTCTGATGATCACGTAAATTGATTCAAGACTACTGGTCAAAGGTATATACACTCTGCAACAGAATCAAAGTTCCACAGCCCCTAAAGGTGCCCACACACCTTGCCATAATCCTACGATAATCGCGGGAAATCCCTCGATCGTACAATTATCGTAAGGTGTGTGGAAGCCGTGCGACCTCTACTACTGTAAGGTCACATGACTTTTATCTTAGGAACATGTTCGAAAAACCGCCGAGCATCGTACGATGTTCGGCGGGTGTGTAGCATGTTCGTAAGATAAAAGCTGGACTGCCCGTTTGGCATTGCGGTCATCGGAAGCACGCCCCCCAGGGGGCGTGGCTTGCGATCATCGCAAGTACGATCTGCCTGTCCAAGATAGGCAGATCGTACGTTTTTTTAATTACCTTACAACCGTCGCAAGACGCAACCGTCACAAGAATTGTAAAGCTGTGTGCCCAGCTTTACAATTTATCTGCAGATTTTCTGTGGTCAGATGGACGAGGTGCAACAGATTCCTCCATCTACACTTAACTGTGTGGATGGAGTAATCTCCACCTGGGCCAATCCATTGCACTTTTTCCATCTAACCACAGAAAATCTGCAGATAAATTTTAAGGTGTATGGGCACCTTAACCCTTCCCTAACCTATCCAAACCAAAAAACTGTTCAGGCTGTACATACACTTTAAATGCGTAAATTATATGTTGTAATTATCTTTTCTACTTCCTCTTACTGCATATTGCAAACCATCTGAATTGCATCGACAATTTCAGAAAATCGTAGAAGCTGATGCATTTTTTTTTTGGTGAATACCAAGTTACAAAAGGACTGTTCTTTTCAGTAAATTAATGAGTAGCATTTCTAATGACACACACATGTGCAATTACCCCACCCACATATATACTCTTATATATGCAATTTTTACACCCGACAAATCACATAGGTTTGTGCACTGATTTAGTAATTGTTGCTTTCATGCACAAGGGCCCTCAGCTGACTATATCCTCCGCAGCCCATAGAAACCAGTTACAGATTATTTGGTTCTGAAAATGTCATTAAATAAAGTGATTGATTAGTAAAATCAACAACTCCACCAGTCTTCACACCAGCCTTCATCAATCACAAGCTATGTCATTTATAATTTTTTTGAACTAAGCATTTTAAAAATAGCTGTCTTGTCATTTAGGAATGAATGCCTGAAGTCAGAAATAAATCTCATTGTTGGTAGAATTGTGCAGTCTGACATCATAATGCCTCGTACTATAATGTGCTCTGTTCTTATGAACCTTCACACGCATAATCATGTACTTCAATTGACTCCGACCCCTGTGGCTGGCTGAATAAAAAAATATTTCCATTCAGCATGAGTATTAAAATAATGTCATGATTTACAGTTACACATAAAAAAAAACACTAAAAGGTCATTCTCACCAATTTAATTGTGAATGATTACAAAGGAACACTTCACATTCCTTTGTAGTATCACCGGCCTGTGGCCCTGTGATAAGCATGGTCAGTAAGGTAAAGTGGAACTACAGACAATTTTTTTAATTCATTTGAGTGGGAAAGAGTTTGATCATCTGTCAGATTTTATTACTGTCCGTGTTTCTGTTGCATAGGCCTCCTTTTACTTCCTGTCTCAGTGACCAGTAAAAGCTGGACTGGAAAAATTGAAAACTTGGTTGTAACTCCCCCCCACACACCCACCACACACACTTCCAAACAATCTTTGCCTGAAGTTCTGTTTTAAGTAGCCAGATCTTTTGTCATGTCACATTGCTATTGGCCTGGCCATAATTGCTCTAAGAGGCGCTGATTTTCATGAAGCTACTGTTTGTTTCCAAGGCTAACATTTCTTTAGCTTGCATTATTATTTTATGTAATTGTTCATCACCCATTTTCCAACATTCTTCAAATAAAAACATTCTATGAAAATGAAAATCATGGGTAGAAATGTACTGCTCTGCAATACAGGAGACTGATGAGCCTGAGTTTGTGGTGCGAAGCTTTAGGCCATGTGAAATTAGTTCACCAGTGGGTAGTTTGAATATGCTGACGCGCCTCGGCCTGTAGCTCAATTGTAACTTCTTGATCACAGATTAGCCCAGCTGCTGAATAAGCACTTCTGCAGCTTTGAAGATTATAGTGCTAATCAATTCTCATATGCAGTTCACTGCAGCCCGCACTGAGGTTAATGCACATTCATTAGCTGTCCAGTCCCCAAGCACTTATTACACCATACTTTGCTCTTTAACTACCGAAAGACATATGCAAATAAAGTTGGTCATGCAGGTGAGGAGCGGAAGGTTTGAAAACAAGCTGACGCCCATATCCCCCCCCCCCATTTACCTACTTTGAAAACCAGCTTGCGCCCATATCCCCCCCCCCCCATTTACCTACATCCTCTGTTTAGGACTTGTTAGGTAATTTCATACTTGCGTTTGAGGCTCCATACACACATGAGCGGTTTTGCGCGGAAATATGCTAAACATAAAAAACAATGCATTCTTATGTGCATTGTTCAGGCTATTGCAGCGTCCGTGCAGTATGAAACCACTCGTTCCCGCAAAATAGTCAGAGCACGGTTTAAGGGGCGGATTTTGAATGTTTGCGGTTTTAGCAATAGCCGCAAGTGCGCGGAATCCGTGTGTATGTAGAAAAATGTGTGTTTTCGTGCTGCACGGTTTTTCAAACGGAAGACACAAACGCCATATGGGAATGGAGCCTGAAGAAATTGACAGAAATCAGAATGAAGGTAACAACCCCAAAGTTTACAACACACAATTAGGCCAGATTAGGTATGTACCAAAAACTATATAAAGTGATATGGTCTCTCTGATTGACTTTAAAATCACATGAATTGTATAATATATTGTTGTGAGTAGACCTAAAGTAGATTATATAGAAATTGTAAAATTGGTGGTCAGCTATAGATCTCTATTGATGCATACATGAGGCTATAGATTGCAAGATGTTTCGCTGTGGGCATTATGATCAATACATAGTTGTATTCATACATAGAGAAGTAAATAATGTTGTCAGTGAATCTTGATATATCACTGCTACATTCATACATTGACCTGCAACCAAAATTCCAGCTCAACTGAAAGCAACCTCCTCTGCAAAATATTTATAGTGATGGCCATCTCTGAGCAATATGGGCATTTTCCACAGGTGCAAGTCTATGTGACTTGAATTCTCATCTTCCATTTCGGTTGAGTGGATATCTGTTGGCCTTGAAACTTTAGCTTCTAATACATGGGCCAGTCATTGGCAAGGAAGGTCTTTATTGAGAAGTAGTTTGGAGGGGTGAGGGCTGTATTTGGACATTGTGATACCCTAGTCGTATGTGATTTATTAATTTTTTTATGGTCTCACTTGTGTTACTAGGCCTACTAGCTAGAAACTTGTAGGAAAGTGCAAGAAGATCCCAAGCTACCAGATCAGCAGAGAGACTTATGATTCATTGCTACACTGTTTTACACCCCCTTAAAAAGAATAGTCCCCCTCTATCATCATTATTATCTTTACTTGGGCTATAAAATGCATATATGTTCCAACACTAGTACATGCTTGTAAGATTTATTTATGTATGTATAGTATAGTATATGTACTATGGCATTGCATGACAAAATCTTGACCTACACTTATACAGAATTAAGAACAACAAATTCGAGCATAACAATGCAACAAAAATGTTTCTAGACCTTAAAATCTGATATTCTATCTTTTGTTTTTCTCCACAGGCTTGTCAGGGTTGTTCATCATCATCATCAAAATGTGACTGCAGTGGCGTGAAAGGAGACAAGGTAAAAAGTTATTTCAAATCAAATTTTCACAAAATCAGTAATATTTTAATATAATAGAATTGCCAAACTGCTTTAACGCATTTTTAAACAAGTAATAACTTAAAGTTTAATCCCAGCTCCAGCCAAAATGTTTTTGTTTGTGATAGAGAGGGAAGGGTTAAAAAGAGTCAAAAAAGGTTTTAAATGCAGTGTGAATGCCCATTAAGGAAGTGTTTCTGACTGCTTTTAAATGCTGTTTGTGTCCTTCCTATTCTGCCTGACATCTGTCATCTGGACAGGTAGTGAAGGGAAATCACCCTTATGGACGTAAATCTCAAAATCGTGGAAAAAGTTTTCAAGCTTCCCCACTATAATTTAGCTGCCATGACCTGTTGGGGATTTCTCCTCTACTTCTTATTTTGTCTGACACAATAGACAGGAAGTAGGAATAATTTATCTCACTTCCTATTGTGTCTGAAACCTGTCAAATATGCAAATGAGGATAGAGACAACATAAAAGTTGAGAGAGGTCCTAACCCTTCTCTAATCCATTCAATACAAAAAAATAAATAATGGATACAATGAAGTTAATTGCTTTTTTGTATGGCAGGCATTCCGTATAACGTTTCATTTTGGTTTTCAATCAGTGACATTGGTCACCCGGACAAATCCAGAGCATGACTCTACCTATCAGGAACACAGATGAGAATAAAAAGTTGCCAGGTGATCTATTCCTCCCCTGCTAAATCCAAAACTAAATTTTTTGGGGGCTGTACATACACTTTATTGTACTGGAGGCTACAAAAATGCTTTTCCCCAAATGTCATTCAGTATACATGATCTAAATTTATGAGACACACTGCCTGATAGATTATCTGACCACTAATAATATTCCTGATGTATGTTTTAACAACACTTGAGGATATAAACACAGGAGCTGCCAGTGCTAATGTGATTTAAACGTTACTGGCGTTATGGCTCTCAACCTAATCCTGGCTTCACTACCTGCTAAGTCATTGACATGGAACAAGCACGCAGATGGGAGTATGTATCTTCCTGCATGTGCCTGTGATAGCATATAGATATCATGTAAGTCAGTTAGAAGTTTGGTCCTGGCATTGATTTATTCAGGCTAGTGGCAATCTCATGCAGTTTCACTAATAATAAATGTTTGACATATCCTTAGGCAGGTATCATTTAAGAGAACTAAAAGAAGATCTGCAAGTATGGGCAAAACATAGTATTATTCATGTAATTGCTACTCTAATAAAACTAATTTTAAAAAAACGTTCTCAAGTTTCATGAGGCGTTTTACTTTGAGCAGTCATCAAAGTCAGCTGGAAAAAGTGATGTAGACAATGGTGTTGGCCTTGGCATGAAAACATGTCTTGTGATAGTAAAGTGTGCCAGCTGTATTGCTTCTGGTGCCTGCTAAAGGTGCATGTGTTAGGATCTACAGTTCTCTATAAAGCAGTATGCTACAGTTAAAAGAAAGAAATGTAGATCAAGAGATAAAGTTAATGGGCTATTGATCCTACTTGTAATTGGATTGATGAACTGTACCCCATTAGAGGTTGCCATATTAAATGGTTAACCACTTTAGGATCACACTTTTCTCATCCCCTCTATGATCAGATTTATTTATTGTTCTGACACGATGATTTTATAGCAAATAACTTTACATTTTATTGGTGTAAATAAAAGTATTTGGTTGTTTTTACAATCAGTCTGAGGTTGAAAGCGGTTACATTTGCCTGTAAAACGACATGTGTCTGGACAGCATGATGCCTCTTACACCTTAGTAGGCCCCAGGGGAGCCACAGAGCAGGATGAAATCAGCCATGGGCACTTCAGAACTAGTTGTTATAAAGTTTTAGGGCCATGTCACACAAAAAAATAACATTTTAGCAAAGATGGGTAGCGGTTACACCTCGCTGATGTGCCACGATCACTATCTGTTGCATTGGATAGCATGGGAAGCTACTAAAGCTGCTGACGTGTAGCTAGCTTCAAATGTTGCAAAAAGTTAAATGTTCAGTGACCAAGTAACAAATTGCTTGCTTTTTATTACGAAACAATCCGTTGGCTGTAATTCTTTTTTTTTTTTTATATCTGCTACAAAACTGCTTGTGTGGCATCGGTGTACTTTACCTACTGACCTCAGCCCCATTCACAGACTAGACTGTATTATGTCAGTAATGGTAGCCCCCATCAACTTCTCAGGACAGCATCCCTTTAACATTTTGTTAGGATTCAGTTTTTTTAGAGTATCTGTAGTTTGCTCTTTTTTTTTCAAACAAGTCTTCATACACGCTATGACAATGCATGTAATCGCATAAACCCTTTCAAAGTCACCTTATACATGTGCATTGACAAAGTACACAGTTCTGCATAAAACTCTGCACTGATTATTCTTATCCTTCACCTCTACCCATTGTTTCATCTGGTCTTCCAAATAATCATTACACCTTCCTCTTACTTTTTACAAGTTTGCTCCTTTGGAGTCAAGCTACCATGTCCTGCTTTGCTAAATAAGACATGACTTATTACCAAGACTTGTTGATACCAAGCACGGTATTGGGTGGTGCTGCAGTTCAGCTGCTTGAACACAAATACCATTCTCACATTCAACTCATCAGCAGGCAGGAGCCAGCATGTGTTCTGTTTTATATGGTTAGTTACAACATGCTTGGTGCAATCTGTTTTATTATACATCTTTCATGTGTTTGATGAGTTGTTTACTTAAGGCCGTCTTAGGGAATGACATTTAATATGGGTCAGAAATACCACTACGCATCGAGAAAACGCCCTGAGAAATGAAAAGAAGCATTTGTTAATGAGATTCATTGACAGAATGACACTGTGAGATTACTATATATAATAATGTAAAACATTCTATTAAAAAAGTGGTACTTATAATCATAACCTGTACAGGGGACCCCAAGAGGTGCCAAAAGTATGATTTAGGAGCCTCATATTGTCAAATGTTTAGTATGTTCCTATGAAATCCAGCTGAACATTCAGGATCTCTTAAGATTCACTGACAGCTGGGGTTCAGGAAAAATGAATAATGGCGGGGTCTCTGAAACATTGAACACTGACAATTGAAATCAGCAAAAGGGCAAACTAACACATGTAGCCACAGAGATTTTAAAAAAACATTGAAAGTTGCTGTCAAAGGGAAATGGCACATTGAACTTTCAGTCCCTGTATTATGTCACAGTAACAGCACCATTGCCAGGAACATGAACAGCAATTGGAATGAGTCAGTTACACACACGTAGCTTTTGAAAATGCAAGTTTCCTGGCTGTCATGCAGATCCAAAGCCTTCAGTGCTCTCTGAGTTACTAACCTTGAACAACTATGCAGATTAGGAGTTTTGACTTTACTCTGACTTTCCTGATCTGCATTCTTGTTCTTTATCAACAATGGCAACCTACATACTTCTGTCTGTGCAGGTTTCCTATAATGTACTCCTTTCTCTAACTAAAATCTCCTAAACTAGATACACACATAAAATGCAGACACCTAGTGGTGGCTGCATATAAGGTATATTAACTGGCCATTCCCCAGACTGACTGGTATATTGGTACACTATAAATACAGGCAATAATAAACCTCAGGATGTAACTGGAGTTTATCCAAAGTAAAGTGAGCCTTAATATAATTCTAAGGATATGTCATTAAAAAGGCAGCACACGGACATCAGGCCAGCTAATTGCATCCTTTGAGGCCTATGTCTGTATTTATGCTGTCTTTTTATAAACAATTCGCAAATAGAGGCAAAAACGAACATTCTTAGTATATTTTCTTTTCAGGTAAAATGTAATACTGCATAATGACCACTAAATGGAGCTGAGGAGCGTAGGAAAAACAATATTTCCTATGCTCCTCAGCGCGATCTAGTGGCCACTATTCAGTATTACATCACATTACATTCGACCACCTGAAAAGAATTTAGACCCTTATATTTCAGTGGTCAGGCTGTAGTATCAGGGTCATCCTGTAGGTAGCACAGGAGAGAAAAACTAAAATTGCATTTCCTTGTCCCAGATAAAAATATATATGTTTTTTTGGTTGGGGTTCTGTATTTATGTTGCTGCTTTTGTAGATTACATTTTATTTTAACATATAAAACCCTAATGCTACTGATTAGGGCATATAGATGATATAATAAATACATATAATAATATATATGATATAATAAATACCATTAAATGCACATTGTTTTCATCCTTATGCTGCTGTTAATTAGCAGGTATTTTCAGATTATAAAAAAATGTTGCTGTATCTAAATGTAGTTTAAATCAAACATCATCCCTGTCATGCTTGTTGCCATGATCGCAAGCAGATGTACCCTGATAATGAATGTAAATCTTTAATGGTAACATTGCACCATAGAAAATGATACTTGTAAATATGAGCATACATCATTGTCTCTGGAAAATTCAGAATTTAGGAGGAAATTGAATCCTGCGTGTAATTAGTCTAAAATATCTCCCTCAGGGGAAGTCTGTGGTATTGTTCTGGAGATCTGCCCAGCTAAAGTTTTGAATCATATGTTCCCACATAGTCTGAGCTTGTTACCAGTCGGTATGTTCAGACAGCGTGCATCTCACATGTACACCTGCAGAGGGGCTTTGATTGGGAAAAAAAAAAACTGCTTCTGACAGCTGAGCGGAGCCATCCATGATCTTACGGCTGGCTCCGGCCACTTTCAGAGAGATCAGCGTCCCTGGTTACCTGCTAACCAGGGACACTGATCTCCAAACAGATAACTCTCCCTGGCGCCCCGGGAGTCTCCTGCTCCCAGCCGCCAAGGAGAGAAACACTGCTGTGTCTTTTTTTCTTTATTCTCACACGAGCGATGTCAGAATAGAAAAAATAAAGAATTTTCCCATTGAAAAGCATTAGGACATTACTATTGGCTATTTCAATTTGCAATAGCCAATAGTAAACTAGCATTGTACCCGTCCTCTGCTGCAGTTCCCCATCAGGTCCATCAGCAGAGGGCGGGTGCAA